>NW_006209405.1:948693-956142 GCF_000334495.1 Tupaia belangeri chinensis | reverse complement strand
AACAGAAAGCAAGGGCAGGTGCAAGAGATCGGGCAGTGACAGAGAAATAGGTCTATAGAGCTAGAAGGGCAAAGAAAGGAAACTGAAGTGAAAAGCAGAAATGGATGGGCCAATCTGTGGCCTGGTGGTTACGGCAACTGGATCCTATATGGCCAACTATAGGGTTCAAATCCCTAACCTGATGTCTTAAGAAACACGCTAGTCACATGTGCATGCATGCCCATAAATCCCGACAGGAGGGAGAGATGGAGGATAAAATTTTGCAGGGTGGTCATCCCCCATGAGGGAAGAGTGCTTTACTTTTCCTGTCTCACTTTCTGTCTCTCTCCAGCCTGGGCATGCAACCTCTGACAATTTTTTAAAAAATGGTGTTGAGGGGTAAATATTGATAGGAAGACATTGGAAACAGGTGGGAGGTTAAGGTGAGAGAGTCTGGGTCCTTTTCTGAAAGAAATGGAACCCAGGTTAGAAGTGAAATCAAAGTGGGTTGGATCAGCATGTGTAAGACTCAAAAGCCAGTCCCAGCTGCAGTGGCACAGGCAGTAGGGTAGTGCTGTATGGTACTGGAGCCATATGGGAGGCCTAGGTTCGGATCTCAGCTTGACCTGAGGACACTGAGTGTGCCTGGGTGACTGGGAGGCTTGTGGGGAGGACCACAGCATGGCAAGATGCTGTCAAGAGTCTCTCTCTCTCTGTCTGTCTCAAGAAATAAAAAATAATAAACTTTAAAACAAAACAAAACAAACAAGAGAAGCTTCAAAACCCATCAGAGAATTCCAACCTTGCCCTTTTCCTAAGGATATGGAAAAGAGGCACTGTGGAGACAGGAGGGAATGTTTAGCAGAGCAACGACGAGACAGAAGAGCAGAGAATAATTGGACACAGGAAATTAGTTTAAAGAGCAGTGGAAAGAGAAAAAGAAGTGAATAGAGAAATGGAAAAGGAGGGGGAATGAAAACACAGAACTTTTAGGTTAAGGAATTGTATTTATTCCTGTGCCAGCACTTAATTGTATTTTCCTGGCAGCCATCCCACAGACCTCTGCAAGGGGAAAGGGGTGCCGGCGTGTCAAGGATTGAAGTCTTATGGTTTTGTACTACTACAGCCAAGCAAGGGACTTTATTTTTGTTTTAATTTTTTTAATTAATTATTTTATTTTATTTATCATTATTATTATTTGTTTAAATTTGCTACAGGGCACATGCACTCACCAGAGAGAGAGAGAGAGCGGGAGAGAGAAAGAGAGAGAGAAGGAGAGCCAGAAAGCATACTCCCAGGTCCGGGACGCGAATCATGGTTGGCTGTGTGGGAGACCAATGCCTTTAACCACCACATCACCTGCTGTTCCCCTGCGAGGGACTTTATTAATGAGGCTATATTTTGATGTCACAGACACAGGCACTGAAACTTCAATCACCAGCAGCCCCTGCACTTGGGAATTACTGGTGATGGAAAGGGCAGGGTGTGGCCCAGGCAGATTGTGAGGCAGGGACAGGGGTCAGAGGTATGGGAACATAATCATGAAGGTTCCACATGAGACATGAACGGAACCTACTCACCAGAACCCCTGTTTCCTGCCTAGCATGGCACATGGAATGCTGGCATGTGTCAGCTGCTCATATAACAAAGCATCAAGTTCCAGGCAGGAGAAGGGAATAAGAAAATCATCTCTGTGGATTCCATCTACACTGAGTGCAGTATACCGATGCTCTGGATAAGGAGAACTAGCTACTGCTTAGAAGTACCTTGGAGGGGACCAGCAGGTAGTGTGGTGGTGAAGGTGTTGGACACTCCCACATGGCCAACCACAGTTCAAGTCCCAGACCTGGTGACTTGCTTTCTCACTTTCCCTCTCTCTTTCTCTGTCTCACTCTGGTCAAATTAAAATAAATAAATGAATAAATAAAATAAATAAAATCATTCTTTTTTAAAAAATGGAATCTATAGGTCAAAGTCTGAGCTCTGCCATTTGCTGTCTGAGCTGCCCACCAATGGCCTTATCTTTATTTTGGCTTCATCAGGAATCACTCGTGGCTCTTTGCGTAAGGAAATCATCAGTTAGTTGGCATTAATTCCTTGGGAAGGGTGTCTTATAAGGAAGTAGTCCTTCACCTGCACTCCTTCAGTATGTTGGAGATTTATGTTCATTCATGCAACGATTGATTCATGTATTCATTCAGTCAACCAACAAACACTTACTTTCTCTTTTATTTTGCTATAGGGTATATGCAGTCATGGGAGAGAAACCGAGAAAGAGAGAGACAGAGAGAAGGAACTGAGAAATCACCCCCCAAGGGAGGGAGGGTGGCCACACCACAATCCTCCATTCTCCTCTTGGGATTTTGGGCATGCATGCACACATGCCCAGTGTGTCTTTCAAGCTGCCAGATTCAGGACTCAGACCTTGGGATTGGCCATGTGGGATCCAGCTGCCTTAATTACCACACCATGGGCCAGCCCAACAAGCATGTTTTTAAGTGTTTATGTTAGTCATGTACTGAAGAATAAGACTCATCCCTTACTTCACTGGGGCTTAGTTGAATTGAAGAGAGGAACACAGAAATGACGAACTCTGCTATGAAGCAGGTAGAAATTGCTATAGTTGAAGTCCAGGGGGCTAGCTGGTGGATGGTAGTAAATCAGTAAAGTGTGAGGCTATGCAAGGCTGACCCACATAGGAAGGTTCCGTATTCACTTCCAGAGGCCTCCCTGAGTACTCTGGACACAGGCTTGTCTATTCTGGAGTTGGCTGAGGCTGGGGGTAGATCACAGCCTCAAGACTGTGCTGGGGGTTCTGTCTGTCTCTCTCTGTCTCTGTCTCTCGCTTATGGAAGAAATAAATAAACTTAAAAACTAGAAGTACAATTCAGTTCATAGAGAAATTATTGATCTGGGTTGAGGTGAAAAGGGAAGCCTTCTCAGAAAAGGTATCATCTAAGTTGAGACTTGAAAGATGCAATTATGGATAGCAGAGAGAGAGAGGAAGGGAGAGAAGCATGAAGAAAGACATGGGAACTTCAAAGAACTTGATACTTGGTTTTCTTTAGTAAGTGGTGAATAGGGTAGTATGACTAAGAGGGGAGTCTTAAAAAGTGTCTTGGAAAATGTATATTGTGAAAAAGCTATGCATGGGTTTCACATTTTTGCAACAACATAAATTCATACTTTAATTCCATTTTCCACAAATCTTTTGAAGCCTCCTCATACAGTTTATGGTACTTAGAGACATATTGGGTAGTCGGAAAAAGTCTTGACGTATTTTTCAATGTTTTTCTATGCAAAAATGCGTCATGACTTTTCTGACAGCCCCGTATACGCACAATTGAAACTGGAAAGCAAGAAAAGATGACATGGAGAAGCTCTTGAATGCCATGCTAAGCAATTAGGACGTGCAGCAGGGAGTCATCAAAGGATTTTGAGGAAGAGAGAAATGAGCTCCAACATGTGTTTTAGGAAGTGTTTCATTCTGGCTGTCACAGACTAGAACATTCCTCCTTCCTGGACAGCAGTGGGCTGTTGGAGGGGAATGGGCATTTTCTATAGTGGAGGCATTGAGGACTCAGGGAGGAGGAGAGAGGCTGGAGGGAAAAGGAGAAATGGCCAGCATCCACAGAGAGAGGACATAGTGTCTACATGAATGTGAGAACGGGCACTCACTGACTGTCTGGATCCAAAGGTGGGAGGGTATGAGGATGGATCTAGGATGACAGTATGTGTTTCCAAGTAAATTGAGGGGCAAATAGTCTCACTTTCCCAAATCCCACTGATGATGAGGGAGGGATCTCACAATTGGAAAGTTTTTAAGGAACCAATTCAGATGGAATAAGTTAAGAAGGCCTTTAATCTTTCATTTACGAGGACACCTGCCTGCTATTGATTTCTGGCCTGAGATGTTTCACACCCAGTCTGAGTGTTTTCAGGGACTTGAGCCATTTTGACCCCTTGGCTGTCATATGAGTCATTTTCCTTGCTGTTGGGCATTGCCAGGACATTGTGAGCATTTTATTGTAGTTCTCAGGTACATTTTTGTAAAATTCACCATGGCTGACTGAAAATGGAAAGCTACCAGATTTGGGGTTTTCCCATCCAAGTAAAAACCTGATAAACTTAATAGGACCCTGATACACTTGGGCTTCAAGGGTCTACAAGGCACTCTCATTCCCTCAATTTCTTATCAACAATTGGACTTGGTTATAATAAGTGAAATTCTGTGTTATTCATCCTCAAAGCCCAACGGTGCATACCTCTGTAGCTGCATCATGCCTGAAATTTATATTATAAACAGAGCTCTGTGAATCTAACCCATTAAACAATTTTTTAAAAGTTATGAGAACAGAGTGTATTCTTTCATTTATTTTTTGTTTGTTTTTGCCAGAGGACACATGTACTCACCAGAGAGGGAGAGGGAAAGTGAGAAAGCAGCCCCCTATGGGGAGTAGTCATGCTGCAATCCCCTCTTCTCCATCTGTCCCTCCTTTCAGGATTTTAGGCACATGCGCATATGTGCCCAACATGTCCCATTTACCAGGTCCTGGACTTTGCAGTCGGCTATGTGAAATCTAGCTGTCTTAACCACCATGCCATGGACTGGCCTAATTAATTGTTTCTTTTTTTAAAAAAGTTTTAGCTTAACATCATTTGTATGAGTTACAAAAGCAAACATGTTTCCTGAAGTTGTTTTAAAATTTCTCTTGAAAAGTTTAAACTCATATTCAAATTCTTGACAAAAATTCTCCTCAGGCCAGCAGGTGGCATGGTAGTTGGGGTGCTGGATTCCTACATGGCTGACCACAATTCAGGTCCTGGACCCAGCAGCATGAAAATCCCAACAAATTAGGGACTGGCAGGTGGCATGGTGGTTGAGGCGGCTAGACTCCCACATGGCTGACTGCAGTTTGAGTTCCGGATCTGGCAGCTTGCTTTCTCACTTTGCTTCTCTCTCTCTGGTCAACTTCAAAATATCAAATAAAAATAATGACAATAAATTAAATGAAATAATTATTTTTAAAAAAGAAAATCCCAATAAATATATATTTATAGTTTTTTTAATTGCACTCTTCTCCGTTCCAAATCCCCATTGATAAGGCATATCTACAGTTCTGGGATAGTGCTTAAATATCCATTCATTTTCATTCTTTTGGACAACTTGACTTTTAAAATACTGAGAGGGTGCCATTTGGGATGGATGCTTTGGTATCAGGTGTATTCACACACATTCCCCTCTGTGAAGGAAGATACCAGAACGGCAGGAATTCCCCTTAGGGACTGGGGAGTCTATTTGCCCCAGATGCCATCCTCTCTTGGTTTCTGGTATATTTTAATTATGGAAAATTAGCATAAAATTTGCCATTTTAACCATTTTTAAATGTAATGTATGGTTTAATGGCATTAATTACATTCACAATGTTATATAACCACCACCATTTCCAAAACTTTTTATTACCTTTCCAAAACTTTTTATTACCTTTCCAAATATTTGTAAGCATTTAAGACTAACTCCCCCTTCACTTTGTGCCCAGCCTCTGGCAGTCACTAATCCACTTTCTCTCTCTGTAGAATTGTTTGTGCTGGACATTTCATAGAAATGAAATCACATACTATGTGTTTTTTGGGGGACTAGCTTCTTTCATGTTACATAATATTTTGGAGGTTCATCCTCCTGGTAGTATGTATCAGTACTTCATTCCCTTTTTTGTTGTTGTTTTTGGCTGAATTTTGTTCACCTATTCATCTGTTAGTGGACATTCAGGTTGTTTCTCCCTTTTGGCTACTGTGACTAACACTATGATGAGTACTGGCCTGCAAGTATCTGTTCGAGTGTTTAGTACAGGCTGTTAGTGCATTAAAGATAAGAACGTAACATTTCCAAAGGCCATCTTACTTTGGAATTCTGGAGGAGGCATCTAATGAATAGTTGCAAGCCCTGGAAACCATTTAATATTAGAAAACTAAGCAATTCAAGGCTAAGTTAGGGGCAATTACTGTGGTGTTCCCTCCTGAGAAGAAAGTTGTCATAGAAAAGTCATTAATCACGAATTCATGAATCAGAATGCTCGTCGTGATAGTTTACAATGCCTAGGTGACCAAGTCATGTTACAGTGCTTTTAATACCTTTTCATCTAAGTCTCCCACACGTCAGAGAAAAGTGAGAGTTAATCCCTGCTCTTGAGGATCTGGAGGACAACCTGAAGATCCTGCTAAATAGGAAACATTTTATGAAGTCTTCCATGGGTTTCCAAATAGTGCCCTTCTACTCCACTGTATAGCCTTGAATGTCTTAGTAAAAAATAGTGTGCTTTTCAAGGCCAGCAGGTAGTGTGGATGGTAAGGCAACTGGACCCCACATAGCTGGCTCCATGGTTCAAATCCCAGACCCAGCGACTTGAAAATCACGCCAGGCCCATGTACATGTGTGCCCAAAATTGCAAGAGGAGAATGGAGAAGAAGGGATTGTGGCATGGTCATCTCCTTTGGGGGTTGAATTCTTACTTTCCCTCTCTCTGTCTCCAGCGAATGCATACACACTATAACAGAAATAAACAAACAAACAAATAGTTTGCTTTTCACCTAAATCCCTGGAGAGAAACATGCTCTGGCTTTGTGTACCACAGCCCACTGCAGTACAACCTGAAGATACATATAACACACATTAAGAATCAGAGCCTGGGGCCAGCAGGTGGTGTGGTGGTTAAGGGCACTGAACTCGCACATGGCCAACCATGGTTTAAGTTCCAGACCTGGTGGCTTACTTTCTCACTTTCTCTCTCTCTGTCTCTCTCTCACCCTCTCTGGTCAAATTAATATGAAATTAATAAAAAAAGTTAAAAAATTCTTAAAAAAAAAAAAAAAGAATCAGAGACCTAGGGGCCAGCAGGTGGTGTGCTGGTTAAGGTGCTGGCCTCCCACATGACCAACTGAGGTCTGAGTCCCGAACCTAGCAGCTTGCTTTCTCACTTTCCCTCTTTCTCTGTCTCTCTCTGGTGAGTGCACACACCCTATAGAAAAATTAAACATAATAATAATAAATCTAATTAAATTTAAACAAGAATCAGAGACCTATAATAAGGGAGGCCATCCCTCAGCTAATGGGAGAAACCCATTGCAATCTTTCAATGTTCCATTGTTGTGACAGAGCATGTTTGTTAGCTGAAGTTGGCCATAAGAAATGAAGTGGACATCTCGTTGCCCCAACCCTCTTCTAGGAGAGGCCATTGGATTATTTCCAGGTTTTATCATCATTTAGTGTGCAAAATCATCGGTTCACTATTTTGCCAAAAAGGCACATTGTGGGGTCAGTAGGTGGCATGGTAGTTAAGGATGCTGGACTCCCACATGGCCAACCATGGTTCAAGTCCTGGACCTGGAGGCTTGCCTTCTCACTTTCTCTCTCTCTCTCTCTCTGTCTGTCTCTTTCTGGTCAAATTAAAATAAATATAAAAATAAATAAAG
>NW_006209405.1:916141-948321 GCF_000334495.1 Tupaia belangeri chinensis | reverse complement strand
TGCCTATTTCTTATCATGTGATCCATAAAGAAAAAATCTAGACTCTCAGAGACCCAAGGTTCATTTGCAAAATCACTTTGTTCTGCTTTCAAATCCAGGTAGTCATTTCACACCTGAAAGTTCACAAAAGGGAGGGGGTCTTGATGTGGCAGGAAGGGGACTTGTGTTGAAAGGAAGACAAGGAAACAGATCCGTTTGGGATTCAGGAGCGATTGGCAGAGCTCAAGGGCTTCTGTGGGAATGGACAGGGGAGTAATCAATATTGCATTAATGTGCTTTCTCTGGAGGTCTTCCCCAATTGCAGCCTCTGAGGTATACCTGGCAACGTCCTGAAGTTTCACATACTCCTGCCTTGGGGGGCAACCATGCATAGCAGATGCAAAACAGAGATAGCGGTGTTGCTCTGTTGCTGTCTTAGGGCCAGATTGAAGCCATCTGCTGGTACAAGGTTGGCAAGGAAGAAGCCCCCATGCTTGGCTCAGCTGCAATTCTTTCCCTTGGCATTTTGCTAACAGCTCTTCTTTCAGGCTGCCCTCTGAAATCTTCCTGTTGGTGTGGGGGAAGCCACTGTAGCAATGCAATATCCTCCTTGATGCCCATACCCTCAGAGGGTGAGCATTTGCTTCCTGTTATTGCTCAAAATCCCAGCGGCAGGCCAGCCACGGTATGATGTTTAAAGCATCTGGATTCCGCTTGGTCAACTGAATGGTTTGAGTCTTAGACTCAGAGTCTTAAGAAATATGCCAGGCATGTGTGCCCAAAATCCTGAGGAGAGGGAGAAGTAGAAAAGGGATTGTGGCGTGACCATTCCCCATTAGGGGTGCTTTCTAAACCTCCCCCACAACCCACCCATCCCCACGGGTGCATGCACCCTCTGACAAAAATTTTTTAAAAAGATCCCAGTGCCTTTGTAAGGGCCTAAACACTTATCTCAGTGGCTGACAGATCCTACTCAGATGCCCATGCATGCCTGCTTGATGCACACCAAATACAGCAATTTCTCCCCCAAAGCTTTGCATGTATTGGCTTCAGTGGAAGCTATTATGCCAGAGTTTAAAAACAAAATGAAACAGTCCGGTATGGATATTTTTATTGCCAGGGCCTCTCATCCAAGATTAGAATTGCTCAAAAAGAAAGAGAATTCAGATTTGGGTAGCCAATGAGCATCACCAAACATCCCAAGAGAAGCAACTGATTGCCCCTACTTGCTTGCGGAGGCTCTGCTGGGGGTGGCCACCTTTTCTGCTATTGGGAGAAGAGCTATTATACCCTGCCACAGGTTTCACTCTTTGTTGGACCCCAAGAGCCTTGGAATCAGAGATAGATAAAACTAGAAGGAAATTTAGATGTCATCCCTGATTTACTAGATGGGGCAATTGAGGCCCAGAGGAGAAGGAAATGACTTGTCAAAGGCAAAATATAGTAAGTCAGGGGGACCAGCAGGTGGCATGATGGTTAAGGCACTGGACACTCCCACATGACTGACTAGTCTCAGACCTAGCCACTTGCTTTCTCACTCCCCTTCCCCCATGTGGCTGAGCCAAGCTGGTACCCAGGGCTTCCGACTCCCAGGATGGAGCGGCATCCTTAAGGATGCCACTATGAGATTGAATCACTAAGGATAGAAGGTTCCCCACTTACTGCTTTGCCCAATGGAGAAAAACTTTTCAACACAAACAACCAGCAGACCTTAATGACTGACTATTATTTTAAACAGATTATCTAATCTGAAACACAAAGGACATGAAGGCAAAATGAGAGTCAGAGCCTAGTGTGTAATTAGTACAGATTGTTGGGTCTACCCTCTGGGTGTAGTTAAACTAATTACAAATAGAAGCAGATTTTTAGATTTAGCATGAAAATCTCTGAGCTGGCCCAAAAGATTCTCACTGACAACTTCAAAATAGAAACAATTTATGTGTATTTTATGATATGCACCTAATACAACAAAAGTATGTTGTAGAACAATCATTGATAAGCATAAAAATATAAATGATTTAGAAGAGACTGATTTGTGGTGATTCTCATGATACATCTGGTTTGTAGAAAGCTGAGAAGATTTTGGTTTGGTGTAGACTTAGCTTTTTTGTAGGCTTTGTTAAAAAATTTTTTTAAATGTGTATTACTGGCTGCCCCCCAAATACTGTTCCCACAGGCTTCTTGTTTTTTTCCAAGACAAGATGTCTGACAAGTCTCTCCTACTTATGGTTATCCTCCACAGTGTTAACAATAATCCTTCTAAGAAACACAAATCAGATTGTGTGGTTTCCTTACTCAAAAACCTTCAGTGGCTCTGTATATCCCACAGAATAATTGTTCCTTTTATTATTATTTTTTTTTTGGCTATAGAATGCGTGTACTCACTGGAGGCACTGGAGGGGGTGGATGAGAAAGTACCCCCGTCAAGGGAAAATGGTCACACTAGAATCCCTTTTCTTCCATTCTCTTCTATAGACCTTGGGCACTCATGTACCTGTGCTTGGCATGTTTCTCGAGTCACTAGGCTGGGACCAAAACTTCGGGTTGGCCATGTGAGATCCAGCCATGCTAACCACCATGCCACCAGCTGGTCCCACTACAGAATAGTTTCAACATTCCTGAACCACCATGATTTAGTCCTCATTTATCCCTCCTACATTATCTTTCATCACCCATCACCTACACACACACAAATGCTCACACTGCCACATACATTATGTGGCTCCTCCCACCATGGAGGCTACTTGCACCTACTGAATATGCCCTACCTACATTCTCTGATCGTGGTGATTCTGTTCAAGATGAACCTCTGCCAGGAATAGACATTTCATTCAGCCTTGTTCATCGTTCTACCCATCCTTTATGGTATAGATAATATATGAGTTGTTCCAGGAAGTCTCCCCAGATCCTTCTACTTTGAATTTTTATAGTTCTCTCTTCTACTTACATGGTATTTGCTAGAGGCCATGTCCACTCATCAGAGACAGAGCAAGAGGGAAAAGAGAAAGCACCCTACCCCCAGTGGAGCATGGTCACACTGAGACCCCTTATCCTCCATTTCTCCCCTCTTTCAGGATTTTGGGCACACCCACACATGTATGGCATGTTTCTCAAGCAGTCAAGCCTAGAATTTGTACTGCATGGCCGCTCATGCATCCAGCCACCTTAACCACCAGGTCATGAAGTTGGCCCCATGGTGTTTTGTGCTGTTATTTGAGCCCTTTCTACTATGTGCCAAGTATCTAGTTGGTTTGCCTATTTGTCTGTTTCCCTTGACCAGAGTGTGGGAGATACTGAATGTAGATGCTAAGTCTTCTTCAACCTTTTACCTCAGTGCTTGGGACATAATAGGTTAATGTTGTTTGTTGAATTAAATTATGATATGTTTCCCCTGTACAGGAAAGGCCATATTTACCTTTGACCAAAATCCATTTTCCTCTCCTGTAATGTTTCTTTATTGTACTAAGCTAATGCTGTCACCATTAATCTCCATGATGAAGGCCCAGGACCAGAGTGTGGCTTTGCTACAATTTCTGGTAATGTGAGGGAATCTTCAAAAATTCAAAGAAATGTGCATTATGAAATAAATAAGTGTGATTTCAATTTTCTTGTTCTAAAATGAACTCTCACTTTAATTCTACTTTCCACACACCTTCTGAAGTTTTCTCATATTAGCCATGGGAACCTATGAGGTTGAGTGATAAACTTGCTGTTGCTGAATAGCCACAGGGCTGGCAGTGGTGTGGTGGCTGAGTCACTGGACTCCCACATCACCGACCAGGTTCCAGTTCCGGACCTGGTCACTTGCATTCTCACTTTCCCTTTTCTCTTACCTTTTTCTGGTCAAATTTTAAAAATAATAATGATAGGGACCAGCAGTTGGCATAATGGCTATGTTGTTAGACTCCCATGTAGCCAACCATGGTTCGAGCCCCAGACCCAGTGGCTTAAACTCACACCGGGTGCGTGTGCGTGCATGCCCAAGATCCTGAGAGGAGAATGGAGGAGAAGGGATTGTGGCGTGGCCATCCCCCCTGAGGGGTGATTTCTCGCTTTGTGTCTCTCTGTCTCTGTCTGTCTGGTGAGCGCACACGCCCTGTGGCAAAAAACCTCTCCAAAAACAAAAAATAAAAAAATAATAATAATGATAAAAAATAAGATAAATAATTTTTTAAAAAATAAAAGAAGAAAAACTAAAAGAAACCTGTAGCCACAGCTTAGGGAGCACAGAGACGTATCATTACAAATATTCTGGGGGCCCTTTGGAAGTAGATTTGTCCCAGCTTGTACTTGTGAGATCTAATGGCCTTGGCCATTGTTGATTTTTTTCAGGACAGTTGTACTGATTTGATCATTCCTATTCTGTGTCCCCAAGCCCAGAACTCTTTTGAGTATTTCACAAAGATTAACAAGGCTACTTAAGTACGTGATCAATTTTACATAGAAACACTGACTTTTCTCATGCTTTTTGGAAGTTCTCTCTGGCAATATATATTTAACTAATTGGAATTTGATTTTTTAAGAATTATTTTATTTAACTTTATTTATTTATTTTAATTTGACTAAAGAGGCACAGAGAAAGAGAGTGAGAAAGCAAGCCACCAGGTTTGGGACCCAAACTTTGGTTGAACATGTGGGAGTCCAACACCCTTAATCACCATGTCACCTGCCAGCCCTGAAATTTGATTTTTGTTTTATTTTACTTTGTTTTGATTTGTGTGTGTGTGTGTGTGTGTTCTGAGAAGGAATCCATTACTACTTAATGACTGGAGTCTATCTGGTATATAAGCCTTTTCAAGAAGTGGTATACCTTAAATGAAGTTTAGCATCAGACCTAAATTCCCAAGACACCTCTACCACTTACCAGCTAGGTAAATATAAACAACAAAAAAAAGTAACCTAAACTTGAGCTTTCACATTAGTATAATGGGAATTACAATATATACCTCATAACATTCTGGAGAAAGTTATTTTAATGAGATAATGTATATAAATACTTTAGTACCGTTCCTGGCATGCACTGAAGACTCAAGGACTGGAGGTCTTTACTATAATTTCAAAACATAAGTCCCAAGGCCCAAGAGATAGAAGTTACAAAAGAGGCCTTTGGTGGGAAAAAAATGCATTTATATATATATATATGTATATATATATACACACACACACACACATATGAACACACACACACACACTACTAGATTTAATGACACTGCTAGGTTTACCATAACAGCTACAAGAAACAAAACTGTTCAGTGTTAGTGGATTATTTGAAGAGTAGAATAAATAGCATAGGAGCTGGGTGGTAACATTAATAGATGTTGTTTCATCTTGATGGTGGGCAAAGGACATCATCCAGAAAAGGAATCTGAAAGCAATGCTGAGAGTGCTCTCATTCAGGTCAACCCTAAAAATACTCCTCTTCATTTAAGTTGAGAAGTTGCCGTGAGATTCAAGGTTGGGCTTTCAACAGATCTAGCCATATGTGCTCTCCACTTTGGTGAAATTCGATCATGACCTAAGCCTGTGCTATCCTTGCCGACTGACAGCTGACCTCGGCCTTCTCTGTGCACCCTGCATAGTTCACCTTTCAGAAAAAGAGGTCTCATTTCCAAGAGAAGCATTATTCTTTGTTCTTTTTCACTTTATATTTTGTTTGTATGAATTCAAAGGGTGGAGGATGTGGGGAGTCTGGATTATACTCTACTAAATTACTTTTTTCTGAATAAGAATTCTCCAGAAGATTTTACTTGAATTATTATCAACACTCCGGAAGAACAATTTTCTCAGCTTTTAAAGGTATAAAATATAATTCAACTCATATATGAGGGGTCTTCAACAAGTTTGTGGAAAATGCACATTAAGAAAAGATTATGTGTGGATTTCAGGGGTTTTTTTGCATTAAAATTAATTTGTATTCTAATTACATAATAGAAAAAAATCAATACCCATTATCTAAAAAACAAAAGACATTGAGAAATATAATTAAAAGATCCAATCTAGTAATCAAATACTTGTAAATTAAAGAAACCTTGAGATACCATTTTTTAAAGAAGCATTTGTTTAATTTTATTTATTCATTCATTTATTTCAATTTGACCAGAGAGAAAGGGAGGGAGGAGTTAGAAAACAAGCCACCAGGTTGGGACTCGAACCATGGTGGGCCATGTGGAAGACTCTAGTGCCTTAACCACCATGCCACCTGCTGGCCCCAAGATACCATCTTATACTTACTAAAATACCTTTTTTCATTTTTTTTAAAATTAAGGCATAGTAAATGGGTTCCCTCACCATTGCTGGCTGCATTATAAATTGCAGTAACTCCTTTGGAAAGTGGTATTGTGGGCTAGGGGGTGACATGATAGTTAAGGCAGCCAGATCCCATATGGCCGACTACATGGTTCAAGTTCTAGACCTGGTGATTAAGAAACATGCCAGGCATAGGCACATCTGTGCATGCCCAAAATCCCAAAAGTAGAAATGGAGAAGGGATTGTGGTGTGACCATCCCTCATGGGAAGTGCTTTCTAACTTTCTCTCTTTCTCTGTCTCTCCCTGTAAATGCATGTGCCCTCTAGCAAATAAAGAAAAACTGGTATTGCCATCTGTGGAATAAGAACCCCCTCCTTTGTCCCAGGCTTTGATTACTTTGACCTTGATTGCCTACTCTAACCAATGCTGGTGTCAGAGAGCCCTGGCCCTGGGCCCACTCTGTACACATCGTGGACCAACCTGGTCCCACACTTTCTTCCTGTGAATTACTGAGTGTTTCATCCCTTGTAAGATGAGCTCTTCCTTCCCCTTGCTTCCTTCCCTCTGTAGAATTGGAGTCATTTCCTCCATGCCTGCTGCTGCAGTGCATCTCAATGTCCATGAGGGATCTTTCCGGTTCCCTTGGCCACAAGACAGTTGGCTGATAAGATTGCTCACATCGCATCACCTTCACAAGATATTTAAATAGAAACATTGGCAACAGAGTCTAGAAAAGCCAAGGGAGTAGGTCTGATCTCTAAATCTGGAAAGGCAACTCTGAAAGAAACCGAGCCCTGAGCCATCTTGAATTTCCTGATAAACCATTATATACTTTGTTTTCTGGGACACTTTTGCACTTAGGGCAACCAAATGTTCTGCTCTCTGTATTTGTTTGTTTGTTTTTATTTATGTTTATAAGCCAGGGATTGGCTGTGCTTGCCAGAGAAAGAGACAGGCAGATAGGAAAAGGGAGAAAACATCTCCAGTGGAATGTGGTCACCCTGCAATCCCTTCTCCTTCACTTCACCATCCTGTTGAGATTTGGGGCATGTGTGTGCACCAGCATGTTTCTCAAGCCACCTAGGACTCAGTGCAGTCAGCGATATGGAATCTGGCTCGCTTAGCCATCAGACCAGCCCCATTGTGATTTCTTTTCAGAATGATGAAAATATTTCATAAAGAGTAGGCACTTAAAGAATGAAAAGACTTTTACCTATTAGCCTTTCCTCAGTCATAATTCACTTGTTAGTAGCTTAAATTCTATGCTTTAGATCAATTTTGCTCTTTTTTGTAAGTTTCATTTTTGTTTTGATTTTGGTTTGGTTTGGTTTTTTAGGTGAACAGTAAGACTTTATAGATAGAACTGTTTAGGAAAAATAAAGCAACTTTCAATAGCAAACTATCGTCAGCCCTAATAAAAGCAAAGTTCCCCAAACAAGGAAATCTGTTTGGGGTGCAAGACCCAGAAAGAATATACTGGAAGCCCACAGTACCCTCTCCCCCACCAACATACAAACACACAAGGACACACGTGCTGTCACCCACACAGCACCTTATGCTTTGGTATCAGTGAAATCTGGTAAAGTGACCTTTAAGCACAGCCTTTCCTAAGAAATGCTGCCTAGGGCCAAGGAGGTGTGGATGGAGCCAAAGGGAAAAGGGGTGTGGCTTGGTGTTCCCCCTTGTTATGATCTCTGGAAGGAATGCTTTTGGTCACCATCTTCCACTGAACCTCCAACACATACACACATATACACCTTTCTTCTTATGGTCTTCATTTCAAAGAAAGGAAGGAATCAGAGACCAGCAGGTGGCGTGGTGGTTAAGGTACTGGACACTCCCACATGGCTGACCATGGTTCAAGTCCTGAATCTGATGGCTTGCTTTCTCGCTTTCTCTCTCTCTCTCTCTCTCTCTCTCTCTCTGTGTGTGTGTGTGTGTGTGTGTGTGTGTGTGTGTGTGTGTCTGTGTCTGTGTCTGGTCAAATTAAAATAAATGAATGAATAAATAAAATTAAATAAATAAATCTTAAAAAAGAAAGAAAGGAATCAAAGCTGGCATTTCCCAGCAGTCCAGACCAGTGCTTGAGCTGTGAATGTACACCTGATGCGATTGGTAATCTGCATTTAAAATCTTTCTTTTGTTTTGGCAGAACTGGCTTATGATCTGGACGTGGATGATGCTCCTGGAAGCAAGCAACATGTGAATCAGAAGGACAATGAGCTAGCCGCCTCTCACAACCTTGGGAATGTCCATTCTCCCCTGAAGCGTCTAACCAGCCTGGCCATCTCTGTGATGTGCTTTTTCTTTTTCTTTCTGGTGCACTGACTTCATAGTGCCTGTCACATGTGCTGTTCCACAGCACCCCGTGGTCTTCCTCCATAAAGGGAACCACTTTCTTATTTTTTTTTCTATTTTTTTTTAATCTTATATACATCCTCCAGCCATTAAGTAGAGGACTAACCGTGTGTTATGTTTTCGAAAATCAAATGGTATCTTTATGAGGAGGTAAATTTTAGTTGTAGTATAGATTGTCTTTTTGCAAAGAAAAAACATCAAGTTGTGCCAAATTATTTTCCTATGTTTGGCTGCTAGAACATGGTTACCATGTCTCCCTCTCTCCCTCTCTCTCTCTTTCTCTCTCTCACTTTCTCTTTGCATGGATTTCTTTGGAAAAAAATAATAAATGCTCAAATAAAAATGTATTGGGTCTTCTTTGCAAACCCTCATATATGGTGACTATGCAATGCTTTTTCTCCTCCTTTCCCATCAGGCCTCAGCGGAGTTTTTAACAGCCCTTCCTCTGCTTCCCTTTTGGATGGGTGTCAGTCCTAGCCGCAAGCTCCAGGTGGGCCACTCCCTGCCAACACACGCTCAATCCCTAATCTCCATTTGGAAATCTTGGTTAGAGTGTCTTGCCTATAAAATCAAAGGTACTAGGCCAACAGGTAGCATGGTGGTTAAGGTGCTGGATTCCCACATGGCTGGCTGAGATTCAACACCCGGACCCAGTGGCTTGAAAATCACTCCTGGTGCATGTGCATGTGTGCCCAAAATCCTGAGTGGAGAATGGAGGAGAAGGGATTTCAGCATGGCCATCCCCCTTGGGGCCTTGTTTCTCACTTTCTCTGTCTCTATCTCTCTTTGTCTCTCTCTAGCAAGCACACACACCCTATGAGGACAAAAACAAACAACCAACAACAACAAAAACTAAAGGTACCTCAAAACAGCTGTCTGGTCTAGCCTCTACAAATCTTACTTTGCTAAAAATGCTTTTGCCAAACAGAAATCCTCTGCATGGGTCATGTACAGTTGTACAATTAAAAGTCTCCCTTACCTCAATCCAGGTATGGGGGCCCAAACAGTACAAAGAAATCATTTCCCCAGCTTCTTTGCTACTGTTCCATTCTTGCTCTCTGTCACCTATCTCCTCCACAACTGCCATCTGGCAAAGCCAGCAGTTGCCCCAGGTCATATTGCAAAAGTTGTCATCAGCAAACTAATGATTTATAGGAAAGAGCTCTCAATCGTATATTCAACAACTAGGTTTTGTGTACCTATTGGGTTTCAAGTACTGTACCAGGTGCTGGAGACAGTAGAAAACCAAACACTGCTTCCAATGGAGCTGAAGGTCTGACACTAATATTAATTCCAATATAGGTTTTCTGTCCATCATGAGCCAAATGTTATCATTTTAATGTGTTTTTTTAAAAATAATTATTTATTTGATTTTTTTTCTTTATTCATTCATTTATTTCAACTTCACCCCAGACACACACACACACACACACACACACACACAGAGAGAGAGAGAGAGAGGGAAAGTGAGCAAGCAGGCCACCAGGTCCAGGACTCAAACCATGGTTGGCCATGTGGGAGTGTCCAGTACCTTAACCACCATGCCACCTTTGTCCCTTAAATGTATTTTTGTACATATAACATGGCAAGTAATAATGATATTTATGTTGGAGCCAGCAGGTGGCATGGTGGCTAAAGGTGCTGGATCCCCACATGGCCAACCATGGTTTGAGTCCTGGACCTGGTGATTTGCTTTCTTTACTTTCTCTCTCTTTCTCTGTCTCTCTCTGACCAAACTGGAAAAAATAATAAATAAATAAATAAGTAAATAAATAAATAAAATCTTTAAAAAATAATGACACATATGTTGATACTCATTTTGCTGCCAAGGAGCTTCAGGAATAACCAACTTGCCATTTTTATCACGTATATAATGTTCCGCTCACTGCCCTTTTGCCAGGTCAGGTCAATACAGACATTGTAGCTTCTAT
Organism: Tupaia belangeri chinensis; assembly: GCF_000334495.1. Taxonomy (NCBI): domain Eukaryota; kingdom Metazoa; phylum Chordata; class Mammalia; order Scandentia; family Tupaiidae; genus Tupaia; species Tupaia belangeri. The sequence continues at coordinate 937,805 of NW_006209405.1, read as the reverse complement.
CTAAAGGGTGAGAATTCAATTCCCACCTGATAAGTATGAGAAAGAGACGGTGAGATCCAGAAAAGGGGTGTGAGCAAAGGTCAAGGAATGGTCCGGGAAGTCCCCTTTGATTCTAGGAGGTGATCTGAGGCAGGATCTCCAATTTCTGTCCGATGGCAGGAGGTCACCATGCGGGAAGCAGAAGGTGTAATTTCTCACAACTTATCGTTCCCCCCTCCTGCTGTTGCCAACACACTTCTGTCAGTCTCCTGCAGGGCACAGTCTCCAATCTTCATTTTCATCCCTTTGCAGAAACGTTCACAAACGCAAACTGGAAACGTTTGGTTAAGCATTTCCTTCAGTTGATTCTGTCAAAGTTAAAACTCCAGTCGATTGTACTTGTTAATTGAATTTCAGCGATTTGCAGCGGTTGGTAAGGGAAAGAAGCCAGTCGTCTTTGTTTGTTAACCACTGTTATTTCTACATTTGAATGGGGTTTGTGAGAACCTTTGGTCTTTGGTTTATGAAACCTAAACACTGAAAATGTTTAGTCCTTGGACCCGGATTATGATATCAGGACAATGCCAGACCAGAAGAAAGATCAAAAGGCCAGTCATCATCTAACAACTGTCCCTGTCATTTCATAAGAGGGTTTATATTTAACGTGACAAAAAATGATTTGTGGCTCAGACCAAGTTTTGCTCCTGTAAGCAGGAGAGGACTGTTCTAAGCCCATTTCTCATGCACCTCTCTTGAAACCTCAGCTTTCCTCCTGTAAAGTGGACTATTAGGACAAGATTTCTAACTTCTGGGATCAGCAGTTCACATAATGGCTATGTCGCTGGACTCCCACATAGTCCACCGCGGTTCGAGTCCCAGACCCGGTGGCTTAAACTCACGCCGGGCACGTGTGCATGCGTGCCCAAGATCCCGAGAGGAGAATGGAGGAGAAGGGATTGCGGCGTGGCCATCCCCCCTGGGGGTGATTTCTTGCTTTCTATCTCTCTATCTCTCTCTGTCTTTCTGGCGAGCACATGCACCCTATAGCAAAAACCTCTCTAAAAAGAAAAAAAAGATTTCTAACTTCTTTGTTGCTTGGAATTTGTGGTGACTGTGCTCTCTTGGTGCTGTGACTACCAACTATGGTTCACCCACGCTGGTCACAAGGGCTAGAAGAATGCTCCCTGTAATGCCCTCTGTCTTTGGGCTTCAGCCACACAGATGGGGTGAAAATGGATAACCACACACCTTTGCAAAACATGGAGAAATCACCACATCCTGTTGACATTCACTATGTCTTAGTAACTTGTCTCTTTTTCCTACTCCTTAAAGCTTTTTCTTTTTTTTTTTAAGATTTATTTATTTATTTATTTTAATTTGGCCAGAGAGTGTGTGAGAGAGAGAGCAAGCCGCTAGGTCTGGGCCTCAAACTGCTGTCGGCCATGTGGGAGTCCAGCATCCCTAACCACCACACCACCTGCCAGCCCCTCTCCTTAAAGTTTTTTTGCCATAGGGCATGTGTGCCCTCTGGGGAGAGACAGTGAGAGGACAAGTGAAAAATCACCCCATACTCCGGGGAAGGTTGGCTACACCGCAATACCTTCTCCTCCATTCACCTCCTGGGATTTTGGGCATGCACACACACGTTCCTCATGTGAATTTCAAGCCACCAGATTTAGGACTCAAACCACAGTTAGCCATGAGGGAGGCCAGCACCTTAACCACTACACCACCTGCTGGCCTATATATATATGTATCATTACTCTAGTTCAGAGTCCAGGTTCACAGCCAGTTGGTGGCTTTTTTCATCTCTAACGTATTTAGTTTCCCTTTGATTTCAACTTCCTCACCTGAAGTTGGACTATTTTGTCATTAGAAGAGTCCTGGCAAGTAGGAAGTTGCAAATTTCCAGGCTTCTCTCTCATTGGATGCACTAGGTTGCAAAATGGCTGGTTCACTAGAAACCTAAACTCTAGCATTTTTTTTTTCCAAAGGAAAAGCATTACTATAAATGAAGTATATACCAGTACTAAAAATTCTAATAGTATTTTAGATAATTTAAATAAATTTTTAAATGACATTTGTTCTTTAATTCCATACCTCTTAGATAGCCACTATTAAATGCTTGATTTATATGCTTCCAATCTTCCCCATCTCTCTGTATATGCATATTCACACACAAAATTATACTAAAAATACAATTCTATAGCATCAACCATTCATTATGAAGTTGAGTCTAAATCTGTCTTGTTTTCACCCATTGGTCTGGCTCTTACATAAAGAACAACAGGACAGTAAGATGACAGCACTTTTCGTACACCCTTCCATAATAATTGCCAGTTACTGCCTCTTTCCTCTTCTGACTTGTTTACCTTTATTTTTTATTTTTTAAAAGAATTATTTATTTAATTCCATTTGTTCTTGTTATTTTTTAATTTGACCAGAGAGAGAGAAAGGAAGAGCAAGAAAACAAGTTGCCAGGTCAGATCTCAAACTGCACTCAGCCATGTGGGAATCCAGCACCTGTAACCACCACGCCACCTGCTGGCCCCTGGTCGTTTGCTTTTCTAAATGCATCTTATAAGCTGCTTCAACCCTGCTCCATGCTCCAGTGGGCCAGTGGTCCTCTTGTACTGTCAGGCCCACAGCTGAGTCCATAGTACAAGTGAAGCCTACACAGAGTGGACGGTGGGTCATTATGTTCTTATAGGGCCAAGGACCTCTATCAGAGCCATCTTAGAATGCAGACAATTGCTAAGCAGCCACATTGCACTATTTTAATTTCCAGAGGCTATGTGTGCTTGCCAGAGAGAAAGGAAGAAATGGAAAGGAGAGGTGAAAGCATCCCCAGTGATATGCAGACATGCTGCAATCCTTTCTTTTCCATTTCTCCATCCCTTCAGGATTGTGAGCATGCACACACATGTGCCCCATGTGGTTGTCACACTGGTAGGGCTGAGATTCGAATCTTGGTAGGCCATGTGGAATCCAGCTCCCTTAACCACTAGGCTATGGGGCTAGCCCCACATTACACTTACTGTGTAATGAGCTTGCGGCCAACTGAAACCCTGAGGTGTTTTTTGCAAGAACAGCTGACAAGCTGCGTCTCCTCCATACTTGAACAACTGATTTTTTTTTAAGAATTATTCATTTATGGGGCTAGCAGGTGGCATAGTGGTTAAAGGTGCTGGACTCACACGTGGCGACAGTCCTGGACCTGGTGGCTTGCTTTCTCACTTTCTCTTTCTCTCTCTGCTGATCAAACTGCAATAATAATAATAAATGAAGTTAAATAAAATAATTATTTTAAAGAAAATAATTTTTTTTCTTTTATTTGTTATTTATATTTTAATTTGACCAGAGAGAGAAAGTAAGAAAGCAAGCTGCCAGTTCCAGGACTAGAACCATGTGAGAGTCCAGCACTTTAACCACCACACCACCTGCTGGCCCCAAGCAACTGATTTTTAAAAGTTAATTTCCAAGGGATTTTAAAATTTTTTTTGTCTACATATTGTGCCAGACACTACACACACACACACATGTGTGTGTGTGTGTGTGTGTGTGTGTGTGTGTACCGTGATAGAGAAAATTTCTTTTCTTGCCAAGGCCACAGCATTTTTGTAAGTCCTCTTCTGGAATTGCCGTTGAGCCAATTTATGTGCCGTACAAGAAAATCGGCCTCATTTCTTTATAGTCACACCTTGTTTGGAACCAAAAATAATATTCTTCAGCTTGATCACCCACCTCATTCAGTAGATTTGCTGCCAAGTAGCTTTTAGCTGTTTCCAAAAACCAAATCTGCCTTCAAGAAACAAAGACTCCCCTCCTCCAAGAACATTCCAAAGAATGTGCTATGGACTATGGAGGTTTTCCTTTTTTCCAAAGAAAAATTACATAAAATTTGAGGACACTGTCCCTACTGTAGTGATTCACTTCCAGGAGGGCCTCTTGGAAGGACACAGTACTAGGTCAGATTTAGAAGGTCTTCTAGGTTTTCCAAAGGATCAACAGAATAAACTCATTTCTTCTTATTCATTTTTTCATATTTAGAAATTAAAGTATTGACTTTGAAAAATTCACACTAGAAATAGAGCACAAGGCTGGCATACAGATAGTACTTAAGTGTTTGCTCAATCAAGTATTCACTCCAATATTTTCAGAAATGCTTTGCTTCAGACCCTGTGTTATATACTAGACATGCAATATATGACAGACTCAGTCCCTGCCCTCATAGGGTTTCACACATACTGGGGAGTCAGACAAACAAGAAATTACAGTATAATATATAAACTGTAATATGGGTGTGCATGGGATGCATGGGAGAGCAGAATGGGTTCTGTGTTATGGTCAATAGGTCAAGAATATGACCAGTAGGGACCAGCAGGTGGCATGGTGGTTAAGGCGCTGGACACTCCCACATGGCTGACTATGGTTCAAGTCCCAGATCTGGTGGTTTGCTTTCTTGCTTTCTCTCTCTCTCTCTCTCTTTTCTCTCTCTTTCTCTGGTTAAAATAAATGAATGAATAAACAAAATTATATAAATAATTCAAAAAGAAAGAAAATGTCCAGTGAAGAAAGTATAGAAGAAAAATTAGAACTTGTTCAGGTTATAAAGAACATGCAGGGACCAGCAGTTGGCTTAATGGCTATGTTGCTGGACTTCAATGTAGTCAATCATGGTTTGAGTCCTGGACTCAGCACCTTAAACTCACACCAGGCATGTGTGCATGAGTGCCCAAGATTCCGAGAGGAGAATGGAGAAGAAGGGATTGTGAGGTAGCAAAAACCTCTCCAAGAAACATAAAAATAAAAGTAAGAACACGGAGAAGACTTGAAGAAAGTGTAGAAAATGCTCAGGTTACAAAAGGCGAATTGTATCTTAGGTAGAACAATAGGACACATGTCCACAGTGGACCACAAGGCTGTTTGTTCATTGTTGCATTATTTGCCATGATGGGGCGTTGCAGGACAAGAGGGAAGAGGAACAGTGTGGGATGCACACCATGGAGTATAATGTAATGGTTAGAAGCATTGAACGGTATGTAGACCAGCAGCATGGATGGATCTTAAAATCACAGTGTGGGTGGGAACCAGCAGTTAGCGTAATGGCTATGTCGCTGGACTCCCACGTAGTCAACCGCAGTTCGCGTCCCGAACCTGGTGGCTTAAAACTCACGCCGGGTGCGTGTGCGTGCGTGCCCAAGATCCCGAGAGGAGAATGGAGGAGAAGGGATTGCGGCGTGACCATCCCCCCTGGGGGGTGATTTCTCGCTTTCTGTCTCTCTGTCTCTCTCTGTCTGTCTGGCGAGCGCACGCGCCCTATAGCGAAAACCTCTCCAAAAAATAAAATAAAATCACAGTGTGGGTGACAAAAGCAAGAGAGGCTGGGCCCATAGCTCAGCAGTTAAGGGAAGTTGATTCCACATAACCACCCTTGATTCAAGTCCTGGCTGTGGCTGCTTAAGAAACATGCTGGGCATGTATGCATCTGTCCCCAGAGTCCTCATGGAATGGAGAGATGGAGAAAAAAGGATTGTGTTGTGACCACACTGCATTGAAGGTGACCACACTCTCAGGCAATAAAATAAAATTAAAAATTAAAAGGCAAGAAATCTCATGGGCTATATAGTATTTTATCATTTGAATCAATATAAAAATATATGCACAGAAGACAATACACATTTTGGGGAGGAGAGGTTTTAGCTATAGGGCACATGTGCTCACCAAAAAGACAGAGAGAGACAGAAATTGAGAAATCACCCCCCAGGGGGGATGGCCGCGCCGCAATCCCTTCTCCTCCATTCTCCTCTCGGGATTCTGGGCACGCATGCACACACGCCTGGTGTGAGTTTAAGCTACCATGCCTGGGACTCAAACTGTGGTCAACTACATGGGAATCCAGCAACATAGCCATTATGCCAACTGCTGGTCCCCACAATACACATTTTACTAAAATACAGACACTCTAAAAGATTGACAGTATTAGAATGGTTGTTTTTTCAGGGAGGGAAATGGGAGTAGGCTTTATGGGTAAAAGGGAATAAATGAATGAGCCAAACAAAGCAAGAAGATCAAATATGATGACATAACATAAACTGAGCAGTAGCTTTAACTCAGTTCTTTGCACCTGAGGTCATGAACAAAGAAAGAACAAAGGGAAGGAGGGAAACAGCTGCGGACAGGGGGCAAGTACAGACCCATAGCTTGTTGATTAATAGAGCAAGATCCCAAATAGCTGAACACAGGTTCAATCCTAGCCTCAGTGGTTTAAAAAGCACACTAGGGGGACCAGGAGGTGGCGTGGTCGTAAAGGCACTGAACACTCCCACATGGCCGACCAGGGTTCAAGTCCTCAATCTGGTGGCTTGCTTTCTCACTTCCTCTCTCTCTCTCTCTCTCTCACCCTCTGTCTCTCTCTGGTTAAATTAAAAAACAAATGAATGAATAAATAAAATAAAATAAATAATTATTAAACACACACACACGCACACGTGTGTGTGCCCCAAATCTCAACAGGATGAAGAAATGACGGAAAAGGAACTGAAGTTATAACCATACTCAGGAGGTGTTTCCCCCCCTTATTTTTGTCTCTCTCTAGTGAGCGCACATACCTTCTGGCAATTAAAATTTTTAGAAAAAAGGAGAGAGAGAGAGAGAGAAGAAAGAGTGGGGAAAAAGGAAGACATAGGACTCCAGGAGAAATATCTTACCTCCAGGCCTGGTACATAGTAGGTATTCAAGAAATATATGTTGAGAAAATGAACAAATGATCAAAGTGTTCTACTTCAGGTCACTTGAAACTATTAGTTAAACAAATGGACCTTCAATTATGTGACATACTTGCTACCTAGTTACACAACTTTAGAGTTTTGAAAGTGATTCAACTTAGAGTTTTAGAAGACCCACCACTCAAAGGCAGTTTTACTCTGTAAAAACATATTTCAGAGTTACCTCAGACAAGATCATTGCAGCTTTCTTTTGGGATGAAAATCCCCAGTTTTCATCCCCATTAAACAATAAAATTTGTTATATTTATTTTATTTCATTGGAGTCTTCAACTCACAAAGATAATGAACTACAGTTCCATCATTTTGCAGATGTAGAAATCATGGCTCAGAGAGGGTAAGTGACTTACTTAAGGTCACAAAGGAAGGTGAGTGCAAAGATAGGATTGACTCAGTCAGAGCCTTTTCAGTCTCTTATATCTGCTGATCATTTTGAAAGAGCAGAATTAACAGATGGTTACGTTGGGGAGCTAGAGTAAAGGCTGCTCTCTGAAATCTGAATGCTTACAGACGGAGTTAGTTATACTGATCTTCATTTTGATCCTAGTGGCAGGTTAAAAAAAAAAAAAAGATGCCTTATTTAATAAAACACATTGCCTTTCCAAATTAATGCGTTCAAGCCAGGACCTGCTTCAAGACATTTAATGTTGCCTTTACAAATTAGAACCTGGGGTGCCGGAATTCCATCATCCTCATGAAGACTCCCTGTCACAACAGAGGCATTGTTCTCCTCACCCGTACTGTTTGGTTTCGTGCCTTTTCTGTAAGATGTTAGGTATTTATTTTGTTTTGTTGGTGCTTTTGTAATCAGTCTAGACATGGGCCAACACTGAACCATCCAGGAGGCAGATAAAATTCCCACAGTGGAATTAGGTAACCCCCTTTGTGCTGTTCTCTTGGAGAAGGCTGGGAAGCAGCTCCCCCTCACTCCACCCGCAAGCCAAAATGTTCATGAAAATGACTACAGAATGGACTGGATTCACTAATGGATGGGGCAGGAAATGTTTGCTCTCTTAAAATATTCCCAGTACCATGGTAATTTTTGTCTGGTACTTAAGATGAAGTTGTTGCCCACATTTCTGTCTTAGCCAGGACACTAAATGCTGTCTCTTAGGAAAATCAAAACATCTTTTTGCATGGATCATAGAGATTGCTTACTTATGTGTTTCCACAGAGCAATACCAAAAGCATGGGGGTAAGGTAGATCATTTGGATTTAATTGCAATAGATTTTATTTGCTATATTTTTTAAAGATCATTTTTACAATTTAATTTGATCTATTACTACTTTTTAACTTGTTATAGGCGCCTCACCAGAGAGAGGGAAAGTGAGAAAGCAAACTGCTGGATCTGGGACTAGAAACATGATCAGCCATGTGGAAGTCCAATGTCTTAACCACTGCACCACCTGCTGGCTCTATGAGCTACATTTTATAATTATTTATTTGCTTTTTCATGTAGAGAGAGTACCTCCAACAGGGTTCTGACATTGTGGTCCACCCCAAGTCTCAGCCAACCCCCGGATCATGGGCACCCACATGCCTGCCATACTCAGAGAGATCTCTGGACTTGAATCCAGAACCTTTTCACGTAGGTCAACTTTAAAGAGCATTGAGTTTTGGACCAGCGCATGGCATAATGGTTATGTTGCTGGACTTTCACATAGTTGACTGTGGTTCAAGTCCCAGACCCAGCAGCTTAAAACTCACTCCAGGTGTGTGTACATGCATGCCCAAAATCCCAAGAGGAGAGTGGAAGAAAAGGGATTACAGTGTGGCCATCCTTCCTGAAATGAGGTGAGGGAGGATTTCTCTCTTTCTGTCTTTCTGTCTCCAGCAACCACAAGTGCCGTGTAGGAAAAATCTCTCAAAAAAAAGAGCATTGAGTTCTACCTCTGCACCACCTTTTGGCTCCTTATTTGCCATACTGATGCAAACTGGTTTGAATTGTTATACCATCACTGAATAAATAGAAACAAAACTTAATGTTTTATCATTAAGATGGCTGACTACATTTACTTTTACCATTATTAAACACTGTTGGTGGCAACAATGGTACCGTTCTGGAAAAATCTGAAGAGGTGTCCTGTACTGAGAGACTCCCTGACACCATTATCTGTGACAGAAGAAGCTTCTGGAGGATAGAGAATTCCAAATAATACTGTGTGCCTTAGGTTTACAGTCAATGAGATTTCCCACAATACTCAGCTCTCCCTTGTACACATGGCAGCCCCACAGGAGATGCTTATAGAAAGAACATCAATTTGAGTAGCCAAAGCTCTGGCAGTTGGAATGGAAACCACTAACTTTCTCTCAGACAACTGATATTGTAGACCTTGTGTCTATAAAGCAATGAGATCACCAAGCACCAGCTAAATGTGAAATTAGATCATAATCCTCAACCCCCCCCTGCCACTAATGGAGAATTCATTAGTAACTTAGGGTTCACTTAACCTAGAATAATATTGTATTTTTACCCATAATTTCTGCCATTTTACCAATAAGAATTATTTCTTCACTGCTTTCTAGAACTAGTCTATGGCTAGAGGTGCAAAAACACACCCAGGCAGAAATCTTGTCTAGGAATAACTGTAAAAATTAAGCTGTTTTCAAATGGTCACAGACCGAACTTCTGAATGAATTTCTTCCTTAGTTCTCTATTTAAGATCCCAAATCATCACAGAAAGATGAAACATTTTCCCAATATGTTTTGTTCAGTTTATTTTACTATACTTTAATTCTATGAAAATCAATAAGCTGCATGTGTACATAAAGAAAATGGTATATTTATTTTTCCAAATCTATTAGATTATAAAGACTTTATCACATCTCAAATTTTTGCAGTTCAGAAAGCTTCTAGTTAAAACACAGTGTGGACTCCCAACTAATTAGAATCTATCCCAAATTAAATTGCTTGCCATGAATTCTCTTTCACAGGAAAAGGTTTCCGTTTCCTTAGTTTTTTTTTTTTTAATTGCCAGAGGGCACATGTGCTGGGTGGGGGGAGTGTAGGAGAAAGCAACCCCCAATGGGGCACGGTCACACTACAGTCTCCTCTCCGGCATTTCCCCATCCTGTCGAGATTTGGAGCATGCATGCACACACACAATCCCAGAATGTTTCTCAAGCCACTGGGGCTGATTTGAACTGTGGAGCAGTCATGTAGGATCCAGCTCCCTTAACTCTTAAGCTACAGGATGGTCCCATCTCCTTACTTCTTCAAAATACTAATACATTTTGGTATTTTTCTATTGCAACGAATGGTTATTTGTAATATTGACGGTGCCATTTCCTGTCATTTCAGATATTCATTTAGTCCAGTGGCATCTGATAATATGAAATCTATGGTTCCCCAGAATGGCTCTTCCATGTACGTTTTAAGAACATTCTAGAAAACTGGAGAAGTTTTAGTCAAAATCCTCTTGCTGGCTATCATTGGGTCAACCACAGTATCACTAAGAACACTCTAGATTACATTAAATACTGTACTGCCTACTTCCAGGATTGTTCTGAGGCTCACATGAGAGAAGAGATAGGAGAGTGTCTTAAATGGCTTGATACATTCCTTAGAGCTTTTTGAGAAAATAAGAACAAAATTTTAGATGTGAGGAGAGGAAAGCATGGAAAGAGCTAAGCTTGCCCCAGGAGAGTGGGAGGCCCTCTGCTTCCTGAGTCCTTTATAACTGCCCAGCCCTGTCTCACTCACCCAGTAGCCTCCCTGCTGGGATTAGGATTCTCTTCAGCCTCAAATGGGCAGTGGTCCTCATATCAAAAGAATTTCTGACTTCACAGGAACAGGCTTACGGCTCTCAAATCCCCCCCCACCACAAACACCCTCTTCTCAGCATTTTCACACTTGAAGATGAGAAGTCAACTTCAGAAGGAAAAGACTAAGATGGATACTAAGAATTGAACACTCTGGCTTCATTTGATGCTGAGAATCAATGTTCCTTTTGAAGGGAACGTTATTAAAAACTCACAAATGGCCCAGGCCAAGAGCCCACATGACCACTACAGAAACTTTTATTAATTTCTCTTGCCTCATCTCTTGATTTATTTCTCCTGAAAAGGCCTTTTGAAAGCCTTGCCACTGCTCTCATTCTTCCCGACAATGTCATGGAAACCCAGTCTCTCCATCTTTTGTATTTGGGGACTAAAGACTCCATCTCTGCTGTCTTCCGACATCTCTTCTACTGATCACATTTGCTTCATCCCTTACCAAGGGCAGAGGTAAGGCCCAAAGGAATGGCCCTCCATTACAGTCTCCCCCAGAAGATCTGGAAATCCAGTTGAAGTTACCAGTCAACTGCTAGTCATCTAGTTTGGGGAAGACTGCTTGTGTTCATGCAAAGCCATCAACAATTAAGGGATGAGTATCGGTTACAGCCCAGCAGGACACTGGGAGCAAAATGGGGAGTGTCTAATAGGAGATCAGGTTATATATAGCCGGACTGCTAAGAGAGCTCAGGCCTCCCAAGAGCTGACCAGAACAGCAAAAGCCTGTGCTATGAGCCAGCCACAGACCTAAGGAAAAAGGTACTCATGTTCTCCAAGAGCATGCCAGGCCTGTCCACCCAATTAATCCTGACAAGAGCTTTAGTTACAGAGTGACTTTCTCCAGCAATGAGGCAGGAAGTCTGCCCGCTCACGTATCACATCCAACACCGTCCTCCCAGCAGGAGCCTGCAGCTCACATAGAGAAGATTTGCAATGATTCCTTTCTCCTTTCTCCTTGTGTTTGGTCTTGGCATGTTGATCCACGGCTCCCCTGCCTAGCCTGCAAGCCACAGGCTTTGCGCCTGTTGCTTGAGAAAACACCTTTCAGCCTGGTGTGTGCTCTGAAGCACAGTGAGTCACAGACCTCCTCACACAATCTGGCTCAGATCCCCAGAAGACCATTTTCTCTGGTGAGATGGGAGCCAGCAAGCAGACATGACTCTGGCGAGAGGTCTTCTGAGGGTCCCATTTTGCTTTTGGCCTTACATCCTGAAAGGCATGTTAAGACAGCTCAGCCCAACTTCCTTAGCTGCTGAGCTCCTCAGAGGTGCCATCCGTACGTTCCTGTGAGTCCAGATGAAATCGTAGGCTTCAGAGCCGGCAGCCAGCCAGGACTGGTTTCAAGTGCCTTCTACATTCTTCCTCTCTAAGAGTTCTCCGGAAGCTGCAGAGCTTAGTGTATCTTATCCAAAATCTTCTGGCATTTTTTATTTGTAATAATTCCAAACCCACTCAACATCCTTATAACAACTGAGATTTGGGAGAGAGAGTGGAAAAAAAGGATCAACTAGATGATTAAGGGCATACTCACTCTTAGGTGCTGATTTTTCAAGGGGAAATGGCTTTGATAGTCCTGTCTGAGCTCTAAGGGAGTGTTGGTTTCCCACATGATTTGCCACACAGTTTTTCTATTGTTAATCATCTTTGGAGGGTAGAGATGTGTGACTTGGGGTCCTCAGGAGCAGGGTAGAAAGGTGCTCCAGTCCTGTGATCCAGTGGGAGACTGGCCAAGGCCTACTTCTGGCCAAGCTTATGCCTCTCAGACAAGGGCACTAGCCTATCTCCCTCTGCAGCCAGCACAAGGCCCAGGGGCTGGGTTTCCTTACTTTGGCTTGCAATACTCTACATTCTGCATTCTAGACAAGACAGAAATCATTCAGGGGTGGAGCAGGCAGGGCCTGGAGGTTCACTAGCCTACCCACCTCAGCTAACAGATGAGAAAAGTAAGGCCTTAGAAATGAAGGACATTGGATGATTTTTGAGCCTGGGGCCTACTGCCTATTAGAACAGGACTCTTGGTTCCCAGCTCATGAGTGGGATCAGAAACAAGATGGCATCTTCCAGACCAAAATCTAGAACTTTCTCCATCTCAGAACCTCTGGATTCTCATCACTAATGCTTCCCATCACCAATTCTCATGACAAGATTCAGACCAATAAATACCTTGTAGAATCTTTAAATTGCCTGGATTCTGGAGAACAGATGAGAGGGCAGTTGATGGGAAGCCTATTAATATAGGCATTTTCTTTTCTTCTTTTTTTTTTTTGGATCTCTTTTTCTGGTTACATAGGCATTTTCTACAGGCCCTGAAAGACATGAATTTTCCTTAGAGAAACAGATGGAGATGCACTTCAAGGACTGTGGAGAAGGAAAAAACACATCAGCTCAAATGGCATCGTCTTTTTCTTCTGCCATAACTCATGTATAGGCCCCCACTCTCCCCCAGGAGTTTAGCAATGTAGTTATCTGGAGACCTGCCTCTCACACATCTGCATAGTTCTCCATTAGAGGGAGGCAGAATTCAACCACTGATTCCAGAAACTGTTTTCCAAGGGTAACAGCATCTCTGGCTCAATATATTATACTTTTCACTTCTACTTACTAGCAGAATACAGGGTCTGGGTATTCCCCTTCATCCACCCCCATCACTGAGGCCTGACCAAAGCCCTTCTCTAAAAGCCTTAGCTCTGGAGAAGTTCTCATACTTGATTCTTAGAATCAAGGAGAAAGGTTGACAAAGGCAGGAAACTATGAGTGAGGAGAAACTCATCTCCTCCCTATGGCAGCAGCTAATTGGATGTGAACTATAACTCTATCAGGACTAAGTGATGGGGCCATAAAGATTCGGCCTGACCTGGGCCTCAATACATCTTCCCCAGAGGCTCTCATGGCTCCTATACTATAGTGAACCCTTCCTGAGAGATTTTGGTAGAGGCTAAACTCTCCAGAGATGGCTCCAGATCTTGTAAAGCCATCCAGACTAGAGAAATTTCTTCTGCATCTCAAATATACTGCCTCAGAAAACTATGGGACCTTTGTGAGAAGTAAATACCCGTGGTGGGAACACAGAATGTTAGCAGCCCAGAAAATCTAGTGAACCTGGTGGAAAACTATATTCATTGTGAAAAAATAGACTTGGTTATCATGTCCTTTAAGTATATATTGAATTGTATTCCTTTAAAAATTTTTTTAAGTATTTAATTAATTAATTTATTTTTTAACTTGTTATAGGGCACGTGCATTCACTAGAGAGAGAGAGGAAAAGTGAGAAAGGAAGCTGCCAGGTCCAGGATTCAAACGATGGTCAGCCAAGTAGAAGTTTAGCATCCCAACCACCTCATCACCTGCTGGCCCTCCCAAGTTTTTTAAGTTTAAGGTTCCCTTTCCTTACATTTATTTAGCTGACACCAAGTGGTTAAATCTCGCACAAGGTGTCTTAAAAAACATTTATGTAAAATGCATATTATGTAAAACCTATGCATGGATTTCAAAAGTGTCTGCATCAAAATAAGCTCATATTTTTAGAGGATTTTTTTGGGAGAGGTTTTTGCTATAGAGCACGTGTGCTCACCAGAAAGACAGAGAGAGACAGAGAGACAGAAAGCAAGACATCACCCCCAGAGGGAATGGCCATGCCACAATCTCTTCTCCACCATTCTCCTCTCAGGATCTTGGGCACGCACGCACACGCACCCAGCGAGAGTTTAAGCTACCAGGTCCGGGGTTCAAACCACAATTGACTACATGGGAGTTCAGTGACATAGCCATTACACTAACTGCTGGTTCCGAGAATTATTTTGAAAATTTCATTCATTCCTATTTTTTTTGAATTTGCTATAGAGCATGTGCGCTCACTAGAGAGACAAAGAGAAAGAGAGAGAAAGTGAGAAAGCAAGCTGCCAGTTCTGAGACTGAAACCACAGTTGGCCATGTGGGAGTCCAGCATCCCAACCACCGTGCCACCAGCTGGTCCCAGTAAACTCATATTTTAATTCCATTTTCCATTAACTTCTGAAGTCCCCTTGTATTAAGCATTTAAATTTTGCAAAAAAAAAAAAAAATCTCTTCCTTAGTCAAAACCTCCTTTTTAATTTCCTCCCAACCAGCTCTTAAACTTTTTTTTTTTTGATTGAGAAATGATCAGAGACTTCTTTAGAATCAGATGAAACCTTAGGTCTCCCTAGACTAAAATAAAAGCACAGAAACACTGTGGTAGGCAACCTCTATGATGGATTGCAATGATCCCTTGGTATTCACACTCTTGCGTAATCCCTTCCCCTTGAATGTAGAGTAGGCTTAGTGACTAATTTCTAATGAATAAGATGTAACAAAAGTGATAAGATTAGCTTACAAAAAGGTTATGATTTTCTTACGTTTCTGTCCCCACAATTTAAAAAAGAAAAGAAAAACAGACTGTGACTTCCATCTTGCTCACTCTCTCTTGTTTTCTCACTCATTGTGAGGGAAAACAGCCGCCATGTTGTGTGTTGCACTGTGGACAGGACACGGCAAAAGCTAATGCCTCTGTCTAGTAGCTAGGAGGGAACTCACACCTGCCACAGCACATGAGTGAGCATAGATGCAGATCCACCTTCAGTCAAGCCCTGGGTTGAATGCAGCCCTGGTGAGCACTTGATTATAGCAAGTGAGAAACCTTAAACTTGAGCACCAGCTAAGCCATACCTAGAGTCTTGACCCACAGCAACATGTGATAATAAAAAGTATTTAAACTGCTTTATTTTGGTATAACACACACATACAAGATTTTGCCAGATGCTCAGGGGATTCCAGGACATCCTATAAACCTCATACCATGGCCAGTAATGACAAAAAGAAATTTACTACAAACTGCACAGGCATTTTAATTTTTTTAGAATTATTTTATTGAATTTTATTCATTTATTTAATTAATTTGTTTGTTTTAATTTGACCAGAGAGGAACAGAGTGAGAGAGAGAGAGAGAGAAAGTGAAGTGGCCGGGTCCAGGACTCATACTGTTGTCAGCCATGCAGGAGTCCAGCACACTTAACCACCACTCCACCTACCGGCCCCCACACAGGTATTTTAAATGTTTCAACATCTACCTTCATTTTTCTTTCACCCCAAGGTGTATGTGCTCACCAGAGAGTGACAGAGAGAGAGAGAGGGAAAGCAAGAAAGCACTCCCCATGGGGGATGGTCATGCCACAATCCCTTCTCCTCCATTCCTCCCTCTCCTCAAGATTTTTGGGCATGCACACTCATGTGCCTGATGTGTTTTTCAAGCCACCAGTTCCGGGACTCAAACCACTCAATTGGCCATGTGGAATCCAGCCATCTCAACCACCACATCACTAGCTGGCCTCTAGTAGCTGCTTTTAAAAAGTAAAAGTAGGGACCAGCAGATGGTGTAATGATTACGTCACTGGACTCCCACGTAGTCAACCACAGTTTGAGTCCCAGACCCAGCAGTTTAAATCTCATACCAGGCACATGTGTATGAGTGCCAAAGATCCCAAGAGGAGAATGGAGGAGAAGGGATTGCAGCATGGCCAGCCTCCCTGTTGGGTGATTTTTCTCTTTCTCTCTGGTGACTGCACAAGTCCTATAGCCAAAAAAAAAAAAGAAAAAAAAAGTAGTATTGGATTAAAAAAAACAGATTAAAATATTGTTAATATAATTGTATTTGTACTGGTATATGTAAAATATTATCAACATGTATCAACATGTAATCAATATCAATATTATTCATGAGATCTTCTCCATTGATGTTTTATATAAATCTTTGAAATCAGGTTGTTTTTCAACATATAGCAGCTCAGTTTTCACTAGCTGCATTTCAAGTGTTCAGTAGTCACATGTGGCTAGCGGACTCTGTACTGAATGGCACAATCCAGGACTAATATTTGAATAGTGATACTTGGGTGAGGCCGGCAGGTGGCGCAGTGGTTGAGATGCTGGACTCCCACATGGCCGACTGCAGTTCATGTCCTGTAACTTGGTGGCCTGAAAATAACAACAAATAAATAAACAAATAAATGTTAAAGGAAAGAAAAGAAAAGGCTCTGGGTAAAGATGGTAATACTCTGCAGATTGGTCTATAATCCCTAACAAAATTCGACTTGAACAGTTTTATTGCAGGAATTGACAAGATGATTCAGAAATAATATGGTAATATAGTGGACACATAATTGCTCAAACAACTTTGAAAAAGAACAAAAGTGAAGGAATCACACTGCCCTGTTTCAAAACTTTTGACCAGCAGTAATCAAAATCAGGATAGTGTGGTACTGGCATTGACTGAGACATAGCATAGATCAATGGAACAGAACTAAGAGCCTCAAAACGAACACATACTCAATGGTGAGTTGATCTTTGACAAGGAAGTCAAGACCATTTAACGGAGAAAGAACAATCTCTTCTACCAATGGTGTTGAGACAACTGGATATCCACATGCAAAAAAAGGAACGCCTACTTAATACCATACACAAATAACTCAAAATGGGGCTGGCAAGTGGTGTGGTAGTGAAGGGTGCTAGACTCCCACATGGCTGATCATGGTTTGAGTCTCAGACCTGACAGCCTGCTTTCTTGCTTTCTCTCTATCACTCTGTCTCTCTCTGGTCAAATTAAAATAAATAAAGTTAAATAAAATAATTTTTTAAAATTAACTCAAAATGTATCAAGCGCTTCCAGGTCAAGCATTTTTTCTGACATTTTGAATTTGGTGATAGTTACTTTGATATAACACCAAAAGTACAAGCTATAAAAGGAAATGATACTTTAATTGGATATCATCAAAATTAAAGAGTTTGTGCTTCAAAGGATACCATCAAGAAAATGAAAAGATGATCTGCAAAATGCAAAAATATACTTTGAAATTATATGCCAGATAAGAAGCTTGTATTATGGGACCAGCAGTTGGTGTAATGACTATGTTGCTGGACTCCCACGTAGTCGACTGCAGTTTGAGTCCCGGACCCGGTGGCTTAAACTCATGCCGGACGCGTGTGCGTGCATGCCCAAGATCTTGAGAGGAGAATGGAAGAGAAGGGATTGCAGCATGGCCATCCCACTGGGGGTGATTTCTCGCTTTCTGTCTCTCTGTCTCTGTCTTTCTGGTGAGCGCACACGCCCTATAGCAAAAACCTCTCCAAAAAAGACAAAAAAAAAAAGGGGGACTTGTATTCACAACATATAAATAATTCTTATGACATAGAAATAAAAAGATAGATAATCCAATTTAATATAAGCAAAGAATCTGGACAGATATTTCTCAAAAATATATATATGCAAGTAGCAAATAAGTACATAAAAAGATGTTCAGTTGCACCATTAGCCATTAGGATAATGCAAATTAAAACCACAAGATATCAATATTCTCTTCCAGTCAGATGGTAACAAAAATACTGGAAAATAGGTCAAGGTACAGTAGCATGCACTGGTTGATGCTGCTACTCAGCAGGCTGAGACCACATAGGAGACCCGGGTTTGATTCTTGGCCCACCTTAGCCACAGTGGCATGTGCCTGCAGTCCCAGCTCCTCAGGAAGCTGAGGCAAGAAGACAGTGACATAGCAAGACTCCTTTCCAAAGCATAAATAGTAGGCCCAGCCATGGGAGCACAGTTGTAGTACAATACTCTGTAATGCTGGAAGCCATGTGGAAAATAAGGGTTTGGTTTCCAAATCAACCTGTACACAACAGGCATGCACACCTGAGACTGCCATCCTAGCTGCCTAGGAAGGCTAGAGTGAGGACTGGAGCATGAAGCTGTTGAGGGTGCTTAGCTAGTCTCTCTCTTAATAAAAAAAAAAGAAAAGAAAGAAAAAAAGAAAAGAAAAGAAACAGGTAAACTTAAAAATAAATCAATAAATATAGGTGGCCAACAGGTGGTGTGGTAGTTAAGGTACTGAACATGGCCAGCCAGAATTCAAGTCCCAGATCTAGTGGCTTGACGATCATGCCAGGTGCATGGGCATGCATGTTGAAAATCTTAGGAGGAGAATGGAGAAGGGATGGCAGCCTGGCCATGCACCCTGTGGGTGATTTCTCACTTTCCCTCTCACTGTCTCTCTCTCTCTCTGTCTCCCAACAAACACATGTTCCCTATGGCAAAAACCCACAGAAAAATAAGATATGGGCCAGTCCCACACCCTAGAGGTTAAGAGAGCCAGATCCCACATGCTTTTGCATGGTTCAAATCCCAGGAAGGCAGCTTGAAAAACACACCAGGTGGGGCCAGCAGATGGTATGATGGTTAAGGCGCTGGATTCCCACATGACTGATTGCAGTTCACGTTCCAGACCCAGCAACTTGAAAGTCATAGCAAACAAGTAGATAAATAAATAAATGTTAAACACACACACACACACAGCAGGTGCAATGCATGCCTGCCCAAAATCCTGACAGGAGGGACAAATGGAAGAGAAGGGACTGAGGTGTGGCTATTCCCCATGGGGGATAGATACTTGCTTCCTCTCCCTCTCTGTCCCATTGTCTCTGGTGAGTGTACACATCCTCTGGTAATAAATAAATATATAGATAAATAAATTAAATATATTGGAAAATAACAAGTGACGGAAAAGAGTAGTAAAACTGGAATACTCCTACATTGCTGGTGAGAATGTAAATTATGCAGCTGCTTTGGAAAAGTGTCTGAAAATTTCTCAAAACGTTAATCATAGAGGTATCATTTGACTCAGCAATTCAACTCCTAGGTATATACCCAAATGTTCGGAAGCAGGGACTCAGAGACCAGCCACTGGCACAGTAGTTAAGGTGGTTGGATCCCACATGGCCAGCAGTGTGGTTTAAGTCCCAGATTTAGAAGCTTGAAAAGCAAGTGGGGCATATGTGAGTGCCCAAAATACTGAAGGATGGGAGAAGTGGAAGAGAAGTGATTGCAGCGTAATCATCCCCATGGGAGGGTACTTTCTTTCTTTCTTTCTCTCTCTCTCTCTCTCTAGCAAGAGCACATGCCATCTGGAAAAATATTTAAAAAAAAAAGACAAAAAAAAGAAAAAGGGCTGACAAATGGCATGGTGGTTAAGGGCACTGGATTCCCACATGGCCAACTGCAGTTCAAGTCCCAGACTTTGCAGCTTGCTTTCTCACTTTCCCTCTCTCTCTCTCTCTCACTCTGTCCCTCTCTGATCAAATTTATATATATATATATATATATAAAATAAATTCATTTAAAGAAAGAAAGAAAAATGGGATCAGGAGATGGCATAATTGTTATGTTGCTGGACTCCCACATAGCCGACCGTGGTTTGAGTCCTGGACCTGGAGGCTTGAAACTCACACCAAGCACGTGTGTATATGTGCCCAAAATCCCAAGAGGAGAATTCAGAAGGGATTGCAGCATGGTCATCCCTCCTCCTTGGGGGGTGATTTCTCCCTTTCTGTCCCTCTGTTTCTCTGGCGAAACAACAGGAATTCAGATACTTGTACACCAATGTTTATTGCAGCATTATTCAATAATAGCCGAAAGGTAGAAACAATTTAAATGTTCACCAACACGTGAAGAGATAAACAAAATGTTGGCATAGACATACGATGAAATATTACCCAGTCACGAAAATAAAGTGCTGATACATGCTACAGTATGGGTGACAGTGAAAACATTATGCTAAGTGAAAGAAGCCAATCACAGAAAGACAAATGCCATGTCATTCCACTTATATGAAATATCTAGAATAAACAAATTCATAGAGCCAGAAAGTGGATTAGTGGTTACCAGAAACTGGGAGGAGGGGACTACAGAGTTATTGCTTAATGATTACAGTTTCTGTTTGGGATGATGAAATAATTCTGAAAATAGTGGTGATAGTTGCAGCACAATTGCACAATTAGTAGCACTAAATTTGCACTTAAAAGTGGTTAAAATGGTGAGCCAGCCAGTGGTGTCATGGTTAAGGTGGCCGTACCCCACATGGTTGTGAGGTTAGAGTCCTGGATCTTGTGGCTTGAAAAGCACGCTGGGCATGTGTGCACATGTACCCAAAATCCTGAGGGGAGAATAGAGGAGAAGGAATTATAGAGTGAACATCCCCCCTGGGGTGCTTTCTCACTTTCCCTCACTTTCTCTCCCTCCGTTTCTCTCAGGTGAGTGCATGTATCCTATAGCAAAGGGGGAAAAGTGGTTAAAATGGCACGTTTTAAGTTTTATGTATTTTACTACCAGAGAGAGGCATAGGTACCCATTCTCCATTTCTCTGCCTTGGTGGGATTTGGGGCATACACACATTAGAGTGTTTTTCTAATCTTTTTGAGAGAGTTCTTAATTTAATTAATTATTTTTAATTTAACCAGAGAGAGACAGAGAGGGAAAGTGATAAGGCAAGTCTTCAGGCACGGGACTTGAACCACAGTCCACCATATGGGAATCCAGCATCCCAATCACCATGCCACCTGCTGTGCCCCCCACCCAATAGTGTTTTTTGAGCTGTTAGGGCTGGGATTCGAACTGTACAATTGACCACATGGGACCTACCTCCTTTAATCACTAGGCCACAAGACCAGCTCAATTTTTTTTAAGAATTATTTTTATTTAATTTATTTATTTTAATTAGAGCAGAGAGGGGCAGAGAGAAAGTGAAGAAAAGTGAGAAAGCAAGTTATCAGGCCCAGGACTTGAACCACTGTCGGCCATGTAGGAGTCCAGCACCCTTAACCACTATGCCACCTGCTGGATCCCCCCACCCACTTTTTAAAAAACTGATAATGTCATATATCTTAAGTCATTTAATTATACCCTTTAAATAAGTGAATTACATTAAATATGCTATGGTCTGAATGTGTTCCCCAAAAGTTCATGTGTTGGGGGCCTGGCAGGTGGCATGGTAGTTAAGAACACTGGACTCCCACATGGCCAACAGTTCAAGTCCCGGACCTGGAGGCTTGCTTTCTCACTTTCTTTCTCTCTCTCTTTCTCTCTCACTCTGTCCCTCTCTGGTCTAATTAAAATAAATAAATAATGTTAAATAAAATAATTCTTTAAAAAAATAAGTTCTTGTGTTAGAATTTGTTTGAATTATAATGGTATTAAGAGGAGACTCAATCTGATTATGGTGTAGAAGGCTGGGATTAGGCCTCAGTGAGGGGTCCCTGTGGTTGACGCTTTGTCGGTGGGTTACGAGAG
>NW_006209405.1:905608-916114 GCF_000334495.1 Tupaia belangeri chinensis | reverse complement strand
CAGAACTGAGACACATGGACACAGATATGGACGTTCTTGTTTTATCACCATGTGACAACCTGCAACACCTTGGGACCCAACCAAGAAGATCCTCTCCAGATCTAGCCCCTTGACTTTGGACCTCTAAAACTGTGAGCTAAATAAACTTATACTCTTAAATTACCCAGACTCTGGTATTTTATCATTAGCAAGAGAATGGGCTAGAGGTTTGTGAATGATATTTCAATACAACTGTTTTTTTTTTAAAGAAAATACCTAAAATAAAGTATAAGAAATAAAACTTGTACATAAATGTTCATTGTAGCATTGTGCATAAAAGCCAAAAGAGGGAAAACACCCACATATCCATCAGTCTATGAATAGAGGCCCAACTGGTGCAAGCAGAAGTCATGTAGGAAGGCCCAGGGTTCAGATCTCAGGTCAGCTGGAGCACACTGGATGCACCAGTGAGTACACTCATGAACCTGGTTGGCTGGTTAATAAGCATAAGAGAAAGAAGCTTAAGCTGACTGTCCTGAAATACTACGAGGTAGATGAAAATGGCAAACTTAGTTGCCTTCGTTGGCAGTGCCCTTCAGGTGAACGTAGTGCCAGAGTTTTTATGGTCAGCCATTTTAACAGACATTGTTGTGGCAATTGCTGTCTTACTGCTTCAACAAACCAGAAGACAAGTAATTGTTTATGAATTAATACAAGAAATTACCTTTAAAATTATTTTCTTTAATTTTATTCTTTTTTTTTTTAATTTGACCAGAGAAAGAGAGAAAGCAAGTTGCCAGTTCCAGAACTTGAATTGTGGTTGACCATGTGGGAGTCCAATGCCTTAACCACTATGCCACCTGGCGGCCCCCAGAGCCTGATTTTTTTTTTTTTATTAGAAGTCAAAAATATGAATTTTAAATGTTGGCAACTAGTTAAAAGTGGTTTTTAAAAATCTATTTGAGGGACTAGCAGGTAGAGTGGTGGTTAAGGTACTGGATTCCCACATGGCCGATCGCAGTTTGAGTCCTGGACTGGGCAGCTTGAAATTCATGTGGAATGTGTGTGCATACATGCCCAAAATTCCAGGAGGAGAATGGAGGAGAAGGGATTGTGCTGTGATCATCCCTCGGGGTAGGTGTGTGATTTCTCACTTTCCCTCTCACTGTCTCTCTCTGTCTCTCAGGTAAGCATGTGCGCCCTATGGCAAAAAACATAAAAAATATCTAGGGGCTTGGGATCAGCAGTTGGCATAATGGCTATGTCACTGGACTCCCATGTAGTCGACCGCGGTTCGAGTCCCAGACCCAGTGGCTTAAACTCACGCCATGCAAGTGTGCATGCATGCCCAAAATCCCTAGAGGAGAAGGGAGGAGAAGGGATTGAGGCATGGCCATCCCCCCAGAGGGTGATTTATCACTTTCTGTCTTTCTGTCTCTGTCTTTCTGGCGAGCACACAGGCCCTATAGCAAAAACTTCTCCCCCCCACCAAAAAAAAAGGAAAAATAAAAATCTAGGGGCCAAAAGGCCCTAGACTCCCACATGACTCACCACAGTTCTACTCCCAGACCCAGCGGCTTGAAACTCATGCTGGGTGTGTGTGTTTGTGTGTGTGTGCGTGCCCAAAATTCTGAGAGGAGAAAGGATTGTGGTGGAGCCATCCCCTCTGGGGTGGGATTTCTCAGTTTCTCTCTCTCCATCTCTCTCTGTCTCTCTGACAAGCACACACACCCTATAGCTAAAATCTCTCCAAAAAAAAATCTATTTGGCCCAAACAAAATATTTGCATAATGATTACATCTGAGAGGCCACCAGTTTGCAAATCTAGATGTGCTCTGATGTTCATTCTGGCTTTTACATTCTCTGCATCTCTTTGTTGTAGACCTGGCCCTTTTTGCTTCAGTGAATGTAGGATTCAAACACTGATGCTCCAGATGCCCTCTGCACGCTCCCCGTGGGAAAATCAGACTGCCGAGAGCAGCTTCTGTAGGCCTGGGCTCCTCATCGGCAAACACAGCGTATCCTTCCCAAAACGGGCATTCCTTATTCTCCTGCTCTGCCTGGGCAAATCATGTGGTTGGATAAATATGTGGGTGAACTGCCAGCCACATGCATGGCAAGTGTTGCCTGTAACTTCAAGTTTTCAAAATAAGAGGCCTTGGTTTGATATCCCGTACAAAGCCCCACCCGACGTAATAAGATAGTGGCATTCTGAAATATTACCTCTCCATTTTATCCAGAGGCAAGGCCAGAGCCAAGAATGTATGAAAGTAGTTCTCTGAATTTTCAAATTTTTAGCTTTGCGCTCACCATGAGTTTTGTTGTTTAGCCAAGGAATAGGTGTTATCTTGTCCTTCTAAGGCTTGGAAATGATAACAGATAAAATGTGATATAAATACCTAGCTTTATTTTTAAAGTGTTCCCTCCCTCCCCCTTAGGACATGTGTGCTTGCCGGACAGAGACAAAAAAGATAGGGAGAAGGAAAGTGAGAAGTGACCCCCTGGGGGAATGGCCATGCCACAATCCCTTCTTGTCCACTCTCCTCCTGGGATTTTGGGCACACATGCACATATGCCTGGAGTGATATTTAAGCCACTAGATCCAGGACTCAAACCATGGTCAGCCATGTGAGAGTCTAGTACCTTAACTACTATGCCACCTGCTGGCTCCTAGCTTTTTTTTTTTTTTTCGTTTTTTTGCCATAGGGTACATGCATTCACTGGAAGAGACAAGGAGAGACAGCGGGAAAATGAGAAATCACTCCCCATGGGAAATGGTCATGCTGCAACCCCTTCTCCTCCATTCTCCTCTCAGAATTGTGGGCACGCTCTCACATGTGCCCAGTGTGATTTTCAAGCTGCCAGATCCTGGGCTCCAACCATGGTCTGCCATGTGAGAGTCCAGTGCCTTAACCATCATGTCACCTGCTGGCCCCTAAATGTCTAAATTTTGTTTTATTTTTAAATTTGCTATAGGATGTGTACACATGCTAGAGAGAGAAGAAAAGTGAAAAAGTACCCCCCAGGGATGGGTTGGGAAGGCCACACTGCAATCACTTCTCTATTATCCTCTCAGGATTCTGGGCATGAATGCACGCACGCCCAGCGTGTATTTCAAGATGCCAGGTCCAGCACTCGAACTGTACAGTTGGCCATGTGGGATCCAACGGATTCAACCAACATGTCACTGGTTGGCCCTCTAACTTTTTATTTCATTTTATTTTATTTTATTTTGTAAAGATGATTTATTTTAGGGAGCAGCAGCTAGCATAATGGCTATGTCGCTGGACTCCCATGTAGTCGACCACGGTTCGTGTCCCAAACCCGGTGGCTTAAAACTCACGCTGGGCACGTGTGCATGCGTGCCCAAGATCCCGAGAGGAGAATGGAGAAGGGATTGTGGCATGGCCATCCCCCCTGGAGGGTGATTTCTCGCTTTCTGTCTCTCTGTCTCTCTCTGTCTGTCTGGCAAGCGCATGGCCCTATAGCAAAAACCTCTCCCCCCAAAAAAGATTATTTATTTTATTTGTGACAGACTGTGGGTATACACACAACAAAGAGAGAGAGAGAGAAGCACTTTCAAAGGATATTGTCATGCCTCTATCCCTTTTTTCCAGCCCCCAAGCTCATTAGGATTTCGAGCACATGCACAGGCCCCACCCAGCGATCCAAACCTGTGGTTGTCATGCGGTTTCTAGAACCACAGTTCAGTGTGTTGCCAATTGTACCACCAGGCTGGACCTGATATTTGGCTTTTTAAAACATACATCCAGGGCTGGCAGGTGGTGTGTTGAGTAAGGCAGTTGGATCCTGCATGGCTGATGTGTGGTTCAAGTTCCAGACTCAGCAGCTTGAAAGATGTGCTCGGTACATATGCATGAGTGCCCAAAATCTTGAGAGAAAAAAGAAGAGGTTGATTGCCATCCCCTCTGGGGGGTGATTTCTCATTTCTTTCTCTATCACTCTTTCTCTGTCTGTCTCCAGTGAGCACACATACCCTATAGCAAACTAAAAAAAAAAAAAAAAAATCTGTGATTCTAAGGGAGCCAGAATGAAAGAAAAACCATTTTGACCAACAATTTTCTGGTGCATTATAGTATTTACTAGAAGCGTTATAAAGTCAAAAGACATAAAATATTACCATGGAATGTTTGATATCGATCTCTATTCTGTGCTGCACAGACAGAAACTTTCTGGTAAAAACCACAGGGTTGGCAATCTGAGGGAGGCCTGAATTTGCACCCTGAAGTCTGGCTTCCTCGGTTGTAATGGGCTGACCTTGGACAAGCTGATTTGGAGACTTGGGCATGTTTGGAGACGAGGCCATCCATGAGCAGGAGCTATTAGAAAAAAATAGGCAATGGGAACATGTAAGGGGCACACGAGAACCACTGAGCAGGCCTGTCAATGCATGAAAGGCCAGCTCCTGCTAAGATCAAAGACAGCATGGAGGTAGAGTGGAAGTAGATTCCTTACTGCTTTCTCTGTACACATCACATGCGCTTATGTCTGCTCCTGAGAAGCTGCAGCCTATGGAAGCAGATTCCAAAAACAGGCACCAACCCAGTCATGGGTATTGCCTCCTCCCCCGCACTCTTTTTTTTTTTTTTCTTATTTTGGAGATGTTTTTGCTATAGGGTGCATGCGCTCGCCAGAAAGAGAGACAGAGAGACAGAAAGCGAGAAATCACCCCCCAGGGGGGATGGCCATGCCACAATCTCTTCTCCTCCATTCTCCTCTTGGGATCCTGGGCACGCACGCACACGTGCCCGGCGTGAGTTGAAGCCACTGGGTCTGAGACTCGAACCACAGTCGACTACATGGGAGTCCAGTAACAGCATTACGACAACTGCTGGTCCCCCTGCACTCTTGCCTATTTCCATCCTCTGCTGTTTGCAGAATTGTCCAGACCAAATGCGTCAGTCTTCACTCCCGACCTTCCTTTACTCTCTACTCTCTACTCTAGCTCCTCATCCACGTTGTAACAACCTCCAGGGGCGTGCTCCTCTGACATCACTAGTTTACCCTTCACGGTGATCCCCGTTCTTGCCCGCAAGAGGTGTGCTAGGCTGAAATGTGCTCCCCCAGAAGATATCCACTTCCTAATCTCCATGACCTGTATTACTTAATATGGAAACAGGATCTTTGCAGAAATGATCAAATTAAAGGTCTTGAGATGGGGAATATTCCTGCATTATCCAAGTGTATGCTAAATGCAATTACAAGTGTGCTTTTAAGAAGCAGGTAAAGGGAGATTTGATTCACATAGAGAGGAGAAAGTGATGTAACCATGGTGGCAGTGATCAGAATGACATGGCCTCAAGGCAAGGAATGCTGGAAGCCACCAGAAATTGGAAGAGGCAAGGAAAGGATGGTTCCCTAGAGCCTCTGAAGGAGTGCAACTCTCCTGACAACAAAGGATTTTGGCCTAGTAATACTGATTTTAGGCTTTCTGGCTGCTAGAACTAAGAGAGAGGGTCAGCAGGTGACATGGTGGTTAAGGGTGTTGGATCTCCACATGGCCAACCACAGTTCGAATCCCAGAGCTAGCGGCTTCTTTTCTCCTTCTGATAAGGACATATGCCCTATAGAAAAGTTTAATATAATATTAATAAAAAATAAAATGAAATAAGTAATTTTTTTTTGGAGAGGTTTTTGTTATAGGGTGCGTGCGCTCGCCAGACAGACAGAGAGCGACAGAGAGATAGAAAGCGAGAAATCACTCCCCAGGGGGGATGGCCACACCGCAATCCCTTCTCCTCCATTCTCCTCTCAGAATCTTGGGCACGCACGCACACGTACCCGGCATTAGTTTTAAGCCACTGGGTCTGGGACACAAACCGCGGTCGACTACATGGGAGTCCGATGACATAGCCATTACGCTAACTGCTGGTCCTGAAATAAATAATTTTTTAAAAAAGAGCTAAGACAGAAAACATCTCTTTTTTTAAGAATGGCTTACTTTTTTAAATCATTGGTATTACTTTTTAATTTGCTACAGGGCACACACAACAGAGAGAGACAGAAAGAGATACGGCAAGTAAGAAAGCAAGTCACCAGGTCCAGGACTCAAACTGTGGTCGGCCATGTGGGAGTCCAGTACCCTAATCACCATGCCACCTGCTGGCCCCAATTCTGTTGTTTTTAAGCTACTAAGTTTGTAGCAATTTTTAAAAGAGTTTTAAAATTTAACTTTAGTTATTTCTTCATTTATTTTATTTTAATTTGACCAGAGAGGGGCAGAGAGAGAAAATGAGGAAACAAGCCACCAGGGCCAGAACTCAAACTGTGGTCAGTCATGTGGGAGTCCAGTACCCTAACCACCACACCACCTGCTGGCCCCTGTTTGTAGTAATTTTTTATAGCAGCCCCAGGAAACTACTGTTGGAGGGATGCTCCTCAACTTCAGGCAAGACTCCGCCTTAGTGAGGAACTTCACCTGACCTTTAAGGTAGAATCTATTCTCTGTGATATACCAAAGAGTGGAGACCAATCAGGTCAGCACAGCCCTCAGTTCCTTAGAGTGATATTTGGGAGCCCAGGGATCCTGGAGAGTCCTGAGAAAGAAACTGGAGTACCTGATCTCAAGTCACAGACATTTAGAACCTGCAGAAAATTCCAGAGTGGTGAGATGCTTTGTGACAGGACTGAGACCTCCATTGGCAAGTGTGAACTGCATGAAACTTGGCCTTAATGCTTTCAAAGCCTTTCTAGCAGGTGATTTAGAAAGTGCTAATCTGAAAGTATTTTGCATAACTTATTTATTAACTAAAAACTCTCCCTCTAAGCCTGAGCAGCATCTTTTTATCACCTGAGTTTTTTTTTTTTTTTTGAACTCCCAAAGAGCAGGCTGAAAGCTGCACCAGTTCAATTGGTATCTCTGGGGATGGGATCAAGGTACCAGTAATTTTTCTTTTTTTGAGAGAGATTTTTTTTCCCATAGGGCGTGTGCACTTGCTGGAGAGACAGAGAGACAGAAAGCGAGAAATCACCCCCGGGGGGGATGGTCATGCCACAATCTCTATTCCATTCTCCTCTCGGGATTTTGGGCATGCACACTCATGTGCCCAGTGTGGATTTTAA
This sequence comes from Tupaia belangeri chinensis, assembly GCF_000334495.1. Lineage (NCBI taxonomy): Eukaryota > Metazoa > Chordata > Mammalia > Scandentia > Tupaiidae > Tupaia > Tupaia belangeri. Next base: position 909,052 of record NW_006209405.1, on the reverse strand, counting down.
GTCGCCAGGTCTGGGACTCGAACCACAGTCAACTATGTGGGAGTCCAGTGACATAACCATTATGCCATCTACTGGTCCCAATATCAGTATTTTTTTGTTTTTTAGAGAGGTTTTATGCTATAGGGCGCGCGCTCGCCAGACAGACAGTGAGAGACATAGAGACAGAAAGCGAGAAATCACCCCTCAGGGGGGATGGTCATGCCGCAATCCCTTCTCCTCTATTCTCCTCTCGGGATCTTGGGCACGCACGCACACGCGCCCAGTGTGAGTTTTAAGCCACCGGGTCCGGGACGGGAACCACGGTCGACTACATGGGAGTCCAGCAACATAGCCATTATGCTAACTGCTGGTTCCCCCAATATCAGTATTTTTAAAACCTACCTATCTAGGTGATTCCAGTGTGCAGCCAAGGTTGAGGACTGCTGCTTAAGCCACAGTACTTGGCCTATGCCAACTCCTGTGTAATGCAATCTTGGGCAGTCAAGGCAGAGGAAGAAAAGGGTCCTTCAAGATCTCACTTCCAATCCAATCCCTTCCTCTATCTAGAAAGAAGGAAGGTGGCATAGTGATTAAGGTGCTGGACTCCCACATAGCTGACCACAGTTCAAGTCCCAGACCTGGTGGCTTGAAGTTCATGTCAGGTGTTTGCGTGCATGCCCAAAATCCCAGGTGGAGAATGGAGGAGATAGGATTGCAGCATCGCCATACCCTTAGGGAATGATTTCTCACTTTTTCTCTCACTCTTTCTCTCTCTGTCCCTCTCCATCAAGCACATGCACCTATGGCAAAAATCTGAAAAAAAAATAAGAAAGAAAGAGGAAAATGAAGCAAAAATTAAGTGAAACCAGAATTCCTTCTGAGACCCCTCCACAAATGCCCAGATGAGAAACCAGAAGGACTGACCTACTGGATGGCCTCACTCTGGCAGACATTCCAGAAGGACATATTGATAATCTCACTGGTTCCTTTGGATCAGAAGTGATCTTTGAATCCTGGGACTATTTGACTTAAGTTGGCACAGTCCTAAATCGAAAAGGGGTATCCCTGGCCTCAGTTATCCTGATATAAACTTGGTGTGGGATGTTGTCAGAGCAATGACTGACTTCTTCCAGCAGAAAGGGCTAAGAACAATAAACTCCTCTCCTTCTCCCCTTTCAGTTTTCTTTCTAGAAGAACTGTGCTGGCTACATAGACCTCTGACTAGTCACCGCCATCTCCATGAACTATCCATCATTTGTGCTCGATTATTATGCCTCATAGAACTAAGTATACAGGGAGGGGCTGGCAGGTGGCGTGGTGGTTGAGGGCACTGGATTCCCACATGGCCAACCGTGGTTCGAGTCCTAGACCTGGTAGCTTGCTTTCTCACTTTCCTTTTTTCTCTCTCTGCTCAAATTAAAAAATATTTATAACAAATAAAATTAGATAAATATTTTTAAAAAAGAACTCAGTGTACAAACTAGTACCTGAGTCTAATGAACTCTATTGTGAGGTTTGATTTCAATGCTAAACTCTGTTTAGCAGTCTTCATAGTTGTTCATGCTCCTGGTACTGCCATTAGCCCAGTGATCTGTAAACATTAGAGAGAAAAGTGCTTCCTGGTACTTGGTTCTCTTGAGAAAGGAATGATGTCCGATAAATAACAGAAATTCAAGGCAGAGATCTGAGTCTGTAAAATGTTGTAAAATGTGTGCCTGTGAAAAGCATCAGTCATCAGGGCCAATAGATGGCACAGCTGTTATATTGCTGGACTCCCACGTGGCCAGCCACGATTCGAATCCCAAACCCAATGGTATGAAAATCACTCCAGGCATGCCTGCCCAAGATCCCAGGAGGAGAATGGTGGAGAAGGAACTGTGGCGTGGCCATCCCCCATGGAGGATGACTTCTCACTTTCCCTCTCACTACCTCTGTCTCTCTCTCTCTCTCTCTCTCTCTCTCTCCATCGAGCGCATGCACCCTAAGGCAAAAAAAAAAAAAAACTCTTAGAAAAAAGAAAGGTGTTGTGATGGTTAAGGGCACTGGACTCCCACATGGCCAACTGCAGTTCAAGTCCTGGACCTGGCAGTGTGCTTTCTCACTCTCCTCTCTCTCTCTGTCCCTCTCTTGTCAAGTTGAAATAAGTAAATAAAATAAAATAAAATAAAATGTGGTTCTTAAAAAAAAAAAAAGAAAGAAAAATAACAAGACTTAGAAGGGAGAGAAATGAAACTTCAAGCAGACCAATTTGAATAGAACATGACCAAATGTGCACCTTTCTTGTATGTTTTTATAGCTACCTCAGTCATGGTACCAATGCACTGGTTTACCATGGAAAGTATAACTGCAGCAGAGCAGCTGAGAGCCAATATAATAAAAAGGTGGATTTGAGTTTTCTGTGGCCAGCCAAAAATAACAGGGCTGAAGCAATCCTCTGAGGGAAAGGGGACTCGGCTGGGAATGTGTGGGAAAACAAAACTACTCTGTGCCTTTCCTGCCCAACTTGGGAGAAGATAAAGTGCCAAGAAGAGTTTCAAGACTCTCCCAGGGAGCTCATTGCAGGCCAATGGATCAATACATTGGCTCTGAAGTTTTGTCCAAGAAGGAGTGGTATGGCTTTGAGGATGAAGAGAAGTACTGTAACAAGACCTGTCCTGGCTCCATCCAACTCCTGACTACATACTGACAAGCGAAGCCATTTTAGGCCAGTACTCTGTCCCGGGAGAGATCTATGAGGGGATGGGCTCATGCTGGAGGACTATGGTGGGGGTTGGGGTTGGGGGCAGCAGGCAAATTAGCAAAGCCTAAGAAGTGTCAGACTTTTTTGGTTACAACTTAATGGCATTTCCCTTGGCTGAGGTAAGGGGATTCCTGTTAGAAGCAAATGAACAGCTTCTGGCATGTTTATACAACTAGTGATTTTGTTGTCTAAGAAAGTTTCTGTTAATAGAATAGAATATATTTTGTTCAGAGTTAGATCCCTTTGAAAATAAACATCTGATCTTATTTTACTAGAAATCTACTGTTGCTGTCTAAGGAGAATCTATTGGAGTTTTTTTTTTTTTTTTCTTTTGAAATGGAGTTTTTTTTTTTTTTTCTTTAGAAATACTACATCATCTAGATTTTCTTTGGTGATTTTTGTCCCTCCCAAAAGCATTTCATTGAAATAAAAAATTCAACCTACAGCCCCCAAACCATTACACTGAAAATTGTGGCCCTTCATATTTTTGGTGGTGTCTGGTAGAACTCATTGAAGCGTCAGAGACACATCCAGTTTATCACCATTGTGTCACCTCACAAAGCATGACGACGTTTGGGGAGCTTCTAATACTACATGCTTTCAGCATCTGATGCTGTGTCACATTCGAAGCCAAGAAAGCTCTGGAGGTGTCCAAAGGAATTTCATCGTCAGCTGCGGTAACCTCATTAACTCACCAAGATGGCGATGCAAGCAGCCAAGAAGAA
>NW_006209405.1:896253-905098 GCF_000334495.1 Tupaia belangeri chinensis | reverse complement strand
CCCCCCCCTCTCTCTCTCTCTCTCTCTCTCTCTCTCTCTCTCCATCGAGCGCATGCACCCTAAGGCAAAAAAAAAAAAAAACTCTTAGAAAAAAGAAAGGTGTTGTGATGGTTAAGGGCACTGGACTCCCACATGGCCAACTGCAGTTCAAGTCCTGGACCTGGCAGTGTGCTTTCTCACTCTCCTCTCTCTCTCTGTCCCTCTCTTGTCAAGTTGAAATAAGTAAATAAAATAAAATAAAATAAAATGTGGTTCTTAAAAAAAAAAAAAGAAAGAAAAATAACAAGACTTAGAAGGGAGAGAAATGAAACTTCAAGCAGACCAATTTGAATAGAACATGACCAAATGTGCACCTTTCTTGTATGTTTTTATAGCTACCTCAGTCATGGTACCAATGCACTGGTTTACCATGGAAAGTATAACTGCAGCAGAGCAGCTGAGAGCCAATATAATAAAAAGGTGGATTTGAGTTTTCTGTGGCCAGCCAAAAATAACAGGGCTGAAGCAATCCTCTGAGGGAAAGGGGACTCGGCTGGGAATGTGTGGGAAAACAAAACTACTCTGTGCCTTTCCTGCCCAACTTGGGAGAAGAAAAAGTGCCAAGAAGAGTTTCAAGACTCTCCCAGGGAGCTCATTGCAGGCCAATGGATCAATACATTGGCTCTGAAGTTTTGTCCAAGAAGGAGTGGTATGGCTTTGAGGATGAAGAGAAGTACTGTAACAAGACCTGTCCTGGCTCCATCCAACTCCTGACTACATACTGACAAGCGAAGCCATTTTAGGCCAGTACTCTGTCCCGGGAGAGATCTATGAGGGGATGGGCTCATGCTGGAGGACTATGGTGGGGGTTGGGGTTGGGGGCAGCAGGCAAATTAGCAAAGCCTAAGAAGTGTCAGACTTTTTTGGTTACAACTTAATGGCATTTCCCTTGGCTGAGGTAAGGGGATTCCTGTTAGAAGCAAATGAACAGCTTCTGGCATGTTTATACAACTAGTGATTTTGTTGTCTAAGAAAGTTTCTGTTAATAGAATAGAATATATTTTGTTCAGAGTTAGATCCCTTTGAAAATAAACATCTGATCTTATTTTACTAGAAATCTACTGTTGCTGTCTAAGGAGAATCTATTGGATCATCTAGATTTTCTTTGGTGATTTTTGTCCCTCCCAAAAGCATTTCATTGAAATAAAAAATTCAACCTACAGGCCCTAAACCATTACACTGAAAATTGTGGCCCTTCATATTTTTGGTGGTGTCTGGTAGAACTCATTGAAGCGTCAGAGACACATCCAGTTTATCACCATTGTGTCACCTCACAAAGCATGACGACGTTTGGGGAGCTTCTAATACTACATGCTTTCAGCATCTGATGCTGAGTCACATTGGAAGCCAAGAAAGCTCTGGAGGTGTCCAAAGGAATTTCATCGTCAGCTGCGGTAACCTCATTAACTCACCAAGATGGCGATGCAAGCAGCCAAGAAGAACATTCGACTTCCACCTGAAGTAGGGATTTTATGTATAAGAAATTTACTGTACAAAATCACATAGGAAGAACTGTACGATATATTTGGGAAAGATGAAGCTATCCATCAAGTCAGAGTGTGGAACCCACCTGAAACTAGAGGAACAGCTTACATGGTGTATGAGGACATCTTTGACGCCAAGAACATATATGATCCCCTATCAGGATTTAATATTTGTAACAGATACCTTGTGGTTTTGTACTGTAATGCCAACAGAGCATTTCAGAAGATGGACACAAAGAAAGAGGAACAGCTGATGTTTCTCAGGGAGAAATACGGCATCAACACAGATCCACCAAACTAAATGTCTTCGAAATTTTCATTTTGGACTAAAACCCATGAATGACCACCACCACTACCACTACCTTTTTTTGTTAATTAATACAGAATACTGTGATTTCTTATTTGAGATTTAAAATGTCCTGTTTGAAACTTTGATACATACTAGAATATACTATGTTAATAAATATATAGGGTTTTTTTTTTTTTTGTAAAACAAACAAAACCACATGCTTTCTTTAAAATTCAAGGACATAGACAGGAACAATGAATCTTTTCTTGTGAACGTAAACAATTTTAACTGATGTTTTTCTGTATTCAAGAAAGGAAAATCTGTCAAGAGTTCCCAGAATCTAAGTAAATAAAGAGAAGTTGAGTTTCTACATGTGTTTTAAAAGTGTTTCGGATGTGGGCCAGTCCATGGCATGATGGTTAAGGCAGCTGGAACCACACGGCTGACTGTGCAGCTTGAGTCCTGGATCCACAGGCTTGAAAAACACCCCAGGTTCTGGAACCAGCAGATGGCGTAGTGGTTACATTGCTGGACTTCCCTGTAGTCGTCTGCGGTTCAAGTCCCAGACCTGGTGGCCTGAAACTCACACTAGGTACACGTGCCCAAAATCCTGAAAGGAGAATGGAGGAGAAGGGGTTGTAGCATGGCCATTCCCTTTGGGAGGGGAGGGTAGTGATTTCTTGCTTTTGATCTCTTTGTCTCTGTCTCTTTGGTGAGCACATGTACCCTAAAGCAAAAATCTCTCAAACAAACAAACAAACAAACACCCTGGGCATGTGTGTGTGCCTGTCCAAACTTCTGAAAGAAGGAAAGGATGGAGGAGAGGGGATTGTGGGATCTGTGGGATGACCATTCCCATGAGGAGTGATTTCTTGCCTTCCCTCTCTGTCTCTTTGCAAGCACATATGCCCTCTGGCAAAATAAATAAATAAATATTTTGGCTACTAGAGAAGTATCTGTGATACATTTCCCTATACATGATGAGTATATCGGCATGTCCATGATCTGGCTTGGATGAGGCTGGGGGTAGGTTGTGGAGTGAGACCTGTTGGGGGTGCCTCTCTCTCTTTCTCATGGGAGAAATACATAAACTAAAAGAAAAAAAATGAGTGAAGTTTACTAATAAGTTTAATAAAGCTTTCGCAATGTGACTGCTGACATTTAGTACCATGAGTTTTCTGGTCCCAGATGCTTAATTATAAAAAGAGCACCAGTGCAATAAATGATGCTCTTATGTCTTTTGAATGGTCATTGTAGATCTGTGGTCATTTTTTCCCACCCCGTGACTCATAGGAAAGATTACTTTTCTTATTACTTTGATGTTTTCAGATACATTTACATTTGAATAAATCCACAAAATACCAGGAATGGCTACAGGAAGAGACACTTCTTTGGAAATATATTTCAGATGGTGGTGTTTTAGAAAACGCTAATATACAAAGCAATCCAGCCGACGATGGAACTTCATTTTGGCCTCATCTCCAGTCTTAGACATAAACATCAGTGCAACCAAATGCCTGGCCTAACTGAAGCGATCAGAGCTCCAATACACAACAAATTAGTTTCACACCAAGAGAAAGGTCATTTCTTTAATCCATGTCTTCTGGGAATGTACACAAATGTCATTCTTCCCAATCTACGTAATTAAACAGTTTAACTGGTGTGGCCATTCACTGTTTATTTTCCCACTGGGTAATGGCAGAGACATTAGCATCAGATGACAAGGAGAGAATATAGGCAATCTCAAATGTGTTAGTGATCGATCTCTCTCTCTCTCTGTGCATGTGTGTGTGTGTGTGTGTGCAGTTCCTCTCCCTCTCTTTAAGGACTCTAGAAAAGCATTGGTTCAGACCACAGAACACCAGTCAACCAAACAGAACTTCTGTCCAGTGAGGATTGACTGCTCCAGCTTTATCATTTCCCTGCTGGTGAGGCCACCGGATTTGGTTCTTTGACAACTGCTATCCTAATTCAGTCAGACAGGCAGGCAGCCAGGCAGCCTCCTGCACAGGGCATTAATCACAACTCAATTGTGAGGTGCAGCACACAGTAGGGTGGAAGGAGAAAGCATAAAGGAATTGGAAGTTAGATACCTGGCTTCTGCACTACGGCTTCTGCCCCATGTGACCTTAGACACATTTCCAACTCTTTTTTGTTAAAGAATTATTTATTTAAGTTTATTTATTATTGTTGTTAATTTAAGCAGAGAGAGAGAGGGAGAGTTAGAAAGCAAGCCACCAGGTCTGGGACTCAAACAATAGTTGACCATGTGGGAGTCTAGCGCCTTAACCACCACACTACCTGCTGGGCCCTCCACCTCTTCCTGAAGTCTAGTTTCTGTATGTCTAAAATAGGGATAATAATATCTAATTCATAGGATTGTTGTGAGGATTAAACGAGGTAACATATGTGAAGTATGAGTAGTACAGTCCTGGTAGGAAGTAATTGCTCAGTGAATGAGAACTCTGTCTCCATCTATATACAAAGGAAAACTCTGGTGGTTACAGTTAGGGGAAGGGAGGAGCTGCAATTGGGATGGGCATGCCGAAGGACTTCTGGGATGGTTGCAAGGTTCAATATCATGTCCTAGGTGGTAGTTACAAGGATATTTGTCTTATAGTAACTTACTGAACCATATGTGATTTTCTGTATCTGAGATTTAGTTTTTAATAAAAATATTACAATAAATGAAAAAAAAAATAAGTGTTTGTCCTAAGAATAAAGAAAGGGGGCCTGCAGGTGGCATGGTGGTTAAGGCACTGGACACTCCCACATGGTCAACCACAGTTCGAGTCTTGGACGTGGTGGCTTGCTTTCTCCCTTTCTCTCTGTCTCTGTTTGTATCTCTCTCTGGTCAAATTAAAACAAATGAATAAATAATTTAAATTAATAATTCTCAAAATAAATAAAAGGCTGGCAGGTGGCGTGGTGGTTAAGGGCACTGGACTCCTACATGGCTGACCGTGGTTCAAGTCCCAGACCTGGCGGCTTGCTTTCTCACTTTCTTTCTTTCTCTCTCTCTCTCTGGTCAATTTTTTTTTTAAAGTAAGTAAATAAATGTAGTTTTAGAAAATAAATAGATAAGAATGTAGACAAAAGGAAGAAAGAAAGGACATAAAGAAGAGAAGGAGGAAGAAAAGAAGGAAAAAAGAGAGAGAGGAAGGAAAGAACGAATGAACCAGCTTGAGGAAAGGAGAGACGGGGGAAGAAAAAAAATACAATTAAAAGGAGTTTCACCATACCAGTTCTCTGAGGTAAAAAGACTGCACCGTGGGTTCCACTCTGGACCGAGCAGGTAGCTGCCTGTGCTCCAGGTAGGTGTGAGCACACATAGCACAATACTTTCTGGAAGCCAGTTTATGCAGAGACCCTCTCGGCGAGCACTGAGATAAAAGGTTGCAGGACCAGTGACTAGAGCCCAAGACTGAGGCACCAGAATGATGCACCGGGGCCTTGCAAGGAGGTGCCTGGAGTTACTGACCTCCAGCTTCTTCAGCTCCCCTTGAACAAGGAGAGGAAGCAGGCTTCCTCCTGCCAATGGAAAGGCCTCTTGCCATTGTTCCTATTAAACTTCATCACGGTTGACACTTTGTCACTGTCCTTCATTCCTCCTGCCACTCAGGCCACTCCTTCTCAATTTCCTTTTCATGCTCCATTTTATTTGCCAGCCCCTTAAATACCCCAGGGTTTGGACCTAAGCCCTCTTATCTTCCTCTCTGCCCCTTCTCCCCGGTGAGCTCATCCACTCCCACAGCTTCCGTTCCCACCTCTTCACCAGTGCTTGCCAACTCTCTACCTCCAGTTCTGGTCTCTACCTTAGACCTCAGATCCTATCTCTAATCACTTCTCCATATGGATGTCCACAAGCCCACAGGCTTAATATGTCCTCATGTTCTATTTATATCAGTTTATACTTTTCACAGTAGAGAACAAATGTATGCATATGTGAACAAGAGTGAAAGAGAGAGAAAAATACCCTTAACAGGGCCTGCTCACATGACAATTCTTTGTCCTCCAACTCTCCATCTAGTCAGGATCCTAGGCACAAGTGCATGATCCCAACATGAAGCTGACAGAGCAGGACTTGAACCCTGGTTGGCCATGTGGAATCTGGCTTCCTCTACATAACATCTAGCCACTGAGCCATGGGGCTGGCCCATGTTCTTATGTCTTTTAGTCTTCTTTTCATGAAACATGCCTACAGCCTCCATCTGTACCTAAGGTACTCCCTGTCTCCCCAGTAGGATAACTTGTAAGTGTGCCAAATTGCTCTCACTCCACACTGCCAACACTGAATGCTAGTGAACTGTAGGCCCTCTGACACTCTGCACTCAGCTCCATCACTTCATCCTGTCACCACGCCATTTTCCAAATGATGCTTACCTTACTGAACTCCTGGTTCATCCTAACTCAGACCTGTCATCCTGACTCAGACCTCATACTCACACTATAGAGTTCAGGGCAGGTGTTGCTCTTTTAATACTGACCCCAGGATTCCCTCGAATGAGACCTGACCCTGTTATATCAGGTACTTCATTGGTCCCTTCCAATCCAGGTTCTAACACCAACTGATATGATTCATGCTCTTTTATGCATTTCTCCCAGCCCTGTGATTAGGAAGTAGGTATCAATCCTATAGAGGTGTTCTTCCTCAGATCATAGGCCCTACTGAGATGCTCCACTATTACTGTCTTCTCCAAAGAGGTTATGGAGGACACTAGTCAATGCTTTGACTATCTCTGAGAGTTATGCATCTGACAAAGTCATCGACATAGACTCTAGTCCAGGTTATGTAGAAAGAAGAGATATGGTCACTGTGGTGGGGCTATAATCCCTAGAGATCTTAGCTGAAGGAATGACCATTCAGATAAAGTAATTTTTCCCAGGACAAATGCTTGTTTATTTGACTTTATTTATGGTAATAACTATCTATCTATAGTAATATTATATATGAGTGTGTGTGTGTGTGTGTGTGTGTGTGTGTGTGCTATATAGGGTATGTGCTTTCGCTGGAGATAGAGAAGGAAAGTTAGAAATCACTCCCCAGGGAAAACAGCTATGGCACAGTCCCTTGTCCTCCTCTCTTCTCGGGATTTTGGGCACACATGCACATGCACCTGGCAAGATTTTCTTTGTTTTTTGTTTTTCTTTAAGAATTATTTTATTTATTTTTTTAATAATTTGACCAGAGAGAAAAAGAGAGGGAAAGTGAGAAAGCAAGCTGCCAAGTCTGGGACTCAAACTGTAGTAAGCCATGTGGGAGTCTAACACCTTAACCACCATGCCACCTGCTGGCTCACCTGGTATGATTTTCAAGCTGTCAGGTCTGGGCACACCACCTGCTGGCCCTGGAATCTTTCTTAATACAAGCATTTCCCAAAATATTATTCAAGAAAAGTAATTAATAAAAATATTACAGTGAGGCCATTGGGCAGCATGGTAGTTAGGTGGCTGGATCCCATATGGTTGATTGCACAGTTTGAGTCCCAGACCTGGTGGCTTGAAAAACACAGAGGGTACATGTGTATGCATGCCCAAAATGTCAAGAGGAGAATGGAGAAAGTATTGCAACCTGGCCATCACCCTGGAGCGTACTTTCTCACTTTCCTACTCTCTGTGTCGCTCTCCAGCAAGTGCATGTGCCTTTATGAAAAAAAAAAAGTAAAAAAGAAAGAAAGAAAGACTACACTGCCTACACTGCCTGGTGGTTGTGCACTGGTAACAGAACTGGACCCACACAGGGAAGGTCCTAGGTTCATGTCTTATGGGATCTCCCTGAGTACATCAGTCATGAGAGTGTTAGTGATCCAGGCCCACTGAGACTGGGAGCAGATTGTGGAATGAAGACCCTGTTAGGGTGACTGATTCTGTCTCAGTCATAGAAGAAATAAACAAAAACTTAAAAAAAAAAAAAAAGACTGCCTTTGTTACCAAGCAATGTCATTATCCTCCAGTGATGTGTGAACAAGAAAACCAGTAAGTATTACACTAGTCACAACCTCCCTCTCTGATCTATCCTGAGCTCTATGAAGAGCCAGAGATGGCTTCTGAATGCCCATGGATTGACCAGAGTGAAAAACCTGCCTGCGGACCCATGTAACGACAGACTCTGGTCCAAGAGACCCAGTAAAAGACTCATCCCCAGCCTCTCCCCTCCCCACCCCAACTTTATAACTGTGCAGCACTTAACTTCACATCCTCATGCCCCTCCTAACTACTGACCCAGCTGCTCCAACTAAACACCAGCCTACTAGATTTTTGGCCGTAATCCTAGAAATTATTCTAACTGCTACATATTTTTAAAATATGGAACTAATCCATTTCCATATTGTAAGTTATTCATTATGGTAACACCCAGCTTCTTTATTAGTTTCCAATTACTGGAGTAATAAATTGACACAAACATTGCAATTTAGAAATATTTTATTAAGTGGGACCAGCAGGTAGCATAATGACTATGTCACTGGACTCCCACATGGCCAACCGTGGTTCAACTCCCGGACCCAGTGGCTTCAAAATCAAGCCAGGCACATGTGCATGCATGCCCAAGATCCCAGGAGGAAAATGGAAGAGAAGGGATTACAGCATGATCATCCTCCTTGGTGGTGGTGGTGGTGGGGTGATTTCTTGCTTTCTGTCTGTCACTCTCTGTCTTCAGGCAAGCACACATGCCCTATAATAAAAACCTCTCTCTCTCTCAAAAAAAAAAAGTATACAGTTCAGTGGTTTTTAGTGTATTGACCAAGTTGTGCAACTATCACCATTATTTAAGTCCAGAACATTTTCATCAACCCAAGAAGAAACTCCAAGCTTGTTAGTAGTCACTCCCCATTGGTCCTTGCCCCTACCACTTGGCAACCATTAATCTGCTTTCTGTCTATATGGATTTCACTGTACTGGATATTTCATATAAATGGAATCAAGCAGCATGTAACCTTTGGTGTCTGGCTTCTTCCATTGACTATAATGTTTTTGAAGTTCACCCATTTGCATTAGTACTTCATTCCTTTTTTTTTTTGGGGGGGGGGGTTTG
>NW_006209405.1:891630-896101 GCF_000334495.1 Tupaia belangeri chinensis | reverse complement strand
GGGGACTCAAACCATAGTCAATTACGTGGGAGTCCAGTGACATAGCCATTATGCCAACTACTGGTCCCAGTACTTCATTCCTTTTTATGGCTGAATAATCTTACATTGTAGGTATATAAATTTTGGTTATCCCTTCATCAGTAGATGGGCATTTTGGTCATTTTCACCTTTTCGCAATTATACATGGCACTACTATAAATATTTGTATGTACATTCTTGTTTGAACATGTGTTTTATATTCCCTTAGACACATGCTTAGGAGAGGTCTTTCTGGTCCATATGTTAATTCTATGTTTGGGGCCAACAGGTGGCATGGTGGTTAAGGGGCTGGACTCCCACATGACCAACGGTGGTTCAAGTCCTGGGCCTGGTGGCTTGCTTTCTCACTTTCTCTCTCTCTTACTCTGTCCCTTTCTGATCAAATAAAAAAAAATAGATAAATAAATAAAGTTAAATAAAATAGCTCTTTAAAAAAAATTCTATGTTTAGCTCATTGAGGAACCACCAAACTGCTTTCTATGGTGGCTGCACCATTTTACATTCCTATCAGTAATGTATGAATGCTCCAATTTCTCCATAGCTTGGCCTTTTCTTCTCAAATTATATCCATTCTAGTGGGTATAAAGAAGAACCTCACTTTGCCTTAGATTTGCATTTCCCTAATGACTAATGCTGATGAACATCTTTTCACATGCTGGTTCACCATTTGTATATCTTCTTTGGAGTACACTTACTTCTGTTTTGTTTTGTTTGTTTTTTTAAAGAGTTATTTACGGCCAGCAGGTGGCATGGTGGTTAAGGGTGCTGGACTCCCACATGGCTGACCACAGTTCTTTCTCTCTGTCCCTCTCTGGTCAAATAATAATAATAATAATAATAATAATAATAATGTTAAATAAAATAATTATTTTAAAAACAGAATTATTTATTTAATTTTATTCTTTTTTTTTAAATTTTACCAGAGAGAGACAGCTGTGAGAATGAGAGAGCAAGAGGGAATGTAAGAAAGCCAGCCTCCAGATCTGGGATTTGAACCCTGATGAGCCATGTGGGAGTCCAGCGCCTCAACCATTATGCCACCAGTTGGTCTTCCTATTTCTTTTGGTGGTGGTGGTGGTTTTAAAATTGTTAAAGGGCATGTGTGCTCACTAGAAAGAGAAGGAAAGAGAGACAGAGACAGAGAGAGAAAGCATCCCCTAATGAAGGTATGGTCATGCCACAGTCCCTTCTCCATTTCTCCATCCTGTCAGATTTTGGAGCACACATGCACACATACCCTGTATGTTTTTCAAACCACAAGGGCCAGGATTTGAACTGTAGTAAGCCAGGTGGGATCTGACTCCATTAACCACTAGGCCATGGATTCAGCCCAAGGAACAGAACTATTTCTTCATAAAACTCCTTCTTTGTTTTCTGTTTTTTCTTCTACCACTCTCTTGCCTCCCCACTTCTTACTCCTTATACTCCTTCATGGGCACTGTCTGCTCTGCCCATCCCCTTTGTTTTGGTCTTCCGTAGGGTTCTGTGCTCAGTGGGCTTTTTCATTTTCACTTCACACATTGTGTTTGGGTGATCTTATGTGCCCCATGGCTTCACCTCTGTCTCTAAGCTGGCAGTTCACAGATTTTCATATTCAGCCTAGGTCTCTTTCCTGGGCGCCAGGCCCATATATCCAGTTGCCTCCCAGATGGCTGCACTTGGGTGTCTCACAGCACCTCACACACTCAGCATGCCCAGACAGCACTTAGCCCACATCCACAAGTCCAGACCTACTCCTCTCCCACTCAGTCACACAGGTCCAAAACCCTTGAGTCTTCTTTAGCTGCTCATTCCATATTTTTACCCAGTCATGCCAGCCAGTCATGATTCTTCTTTGGACACTTCGTAATACAACATAAGCCCTACAAAGTTTTAAAACAATTATTTTCTTACCTAGTACTCTAAATAATAAAATTATCTAATAGATCATGCTTATAAAGTATTTTTGATTGGGGCAGGCAGGTGGCACAGTGGTTGAGGGTGTTGGACTCCCACATGACTGACTGTGGTTCAAGTCCTAGACCTGCGGCATGCTTTCTCACTTTCCCGCTCTCTCTCTCTCTCTCTCACTCACTCTGTCCCTCTCTGGTCAAATGAAAAATAAATAAATAAATAAATAAATAAATAAATAAATAAAGTTAAATAAAATAATTATTTTTAAAAGAAAGAAAGTTAAATAAAAATAATTCGAAAAATATATACTTTTTAAAATTTACTTAAATACTTCAACTGCCTGAAGTTTACCACTGAAGTCAAGTTTGGGAAGTATGGACCCTATTTCTAGGTTTAGTTTCACTTCTCTCCATGCCTATTATCCGTTCCTTACTAATTCTATTATTATCTGTCACCTAGGCTATTCCACGAGTAATATGTATCCCTACCATCAGCTGAAATCTGTTCTCTAAACTGAAAACAGGGTAACCATCCAGAAACACAACTCTGATCATGTCACACCCATGTTTAAAACTCTTCAATGGGACTGGACTTGTGGTATAGTGGTTAAGGCCATCTCACTTGGCCAACTGGGTAGTTTCAAGGTCCAGACCCAATGTCTCAAGAAACACACTGGAGGGAGAGACTGAGGAGAAAGAATTGCAGTGACCATTTTCCATGCTAGGTGCTTTCTCTTCTCCCTCTTTCTGTTTCTGTGTCTCTCTCTAGTGAGCACATGTGCCCTCTGGCAAAAAACAAAAACAAAAACAAAAACAAAACCCTTCAGTGATTGGCCTTTGACTACACCTGTAGGATAAAACCTAAACTCTTAGGTGAGTATTAAAGACCTTTCATGTTCTGGTCCATACTTGCTTTTCCAGGTTCATTTCTAGTCCTTCCATCGGCACTAAACTACCTGACATGCTGAGAGTATTCTCTATTTTCTTACCCCCACCCCTTGCTCTTGTTCTTTTTCTCTTCCTGCCCCACCTTCCCAACAACTTACAAACTTTTCTTCTCTAAGCCCAGCATAAATATAATCTCCTTTTTGAAGCTTTATTGAATTTTTCAGGATATAGGTAATCACTCAGTTCTTCTTTAGTTCAGCTAGCATGGACTTAGCTCCCTACATAGTATGCACTGTTTGGCACAAGGACATAATAATGATAATGTTTATAGGTCCTGGCCTGAAGTAGCTCATAGTACAATGGGAGAGGTGTAGTTAAGGGGGGGAAAGACAAGAAAGTGTGGTAAGTGCTATAATGGGGATCTATACAAAACAATCAAAACATCTAGAAAGAGGTCAATAAATCTGCCTGGATGGGCCAGGAAAAGGTATAGTAAAGAGATCCAATACGATTTTCAACTCAAAGGAAATTGGGGGCTGGCCCCATAGCACAGCATTAAGAAAGCCTAATCCAAGGGCCAGTAGGTGGCTTGGTGGTTAACGTACTAGACTCAAACATGACAGACCATGGTTCAAGTCTCAGACCTGACCACTTGAAAATCATGCTGGGTTTATGTGTGCGTGCATGCTTAATATCCTATGGGGACAATGGAGGAGAAAGAATTGTGGCATAGCCACTCCCCTGGACGGTGATTTCTCACTTTCCCTCTCACTGTCTGTCTCTGGTGAGTGTACGCACTCTTTGGCAAAACTAAACTAAAAAAAAAAAAAAAAGCCTGATCCCATGTGACAAACCAAAGTTTGAATTCCAGCCACAGAGGCTTGAAAAATACGCCAGACCCCACTGGATGCTATGGGGAAAGCAGAGATGCACCAGGAAGGCCAGGCATGTGGAGGGGCTCCAGAAGGCAGGCCTTCAGCCTGGGGATAGCCAGCAGACTGGTGATGTCTTTGCTACCATCCCAGCCCCACTGCCGCTTACTCCAGGATGTGCTCACTGCTCAAAGTCTAACCACTTGAGTGATGTTCTTACTGGCGAGAGACATTTTAAAAACAGTATCCAGGGACCAGCAGTTAGCGTAATGGCTATGTCGCTGGACTCCCATGTAGTCAACCACAGTTCAAGTCCCGGACCCAGTGGCTTAAACTCACGCCGGGCACGTGCATGCCCAAGATCCCGAGAGGAGAATGGAGGAGAAGGGATTGCGGCGTGGCCATCCCCCCTAGGGGGTGTTTTCTCACTTTCTGTCTCTCTGTCTCTCACTGTCTTCCTGGAGAGCACACGCACCCTATAGCAAAAACCTTTCCAAAAAAAACGGCATCCAAAGTTTATATTTCTCACAAAGTCAAAGTGCTCCTTCCTCGGAGTCTCAGGGATTCAGAGAAGACTGATGCCTGGTGCATTACACAAGGCATTCTGTCTTGGAAAAAAACTGAAGGGTGAAATGTGCCTAAGGTCAGCACTTTATATAGTAAGCCAGGCACTCCCTTCTCTCCTGACAGACTCATTTAGTCCCAAGCTACACATAAGATGCCCACACCCAGCCTAACTATTTTTAGCTATGTCCTGCTCATGACCAGAGCCAACCAAGA
>NW_006209405.1:881533-891215 GCF_000334495.1 Tupaia belangeri chinensis | reverse complement strand
AAAACCTCTCCAAAAAAAAAAAAGAAAGTAACTATAGAAGTTGATTTAGCAATGTGTTTTATTTTACAAATACACATCATTCCTTGCAGTGGCTACTTCAGAGACTGGGGGTAGGGGCTGGCAAGTGGCATGGTGGTTAAAGGCTCTGTATTCCCTCATGGCCGACCGCAGTTCGAGTCCCAGACCTGGAGGCTTGCTTTCTCACTTTCTCTTTCACTCTCTCTCTGATCAAAATTTTTAAAATAATAATAAAAACAAATGGAATTAAATAAATAAATAAATAATTTTGTTTGTTTTAAAAAAGAGAGTGGGGGTAGGGGTACAGAAAGAAGACACCTAGGAGTGAAATGTAAGATAGAAGATCATTGAAAATGATGGCGGGAGAAGAAGGACAAGGATTAGGCAACTAAGGAGGACTGAGAGAAAGAAAACAGTGAAAGATATAAAGGTAAATGAGTATAGGGGAGAAAGGGGAAGTAAAAATATATTAAAAAGGAGGGAGAGGGACCAGCAGGTGGCTTGGTGGTTGGGGCACTGGACTTGCACATGGCTGATTGCAGTTCAAGTCCTGGACCTGGTGACTTGCTTTCTCACTTTCCTTCTATCTCTCTGTCTCTCTGGTGAGTGCATATTCCCTGTAGCAAAAATTTTTAAAAAGGGACTAATAAAATTAAATTTAAAAAAAAAAAGGAGGGAGAATGAAACAGAAAACCAGAGCACCAGCCAGGTCAATACCTAAATTTTATTGAGGGACAAACTGAGGCCCAGAGAGGGGAAGTGATTTGGGCAAAATTTTGCTGCTGGTTAATACTTGAGATAAGGCTAATAACACAAAATTCCAGATTCCTGGGCCAGGAGTATGCCCATCATAGCATGGGCAGCCTACATTCTAGACCTTCTGGGCAAGTCCTGGCATCATTTATTCAGGCCTGAAGTTGCATGATGAATCTGAATTTAGGGAGGAAAGAAGAAACCCTCAGAGCCCACCAGACCAAGTCCAGCAATTGAGAGACAGCATAATCAAAACCAGAAGCTTCAGGTCCACACGACACTAAAGAATGATGGGGTGCCTAGCAGGGACTTGCTGGAGTTTCCAGGTTTGCACAGGCAAATGGACATGGCCCTCGAAGTTATGCAGATTCCTTATCTAGAAGGAGGCATTGAAGCCACGGGCTGCATGTCTGTTCCTCCTGAGAGCAGATGTATATGTCCACTCCCAGTTCCAAGCTCAAAGATCGAAATCAGAAAATGCCAGAGGACCCTGGGAAATCAGAGGCATGATGAATTAAGTCTTCCCTACCCCAAGTTGACCGTTGGCTCACTCTAGGCTGGCCTCTCCACGCTGCCAGCTCCAGACTGAGAGAGGGATCCAGGCCAACTTCAGAGTTATCTGTCAGGGCTTTTCAAGTCTCATTGCTCCAGAAGGTATTTTATGGTTGCCTCACAGTATTTGGCAATTCACTAGGAAGCCCAGCCTTACCTATTCCCCTCCCACAGATACACAAACTTTTGACTGAATTTTGCTAGGGCTGGATATAATTAGGCATCAAACCAGAGGTTCCTGAAGATTGCCATATGCCTACATATATACCCACATACATGTGTAGAAAATGCTTTTGATCCACAAATCTGATATAGAAAATCTGCTTATAGTGAAGTTTCTTAAAGAATCCTCTTTAAAAGGCCATTCATCTTCTTTAGGGGTAAATCTGGATTTAATTCCCACTCACCCTCATCAAACCATATAAGCAAGTTTCCTCAGTCTTTCATTGTCCTGGTCTAAGAACCCTGTGGGTCTTTTAGTTCAATCCCAACACCTGGGCTTAAAAGGGGATGATCTAGGGACCAGCAGTTAGCATAATGGCTATGTCGCTGGACTCCCATGTAGTCGACTGCAGTTTGACTCCTGGACCAGACAGCTTAAAACTCACGCTGGGCACGTGTGTGTGTGTGCCCAAGATCCCGAGAAGAGAATGGAGGAGAAGGGATTGCAGCCATCCCCCTTGAGGGGGGGTTTCTCGCTTTCTGTCTCTCTGTCTCTCTCTGTCTCTCTGGCGAGTGCACGTACCTTGTAGCAAAAACCTCTCCAAAAAAAAAAAAGAATGGGACAATCTAGGGAGGCTGTTGTGAATGTGTTCTTTTTTGATAGGTTTTTGCCTTAGGGTACATGAACTCACTGGAAAGATAGAAAGACAGAGACACAGAGACAGACAGCAAAAAAATCACTCCCTGGGGGGATGGCCATGCCGCAATTCCTTCTCCATTCTCCTCCCATGATCTTAGGCATGCACGTACATGTGCCTGGCATGAGTTTCAAGTCACTGGGTCTGGGACTCTAACCATAGTCAGCCTTGTGGGAGTCCAGCAATGTAACTGCTACACCATCTATGGCTGACCCATGATATGTTCACTTTTTTTTTTCTTTTTAAAATTATTTTTAATTAGACCAGAGAGAGACAGAGAGAAAGGGAAAGTGAGAAAGCAAGCAGCCAGGTCCTGGACTCAAACCGCGGTTGGCCATGTGGGAGCCCAGCATCTTAACCACTGCGCCACCTGCTGGCCCCCCATAAATGTGTTTTAAAGGGCCATCTCATAAGGAAATTCTGTGAACAAATCCTGCAATGTCCTAGGCAACAGAATTATCTGAACACAACTCTAATACAGTGACTATCTCATAAGTTGATGTTCAATTAATACTTGCTGAGTGAGTTGTAGGAGTTCTTTGAAATGAATTAGCCCAGAGAGAAGAAGTATTTGTGTGGGGTTATACAGCTCATTGGTGACAGACCCTCAGCTGGGTCATAGGTTGTTCATATGAACAAGGAGTTTAGAAGAACAAGATCTTTCCAGAATCATAGTCTCAGAATTGTCAGAGTAATCTCTTTGGACTAGGCATTCAATGATAGGCTGAAACAGACCTGCTCATAATTGCCACCGACTAGTTTTAGTTCTGCTCTCTGATATGACACAGAAGACAGCAAATGCTTCTCCTGGATGAGGATTTGATGACAGGGTCATCCCTGTAGTGCAGTGGTTAAGCCCTGTGCATGGGGAGTCAGGTCCCACAAGGCTGACTGCAATTCTAGTCCCAGTCTCAGCAGTTAGAAAAATACACCAGGTGTGGGCATGTGTATGCCCCAAATTCTGATGGGATGGAGGAAAAAGGAATGCAGCATGACCACACTCCATAGGGGGTCTCTTCCCTCCTCCCCTCCATTGTGGTGAGTGCATATGCCTTCTGGCAATTAAAGAAAAAAAAATAAAGATTTTATGACAAACCACGTAGCGTCTCCAAATCTCTGGTTCCCTCAACAGTTCTCTATACAACACAATTTCGTTTTGCCATCACCATCGCTGTCTTCTTGATTCATTAAAGTCTCTCCAACAGATGCTCAGAGGTGGGTGTCAATCTCTGCAGGGACTGCCTTTGGCACTACAGGGGCATGACGGGACCCTTTGCTCCTTCCTCTGTTGTTTTAGCGGTCGCATGGCCATGTCCATCCTGTGGAACATGTAGCCAGTGTAAGCTCCCAGGATCCTTTTCATGCAAACTGTTGTCGAACCACATCTCCCTCATCTGGCCTTGGTTCCACCAAATAGTTGTCAACTCCACAGACCTCTTTGTGTGGGTCCCACTTCCTAAGTTCTGGTCACTGAAGTAAAAATGCCTTCAAACTCTTCTAGATCTGAACGTCTAGATCTAAATGTTGGACCTTGAGTTAACTGTTCTCCCTTATTAAATACTTTTTTTCTACCTGATACATTTTGATTATACAAAAATTGAAAGAGGGATAATCTCTACAAACTTTTGGAACTTAATCCTTTGATAGGATGTGTGTGTTGGGGAGACTCATGGGCCAGGCATTGTTAAGTGCTTTATATACGTGAGCTCATTCCCTTCCATAAAGGCAGTATAGTTATTTCTAGTTTATGGACAAGAAACCTGAGGCTCAAGAGATTTCACTGTTATTAAGGGGCAGAGCAAAGATTTGAATCTAGTTCTGACTAACTGCAGAGGCCATGTTCTTTCCTTCACACTAGTGGTTCTTAACCTTGGCTACACATTAGAACCACCTGGGGAGCTTTAAAGCCGCCAATGCCCAGACCCCATCCCAGGCCAATTAAAGCAGAGTCCCTGGAGGTGAGGTCTGGGTATGAGTAGGTTTTAAAAGCTCCCCAGGTGATTCTAATATATAGCAGTAAAACCACTGCTTTATACCATGCTATTTCCTAGGTACATTAGTCTGGCGTAGATATGAATGTGACTATTAGGCTCTCTATATTTTTAGCACTGATTGCTTCAAAAAGCAAGACTGAAGTTATTTAAAGCACTAAGATCAAACAAATGACGATGGAGAGACCTCAACCTGCTGCTCCCTGTTCTGATGCGGAAGGTGGGGGCAGCCCCCTCAACTCCATTCTAACTTCTACACCTTGAAGCTTCCGCAGTGCAGTTCGTTTCCCTGAACCGTGTGCTTTCTCCTTGACTATCCTGAATCCAAAGGACAGGCCTGACCTATGTACTACAGGTGGGCCCTAACATTCTTAGCTGCAGACTACAGGTGGGCCCTAACATTCTTAGCAGCATTTCTTTGACTTACTATGGCAAAAGTCGGAGATTTTTTTTTTTCCCCTTCAGAACAAGCTGCACAAGATGGTGTCTGAGAGATTTGCCTGCACAACTGCGATTCCGTATAGGTTGTTTCCTGCATTCTTCTGGCTGGTTCTTCTATGGGAGAGCTCCTTATAAAATGTTGTCAACATTAGAAACGGACATGATGCAACTGAGAAAATAATTTGTATATTAGCAGGAGGTGCAAATCC
The DNA here is from genome assembly GCF_000334495.1 of Tupaia belangeri chinensis. Classification (NCBI taxonomy): domain Eukaryota; kingdom Metazoa; phylum Chordata; class Mammalia; order Scandentia; family Tupaiidae; genus Tupaia; species Tupaia belangeri. The sequence goes on along the minus strand of NW_006209405.1, from coordinate 886,391 downwards.
CCAAAGAGTTCACCGAAAAAAAAATAAATAAATAAGAGACTCCAAGTCGATGGGAAGTTGTAAAACCCAGCATTGTAAGAACAAAGGGCCCCAACCATATGGAATAGCTTATCAGAGGCAGGGCAATGGAGCCCGCGTGAGAACAGTTCAGGCTCCAGAGAGAGACACCTAGATCTGTTCAAGGAAACTTCAGGAAGTATCAGGGATGGTGAAAGAGCTGAAAGATGTGATTACAGTAAATCCCTCCAAGATGGGAAAGTGAGGTTAAAGGGCTTCTTCCTATTTTTAATATGCTTTCTACTTTTCCTGGAGGCAGGTGGGGGTGGGGGGCACTCTGGGCAATTTGCTTATTGCCCATAGCTCTCTGTCCTTCCTCCCAGACCAGAGTGGATCCTTTTGTCTGCAAATCCTAGAGTGTGCTTCTCCTCTTAAAAGCTATAAGAGCTATGTGAATAAAACAACTCTTAGAAACCATAGTACGATCCTAGAGTGTAAAAGAACCCCTTCTCATAGCTTTCCCAGAGTCTTGACATCACCACGAAGTTGAAAGGGATGAACCGGGTCTGATTCCACACAAGGATCGAGTGCTGAGGAGAGTGAAAGCAGTTAGGTACCTACTCTAGGCTAAATAGACATGTTCTCTCACACCTTACTTTATAACTGGGACCAAGCAGTTTCCCTCCCTCCCTCCCTCCCTTCTTTCTTTTTTACTTTTTTTTTAAAATTTTTTTTGAGGGGGCAGAGAGGTTTTTTTGCTATAGGGTGCGTGTGCTTGCCAGAAAGACAGAGAGAGACAGAGAGACAGAAAGCAAGAAATCACCCCCCAGGGGGGATGGTCACGCCACAGTCCCTTCTCCTCCATTCTCCTCTCGGGATCTTGGGCACACACGCACACGCGCCTGGCGTGAGTTTAAGCCACCGGGTCCGGGACGCGAACCACAGTCGACTACATGGGAGTCCAGCGACATAACCATTATGCAAACTGCTGGTCCTCCTTCTTTCCTTTTTTCTGGCCTTGAAGGAATCAAATAATTGAATCCCCACAGACCTCCACTTCTCATGTTGTGTGGGAAGACACTACCTAAGACAGTCTTAAAAGATAAACAGAAAGTGTCAACACACTCTATATGTTTCTCTCACATGGAACTCATCTCACGCTTCTTGTTAGCACTGGAACCATGCGACATTTCCATGGGAAGAAAGTCTCAAAATAGCAAGGAATAAACAGAGCCAGGGAACCTAATGCAGCTTTGCCCTGTGCCAGCCCCTCAGCCCTGCTCTCCTCAGAGGCAAGCAAACTCTTTCCAGCCTGTAGAGCTAAGTCAGGCCACGGGGTCAGCTCATCAATGGCAGGTGTCATGCCATAATAAACCTGAAGGAAACAAAGAAGAACATAGAAAAAGCTCAAGGTTTCATGGCTCGAGGAGCACTGTGGGCTGGCACTTCCCAAAAAAGCCCCGCATGTGGGAGTGGATTGTTAAATCCCAAGTGCCCTTGGCTCAGTGAGGAAGGTGAGAGGCAGAACGGAAGGGGCCCCAGGAACTGCTAGATCAGGAAGGCTCCAGCCAGGAGTGACTGGGCCGAGGCAACTGCAATGTTTATTCAGCTTACAGCTTTCATTTTTCCTAAGTGATTTAAATGAGTTAAAGAAAAAAAAAATCATTCTACTGGATTGAGTCCATCACTAAATATTTGGGACACACACTGAAAGGTTAGAAGCAAACTCCTGCAAAGAAATGATTGCTGGAATGAGGGAGTTGGCTACCAGAGGAGGCCTGGGACGAAGGCCAACAATGACCCGAGAGAGAATCAAGAGCGGTGAAATGATCCATGAAGTTTCTTGGCATTTTCAAGCACTCCTGGAAAGAGAGAAGCTCATCAACTTCACTGAAGAATCTCCAAACAAATAGCTCAACTGTCTCCATGTTTCCCAGCTTCAGAACTGGGCTGGAAAATGCGACTACAAGCTGTGAAATGAATATTTCAAGACTGATGTTTGAGACTTTATACCATGATTTGGGGTCCATCTGACACAGTTTGCCCTATCTTCAAGTTTACATGAATGGCAGGCATTGTCCCTGGAGGATAGTTTCTCTCAGGCCTACCTGGACCTACATTGTCCTTCAGCCTACATTGTTATGTAGGAATGAATATGAGCAATGATATCCTTTGCTTCCAAACCAAAACAAAATCTATCAGAAATATTCAAATTAGGGGACCAGCAGATGGCATAATGGTTACGTCGCTTGACTCCCACATAGTCGAGCACAGTTTGAGTCCTGAATCCGGTGGCTTAAAACTCACGCCAGGTGCATGTGTGTGCATACCCAAGATCCTGAGAGAAAAATGGAGGAGAAAGGATTGCAGCGTGGCCAAACCCCCAGGGGGTGATTTCTCACTTTCTGTCTCTGTCTTGCAGGTGAGTGCATGCTCCCTATAGCAAAAATATCTCTAAAAAATCAGAAAAGCAGAAAGAAATACTCAAATTAGGGGCTGGACAGTGGTGCTGCAGAAAAATGCAATGCTTTTTGTGTCTGACCTACCCAGGAAGGTACCCAGTTCATGTTCAGAGACCTCCCTGAGTACGCGGGACATGTTAGTGCCCATGATTCAGGACTACCTGGAGCCAGTAGTAGATTGCAGTGTCAGGACCCTGTTGTGGGTGCTATCTCTTTATCTCTGCCTATCTGTCTCTGTTTCTCCCACTCCAGAAAGAAAGAAAGAAAGAAACTGAAATCAAATACTCAAAGATTAAATGATTTTCTAGCAGAATCTTCACAAGAAAAAGAGAGGAGGGGAAGGAAGATGGGTAAGCAATACACAATCAGCACACCATTAGATTGAATTTACCATAAAGTTAGACAAGCTAGAAAAAGTATTAAGAGCAAATATGCTATCTTGGAGATCTTGGGCTACTTCTTCACTTAATTATAGGAAACCTAGTGTTAAAATGGAGCCCCAAACTGAGAGGCCAGGAGGAAAAAAGGTGAGAATGGATGTGAGAATTCTCCAGTAATCAGGGCCCAGATGCTGACTCAACATCCTCTTTCTCCTTTCTTTCCTCCTTTCATTCTCCTTTCTTTCTTTTTCTTTCTTTCTTTCTTTCTTTCTTTCTTTCTTTCTTTCTTTCTTTCTTTCTTTCTTTCTTTCTTTCTTTCTTTCTTTCTTTCTTTCTTTCTTCCTTTGACCAGAAAGGGACATAGAGAGAGACAGGGAGAGTGAGAGAGCAAGCTGCCAGGTCTGGGACTCGCACCGTGGTCGGCCATGTGGGAATCCAGCGCTCCTAGCCACCACTCCACCTGCTGGCCCCATCCACTTCTAAGAACTAAGGCCTGTTAAGTGTATGGGATAGGCTGGGGCTGGTACAAAAAGGAGAATGAAGAAGTGGGCCCAGGAATAAGGATAGGTCTGTACTCCACTGCAAGGTAGAGTAAAGGGCAGAAGGTATGTGAGAAGCAAAGCTGGAGAAATGGCAGAGACTGCACCTGAAGGCAAGGCTCTGCTCCCAGGACCCCCTTCCCATCTCTGTGGATAAAAGACTGCTGTGAAGAACACACTCGTATTAGAAGCATGACATCACCAGCACGTGTCGTTTTTTCTTTATTCATGATAAAGTGCGTGCATACGTACACGAGAGTATATATGCAGGAGAGAGAGATGAACACCCTCCACAGGTCTGGTCACAGCCCTCTTTGGCCATTCTTCTAGCCTGTTGAATCCAGGGCAACCACGCACATGCCTGGAGTATTTCGGACTGACCAGGCTGGGTTTCCGACTGCGGTCACCATGTGAGATCCAGATTCTCTGGAGCAGCACATTACCACTGCCCCACAAACCAGCTCATCTCCCAGCTCCCAGAGAGATATCACAGCTTAATCCAGGGGACAGGGGCAGGGGGAGGGGATACAATCCCAGAAGCATCTAACACTAGACTAGGAATAGAGGTGAAGGCACTAAGGCCTACTCACCAGCATTCCCTAGAGCAAAGTAAAGCATTATTACTCCGAGGCTATTTTCATGAAAAGAAGTTCATGGTGCACCTTTAATCCTGAAGAAGCAAGATGAAATGCCCTTCAATCTCTTCCAAATCGAATACGAAATGCTCTTCAATCTCTTCCAAAACCATGCTTAAATTTTACTTTAAATGTTTTATGAAAAGGGATATAGAGTCTTACTTACTGCACTTTCTAAGGATTTTGTTTCTACTGAAGCAATTTATAAATGTTGCAGGGTGTTAGAAGAATAGGATTTAGCAATGAAAATCAATTGTTTTTAAATCTCAAGTAGCACAGAGCTAGCAAGTACCAATGGAAATATCTGATGGGAAGGGATAGTTACTCACTTCTTCCAGTTTAAATAAAAGTTTGCTACTTTAGATTAGGAAACTTTTAGCCACAGGGCTTTGGGATTTCATCTCCAGACCATTTAGGGGACACAGATGGCCCACTTTGGGGCTCTGCTGTGTGTTAACAAGGGATGGGGTCAAGTATGAGACATTAGAGGCCAGTAGATGGCAGGTGGTCTGGTGGTTAAGGTATTGGACTCCCACATGGCTGACCACAGTTAGAGTCCTGAACCTGCTGGCTTGCTTTCTCACTTTCTCTCTCTCTCGTTCGTGCATGCATGTTCCCTATAGCAAATTTTAAAATAATAACAATAAATTAAATTAAATAAATCTTTTATTATTATTATTAAAATAAATAATTCTTTAAGAATTAAAATAAATAATTCTTTAAGAAAAAAAAAGTGGGGCCAGCAGATGGTGTGGTGGTTGGAGGTGCTGGACTCCCACATGGCTGACCACGGTTGGAGTCCTGGACCTGGCAGCTTGCTTTCTTACTTTCCCTTTCTCCCTCTG
>NW_006209405.1:869823-880289 GCF_000334495.1 Tupaia belangeri chinensis | reverse complement strand
TTGAAGAGGTTTTTGCTATAGGGTGCATGCACTCACCAGACAGACAGAGAGAGAGACAGAGAGACAGAAAGCGAGAAATCACCCCCCAGTGGGGATGACCACACTGCAATCACTTCTCCTCCATTCTCCTCTCAGGATCTTGGTTTTAAGCCATGGGGTCTGGGACGCGAACTGCGGTCGACTACGTGGGAGTCCAGTGACATAGCCATTACGCCAACTGCTGGTCCCTCATTTAGTAAGATTTTTATCACCACACTCCTCCCAAAAAAACAACAAATAAACACCTGTACCTATTAATAGTCACCCCCAGCCCTAGGCAACCACTAATCTACTTTATACAGTTGGGCCAAGAGGTGGTGTGGTGATTAAGGAGCTGGACTCCTACATGGCCAACTTTGGTTTGAGTCCCAGACTTGGTGACTTGCTTTCTCATTTTCTCTCTCTCTCTCTAGAGCCTATAGCAAATTAAAATAATAATAATGATAAATAAATAAAATTAAATCTACCTTATATAATTGCCTATTCTATTCATTTCATATACATGGAGTCATAAAATATATGGTGCTTCATGAATGGTTTCTTTCTTTCTTTTTTTTTTGTAAGAATAATTTTATAGGGGCTAGCAGGTGGTGTAGTGGTTAAGGGCGCTGGACTTGCCTTCTTAGTATTAGGCAGACTTCCTCAATTTGCCACAGTCCCCACCTTGCCTGGTATTCATTTGTATGACTTGTTCTTTTTTTCTGGTTATAAAAGGTACTCATGCTGATTGTAGAAAACCTAGAAGCACAGAAAAGTATGAAAAATAAAACTCTGTGGGCTGGCAGGTGGCATGGTAGTTAAGGCTCTGGACTTCCACATGGTCGACCATGGTTTGAGTCCCAGATCTGGTGGCTTGCTTTCTCACTTTCTCTCTCTCTCTCTTTCTCTGTGTGTGTGTATCTGTCTCTAGTCAAATTAAAAGGAATGAATAAATAAATTAAATTAAATTAAATAATTATTTTTTAAAAGAAAAAATTAAAGAGATGGAAAGTGAGAAAGTAAGCCAGGATTTGAACCGTGGTCAATCATATGGGAGTCTAGAGCCCCTAACCACCATACCGTAACCTGTTGACCTTGTGAATGGCTTATTTCACTTAGCATAATGTTGACGAGGTTTTATCATGCTTTTGCATTTATCATTACTTCATTCCTACTGATGACCAAATAATACTCCATTTTAAGGATATACCATATTCGTTATCCATTTATCAGTCCATGGACATTGGGGTTGTTTGCACCTTTGAGCTTTTATGAATAATGTGCTATGAGGATTCATGTACAAGATATTATGTGGGCCTATATGTTCAGTTCTCTTGGGTATATATTTAAGGGGTGCTGAGTCATACAGTAACTATGTGTAATCTTTTGAGGAAGAACCAAACTTCCGATTCCACCAATAATGTATGTATGAGGATTTCCTTTTCTCCATTTTCTAACCCACTTTTGTTATTACATGTCTTTTCTTATTATAGCCATCCTTGTGGACGTGAAGTAGTATCTCACTGTGGTTTTGATTTGCATTTCCCTAATGACTCATAATGTTGAGCACCTTTTCATGTGTTTATTGGCCATTTATTTCTCTTCTTTGGAGAATTGTCTATTCAAGTCCTTTGCCCATTTTAAAATTGGGTTATTTGGGACCAGCCCCATAGCCTAGTGGTTAAGTCACCCACATGGCTGACTGTGGTTCAAACCTTGGCCCTGGTGGCTTGGAAAATAAGCTGGGCACATGTGTGTGCATGCCTAAAATCCTGACAGAATAGAGAAATGGAGGAGAAGGAATGGTGAAGTGATCATACCCCATCAGGATATACTTTGTTTTTCTTCCTCTTTCTCTCTATCTCTATCTCCATCTTTCTCTGGTGAGCATGCACACTCTCTGACAATTATAATAATAATACATAAAATTAGGTTGTCTTTTTACTATTGGGTTGTAAGTGTTCTTTATATACTCCAGATACGAATCGCTCATCAATCATATTCCTTGCAAGTATTTTATTCCAGTCTATTTTTTTTTATATTTTATTGTCAAAATCATTCCTTTTTAAAATTGCCACAGGGCATGTACAGTCACCAGAGAAAGGGAAAGGGAAAAAGCACTTCCCAATGGGGTTGCAGTCTGTTCCCCTCCATTTCTTCACCCTGTCAGGATTTGGGGCACACATGTGCCCAGCATGTTTTTCAATTTGGAGCTGGGATTCAAATTCCAGTTAGCTATGTGGGATCTAGGTCCCTTAGCTGCTAGGCTATAAGATTGACCCTGTTAGGAGAACTATTCTTAGTGCACAAACCTTACAGAAACTAGAAACTAACTGGATTTGATGAACAGGCTCTAGTTTGTTACATCCTGGCCTAGGTCATGGATTTTCGAACTTTTTTTTACTGATTGTCACAAACATCCAATCTTTCACCTTCTTAGGAACCTATAACTCTGGTATGAAAACCTGGACTTTCTTGGGAGGAGTGGCCTCTCCTTTATTTCTTGATGTCCTGGTGGGACAGTCGGTGAGGATTTCTTGTCTTCCTGTGGCCAGAAGTGAACATCTGAACTACAATAAGATAAGCCAGTCTTATCAGAGACAGTAAATGTCTAGCTAAATAAAATGACAGATGGGAGGAAGGCCAGCTGGACTGACTGAGCCTGGCAGAAGTGACCCGATGGGCCTGTCCCTGAGTTCCAACAACTGAAATTCCAGTGCTGCCATGTTCCATGTACTTTCTGAGACCTGGAATTTAGCTTTTTCTTCAAATATGCCCATTTCCACCTAGCAGACTGCATCCACCATTCCTTCTTATTATCCAGAGTCAATCTCTATTTCTTGCACCTAAAAGATACAGCAATGAACCCCTTCTCTAAGCAAGCCCATACACTGTTCTTTGCCCAGTGTTATCTTGCCCCAGAGTGAAACTTCACATTTATGGTCAATTGATTCAACAAGAATGCCAAGACTATTCAATGGAGAAAGAATTGTCAACCTCTAAATAACAGACAGAGAAAAGGAGTCTCTAAAAGAAAAATGATATTGATTTGGGGAAAAGCATCACAACACAGAATACACTTGTCATAGTAAACCATGGACCTAATTGAGGAGGTAAGGCAAAATAAGAGATGTTTAGGTTTTTGTTCTTGTTGTTGTTGCCTGGTTTTGTTATGGGGTGCATGTGCTCACAGGGTAGGAAGAGACAGGGACTGAGAGAGAGAGAGCAAGAAATCACCCCCTTGGGGGATGGCCATACCACAATCCCTTCCCCTCCAGTCTCCTCTCAGGATTTTAGGCACACACGCACATGTGCTCAATGTGTTCTTCAGGCTGCCAGGTCCAGTACTCAGTGAAGGTGGCCACATGGGATCCAGCTTCCTTAACCACCATGCCAGGGAAAATAAGAGTGTTTTTTTTAAAAAAGAATTATTTAATTTTATTTATTCATTTATTTATTTTAATTTGACCAGAGAGAGACAGAGAGAAAGAGGAAGAGAGAAAACAAGCCACAGGTCCAGGACTCGAACCATAGTCGGCCATATGGGAGTGTCCAGCGTCTGGCCCAGGGAAAATAGGAGTGTTTTATTGTTGTTGTTTTGCTCGATTTTGTTTGTTTGTTTGTTTTGTTTTTAAAGAATTATTTAATTTTATTTATTCATTTGTTTATTTTAATTTGACCAGAGAGAGACAGAGAGAGAGAGAGAAAGAGGAAGAGAGAAAACAAGCCACAGGTCCAGGACTCGAACCATAGTCGGCCATATGGGAGTGTCCAGCACCTTAACCACCATGCCACCTGCTGATCCCCAATAAGAGTGTTTTAATAGAAAATTGAAAAAGTATTGTAAAGTCATTTGGGATGATTATCTTTGGCTACCAGGATCAATATCAAGGGTTGTGTCAGTTGTAAATCAGGCGATTTCTGGGCAGATATCCTCACAGAAGTAGTTCTTGTGTCAGGCTGCAGTGGTCCTTGTGCAGTGTTGTGGTTCTGGCAAAGTGCTTGGGATCCTTCTCATTACTAGACATGCTAACATGAGAATTACCCCCCATGCCTTCTCAGCTCAGTTTAGTCAGGGTTTAATGCAAGTTGACACAAATGACTCCGTTTTGATCTTGACAGTTTTTAGAATCATCTCTTCAACAAATGCCACTGGGAAGACTGGATATCCACATATAAAGGAATGAGGTTGGACTCTGATCTTACAAAATTAATATACAAAATTAATTCAAATAGAAAAAAATACCTAAATGTAATAACAAAAGCTATAAACTCTTAGAAGAAAACATGGACGGAATCTGCATAAGTTTGGATTTGGCAATGGTTTCTTAAAAATCACACCGAGAAGACTAGTCCTATAGTGCAGCAATTATGTACTATGCACAGGGAGCCAAATCTCACATGGCTGACCCTGGTTCAAGTCTCAGTCCTGGTGGTTTGGAGAACATGCCAGGCACATGTGTGTGCACGCCCAAAATTCTGACTGGATGGAGAATGAGAGGAAAAGGAGTGCAGCATGACCATGTTCTATTGGAAGATGCCTCCGTTCTCTCTCTTTCTGTGTCTCTCTCTCTCTCTGTCTCCTTTCTCTCTGATGAGACCACAATCCCTCTGGCAACATACAAAATAAATTTGAAGAACCAGCAGATGACACAATGGTTACAACACCGGACTCTCATGTAGTCTACCACGGCTTGAGTCTGGGACCCGGAGGCTACAAACTCACATAGGGAACATGTCCATGTGTGCCCAAAATCTCAAGAGGAGAATAGAGGAGAAGGGATTGCGGCATGGCCATCCCTCCTAGGGGTGATTTCTTGCTTCCTGTCTGTCTCTGTCTCTCCAATGAATGCACATGCCCTATAGCAAAAATCTCTCTCTAAAAAAAACAAAACAAAAAAAAACCACCAAAACACAGACAGCAAAAGAAAAAGATAAGTCAGACTTCATCAAAACTGAAAACTCTCATGGAGTACAGCTGCAGTAGTGCCTTCTAGTTGGCTCTGCTATTCACGGATTGAGGCCATATGAGAAATTAGGATTTGATTCCTGGCCTACCCTAAAAACTGGGTATAGTGGTACCCACCTATAACCCCAGATACTCAGCAGGCTGAGACAGAAGGATTATGAGTTTGCACCCAGCCTGGGCAATATACTGAGACCTGTCTAAAGAAACAAAAGGAAACAAAACAAAACAAACAAAAAAATCAAGTTTGTGAATCAAAAGACATTATCAAGAGATTGGAAAAAGAAACACGCATATGGAAGAAAATACATGTAAATCATATATCTGATGAGGGTTTAAAGTCCAGACTATATAAAGAACTCCTCTATTTGGGGCCAGTAGATGGCGTGGAGGTTACGTTGGCTGGATCCCACACAGCTGATTACACAGTTCGAGTCCCAGACCTGGCAACTTAAAAATCATGGTGGGCACGTGTGCCCAGAATCCCAACATGAAAATGGAGGACAAGAGATTGTGGTGTGGCCATCCTCCTAGGGGTGCTTTCTCTCTCTTTCTCTCTCTGTCTCTGGCAAGCATATGCAACCTATGGCAAAAATAAAAATAAAAAGTAGGCAAAGGGCTTGAATAGATATTTCTTGAAAGAAGATGTACAAATGGCTTATAAGTACATGAAAAGATCTTTAATATCACGAGTCATCAAAAGCATAAGAAGTTATCACATCACACCCATTAGGATGACTATAATCAAGAACAAGGAAAATAACAAGTGTTAATGGCAATATAGAGAAATTGCAACCCTCAAACAGAGGTAGGAACATAAAATGGTGCATCTACTATGAAAAACAGCTTGGTGGTTCTTTTTTATATTTTTAAAATAATTATTCTATTTAACCGTATTTATTTACTTATTTTAACTTTATCAGAGAGGAACAGAGCAAGAGAGAAAGAGGGAAAGTGAGAAAGCGAGCTGCCAGGTCCAGAACTCGAACTGGAGTTAGCCATGTGGGAGTCCAGTGCCCTTAACCACCACGCCAACTGACAGCCCCCAGCTTGGTGGTTCTTATATGTTAAACATAGAATTACTATATGATCCAGCAATTCCACTACCACTGCTAGGTATATACCCTCAAAGAGCTGAAAACAGGAACTCAAGTAGGTACTTGTATACCAATGCTAATAATACCATTACTCACAATAACCCAAAAGTGGGAACAGCCCGTGTCCAGTAACAGAAGAATGAATAAACAAAATGTGGCATATATATATAAATACCCATAATTGGATGTTATTCAGCCTTAGAAAGGAAGGCTAGGGGCCAACAGGTGGAATGAGAGAGAGAAAGTGAGAAAGCAAACCGCCAGGTCTGGGACTCAGACTGTGGTCCGCCATGTGGAAGTCCAACGTCCTTAACTGCCACGCCACCTGCTGGCCCCAGTGGGTACAGAGTTTCTATTTGGGGTGATAAAATATTTTGGAAATGATACTGATAATTGTACAACATTGTGAATGCAATTAATGCCATTGAATTGTACACTTCAAAATAGCTAAAATGGCAACATTTGGTTAGTCGGAAAAGTCATGACACATTTTTGTATAGAAAAACAGAAAAATACATCATGACTTTATAGAAAAATATGTCAGGACTTTTCCAATGACCCAATAGATATACATATATATGACACACATATATACACAGACACATGTATGTGTGTGTGTGTGTGTAATTGCTAGAGTGTGTGTGCTCCCCAGAGAAAGAGAGGAGAGAAAGCACTCCCCCCTCTCCCTGTGAGGCCTAGTCACACTAAAATTCTTTTTCTTCCATTTCTTCATCCCTCCAGGATTTGAGGCATGCACACACACTTGCCTGGTATGTTTTCCAGGCTGCCAACTCTAGGATTTGAACTTCACTTGGTCATGCGGGACCCAGATTTCTATGCACTGTCCTTAACCACTGAGCAACAGAGCCAGTTATATGTCATATATTTTTATCACACACAAAAAAGTTGGTGAAAAAAAAAAGTTGAAGAATGAGAAAGAGGAGGAAGAGAAATTTTAACCACACATAGTGAACACAATGGTGAAGAGGATTTGTGGAGACTAATGAGCAGATGGTGTAATGGTTACATTGACTCCCACGTAGTCAACTGTGGTTGGAGTCCTAGACTCAGCAGCTTAAAACTCACACTGAGTGCATGTGCATGTGTGCCCCTAAGATCCCAAGAGGGGAATGGATTGTGGCATGGCCATCCTGCCTGGGAGGTAATTTCCTGCTTTCTGTCTCTCTGCCTCTTTCTGTCTCTCCAGGGAGAATACATGTCCTATAAAAAATAAAAATAAATTAAAAATTTAAAAACTCTTTAATAATAATAATTTCTGGACAAATAAGAGGAAGAAAGGTGTGGGGCTGGCAGGCAGGTGGCATGGTGGTTAAGGTACCAATTCCCACATGGCTGACTATGATTGAAGTCCCAGACCTGGCAGCTTGCTTTCTCATTTTCCCTTTCTCTCTCAGTCTGTTTCTGGTCAAATTTTAAAAATAATAATAATAAATAAAATTAAGTAAGTAATTCATTTTAAAAAAAGAAAGGAAGGTGACAATAATTATGAAGAATACGCACAGGAAAATAAGAATTCCATCCACAGAAGGCAAGAAAAGAAGACTCCCAGCTTGTCCCAGTTCCCTGCTGACCGTATGTCTAGAGGAAATACTTCGAGTACAACGAATCCAGCATGGGGTCTCACAAGTGCTCTCAATCCTTTCTCTAGAGACCTTGTTTAAGTTCTTTTGACAGAGGGGCATAGCAAAGCTTACAAGGTAAGGCTATCGTAACCTCAAACAAGCCTTGTGGGGCCAGCCAGTAAAAGGTGGCTGAGAACTGTCAGTAATCAGAAGACCCACTCACTCTTACTTGATCTCAGGAATAGCACAAAAATCATTGGCAGGAGGTACACTGAGGCCATAGAACTACTAGGGACACCAAATTCTGTGACCACCAAAAAGGAATTCAAATCACTCAGGACCCTGGGACAGGGAGAAGCCCAGGGGTTAGACTTTCAGATATGAGGCAGGGTGGATCTGAGTCACATGCCGTGTGCCCTTAAGCACAGATGTCATCTACACATTGGCTAAAACAGCAAAGGAGTTATTTTGTGAGCATGTTTAGTTTCTGATTATCGTTCAGGCCTCAGACTGTCCCATGATTTAAGGTGACCTGGATGAAGAAAAATTGCAGTTAAATATTTACTTTAAAAGAGGGGCAAGCAGGTGGTGTGGTGGTTAAGGTGCTGGACTTCCACATGACTGATGGCAGCTCAAGTACCAGATCTGGTGACTTGAAAATGACATGGGGCAGGGAGGGTGGAGGGGTGGCAGATGGTGTGGTGGTTAAGGGTGCTGGAGTCCCACATGGCTGACCACGGTTCAAGTCCTGGACCTGGTGGCTTGCTTTCTCACTTCCCTTCTCTCCCCCTGTCTCTCTCTCTCTTTAGTCAAATTGGAAAATAATAATAATAATACATAAAAAGTTTTTTAAAAAATTCTTTTTTAAAAATTATTTAACTTTATTTATTTATTTGTTTTTTAAATTTGACCAGAAAGGGACAGAGTAAAAGAGAGAGAGAGGTAAAGTGAGAAAGCAAGCTGCCAGGTCCGGGACTCAGACCACATTCAGCCATGTGGGAGTCCAGCGCCCTTAACCACCAAGACATCTGCTGGCCCCAATAAAATAAATCTTTAAGGGGCTAGCAGGTGGCATGGTGGTTAAGGGTGCTGAACTCCCACATGGCCAACCACAGTTCAAGTCCTAGGCCTGGCGACTTGCTTTCTCACTTTCTCTCTCTTTCTCTCTCACTCGACAGAGAGACCTCTCTGGTCAAATTGAAATAAATAAATAAAGTTAAATAAAATAATCCGTAAATTTTTAAAAAATTCTTTAAAAAAGAGAGAGAGAGAGAAAAAAAAATAATGCCAGGCACATGTACATGCATCCCAAAACTCCTGAAAGGAGGATGGACGAGGGATTACAGCATGGCCATCCCCCCAGGGGAGTGATTTCTCACTTTTCCTCTCTCTGTCTCTCTCTAATGAGTGTATGCACCCAATGGCAAAAACCTAAAAACAAAAATTACTTTAAAAGATTCATTATAATTTGTATTTCACAAGAAACGTGCACCTCTATGTTTGGCTCATGAGACCAGGTGAATCACAGCTGGTATCTGTTCTGCTCCCAGCCCCTCAATTCCACTCTGAGCCTGATGCCACCACTTAGCTACTCACACCTCCCACTGCTGCGCTGTCCACATCCTGTGACTGGTTCTTGTAAGACCAGGGAGCATAAGGCATTTTTGTACAAGGACCAGCAGGTGGCGCAATGGTCATGTGGCTGGTCTCCCACGTAGTCAACCGCGGTTTGAGTCCCAGACCCAATAACTTAAAACTCAGGTCAGACGTGAGTGCATGCCTCCCAAGATCCTGAGAAGAGAATGGAAGAGAAGGAGTTGTGGCGTAGCCATTCCCCTTGGAAAGTGATTTGTCACTTTCTGTCTCTCTGTCTCTCTGATGAACGCATGCACTCTATACAAAAATCTCTCTTAAAAAAAAAAAAGACATTTCTGGACAAACTTAACATTTGGTCTGAGTTCTCGAGGTGTTCCACTTGGAGTCTTGCTTTGCTGAGTCAAATGTGTATCTGAGTTCCTGACCATCTACCTGGTCCCACCTGTGGACCCCGAGGGGCTACTTCCCTTTTGCCTTGTCCTTTTCAGTTTGAGAAATGGTTCCCACGGGCCCATCTGTTGTCAGTCTCACTGCTTGCCCTCACTACCAAGGCTTGTGTAGATCCTTATTTTGGCTCCATGGGCTTTACCCGTGCCCATATTTCCTCCATGCCTTTGCTCTAGTCCACTCGCCCACCTCAGAACCCCAGCTCCAACTCAACTGAAAGTTCAGCTCATAACTTGAGTTGCCTACAGCCCTAGCTCTGATAAAAGATACCTTCTTCTTTCTAGTGGCAATGAAATCAAACTGTAAGCTCAGACCTTTGAAATAGCAGATTGACCTCTCAAAGGAAGCTTACAATTATAGTGATGATAAATATCCCAAGAACACACTTTACCCCCAGTAACTTTTTAACTGCTAAACATCATCACAAAATATTCACTGGCAGGTCAGCAGGTGGCACAGAGTTTAAGGTGGCTGGATCCCACATGGCCAACTTCGTAGTTCAAGTCCCAGACCTGGCAGCTCGAAAATCACTCTGGGAGACCAGCAGATGGTGTAATGGTTATGTTGCTGGATTCCCATGTAGTTGACCATGGTTCGAGTCCTGGACCTGGCGGCTTGCTTTCTAACTTTCTCTGTCTGACTCTCACTCTCGCTCTGCCCCTCTCAGGTTATATTAACATGAATAAATAAATAAAGTTAAAAGAAAATAATTCTTTAAAAAATATATCAAAAAAAAAAAAGAAAGAAAGAAAAGAAAAG
>NW_006209405.1:857576-869281 GCF_000334495.1 Tupaia belangeri chinensis | reverse complement strand
TCCCAGACCTGGTGGCTTGCTTTCTCACTTCCATTCTCTCTCTCTCTGTCTCTCTCTGATCAAACTGGAAAATAATAATGATAATAATAATAAATAAAGTTAAATAAAATAATTATTTTAAAAAAAATTGACCAGAGAAAGGCAGAGTCAGAGAGAGAAAGTGAAAAAGCAAGCTGCCAGATCCAAGACCTGAACCACAGTCAGCCATGTGGGATTTCAGTGTCATTAAGCCCCACGCCACCTGCCAGCCTCTCTACAGCAAATTTTTAAAAAAACAAAATTCACAGGCAACTGTGAAGGCTTACTCAATAGACAGATTTAACCCATCCTTAAGACCTACGCAAAGCAAAGGCACATCCCCAAAGTAGTAGAAAACCTTTTAGGTTTGCTTTTGTTTTTTGTTTTTCTTTTCAACTAGGGCTGGACAGTGGCACAGCAGTAAAATGTGATGTTCAGTGTGACTGACCTACCTGGGAAGTTTCCAGGGCCACATCTGGAGACCTCCATGCCAGGCATGTGCATGCCCATGATCCAGGCTCCTGAGGCTAGAGTTAGATTGTGGCACGGAGACCCTATTGGGGGCACTATCTCTCTATCTGATAGAAGAAAGAAAGAAGGAAACTTAAAAATCCTCTTAAAAATACAATCGAAGCAGTCATTATGGAAAAACCAGAACTTTGCTGGGCTTCCTTATACTTATTTTTGGTATTAATGTAATTTTTGGTTGATTTGCACAGAATGGAAACATCAGAATCTCTTCCATACCTGAGGTCTCTATAAGCTTGTATAAAACTCTAGATGGAGACTGGCAGGTGGTGTAGTGATTAAAAGGTGCTGGACTCCCACACGGCCAACCACAGTTCGAGTCCCGGACCTGGCGGCTTGCTTTTTCACTTTCCCTCTCTCTCTCTCACTCTGTCCCTCCCTGGTCAAATTTAAAGAAAGAAAGAAAGAAAGAAAGAAAGAAAGAAAGAAAGAAAGAAAGAAAGAAAGAAAGAAAGAAAGAAAGAAGAAAGAAAGAAAGAAAGTTAGTTAAATAAAATAGTTCTTTAAAAAAAAAAAAAAACTCGGTGGGAACTCCTCCTTCCTTTCTTGCTTCCCGGCCATCTTGGTGGCTGCTTTTGGTTGGGGGTCATCCCGCACCTAAGGCAGGAAAATGGTGGCCACAAAGAAGACGAAAAAGTCGCTGGAGTCGATCAACTGTCAGCTCCAACTTGTTATGAAAAGTGGGAAGTACGTGCTGGGGTACAAGCAGACTCTGAAGATGCTCAGACAAGGCAAAGCGAAGTTGGTCATCCTCGCCAACAACTGCCCAGCTTTGAGGAAATCTGAAATAGAGTACTATGCCATGTTGGCCAAAACTGGTGCTCCTCACTACAGTGGGAATAACATTGAATTGGGCACAGCATGTGGAAAATACTACAGAGTATGCACACCGCCTATCATTGATCCAGGTGATTCCGGTATCATTAGAAGTATGCCCGAACAGACCGGTGAAAAGTAAATCATGCAACATTTTTCTTTAATAAAGCTTGCCAGAGCTTGTTTTAAAAACAAAACAAAACAAAACAAAAACTCTAAATGGTCACTTTGTTACAGAGCTCTACAGATTCCCCATAGTTCCTTTGGGGGCCCCTTAGGTAATAGGGACAAGAGAGAAAAAAGACTGACTTCAGAAATGGGTGAGGTCCAGGTTGGAACATCTGCTTCAGACCTTCTCTTGAGTGCAGAGGCTGAATAACTTAAATTCAAAGCGAAAGCAAAGCTAAGACTAGCAGACATCCAAGTTCAGGTTTCAGCGAGTCATGTAAAGGCAACTTAAGTTCAAAGAACAAGGCTTTAACTTGATTTTTTTTTCTTTTTATAAAGAGCTCTTATGAAGAGAAAGTTAATTTCTGTGGCTAATAAACAGAAGATTTCCAAAGCTCCATAAGGTTTCTATGCAATTATGTCAGGATAACTTGATGAGAAAATAAATAATTCCATGCTTTCTATGAGTGTACATAAATGTGCAGTGCATAAGAGCAGAGTTCAAGAACAGTGTTGGTTGGCAGGGAAAAAGAGGGTTCATTATAGTTAATAACTAGAACAGCGCTGTGTGCACCAGGGCACCCAAACTTGACTTTGTCTGTGACTGGCTGCTAGCCACATGGCAAGAATATTGATGATGTTGCCACACACCTGGGAAACAGCAGCTCCTTCTCCAATCCATAGACACCAAGTTGAGCTGCTACAAAATTATGGAAGTAAGCCATCTGGAAATTTCTGGGTATGGAAAAGCCAAAGGACCTTCTGCACAGAGTAGCTAAGAACAGATAGTACCCCTTGGGAACTTCCATGCTTTAGCACCATGGAAGAAAATGGAGGATAAGAAAAGAAGACTCAGGCAAACATCCAGGAAAGACTCCAGTATTTACATATTATTTCACTTGACTTCTACATGTTGCTACAGCATCACAGGGAAAAAAATCCTTTCTACAAACATGAGAAATGTGACCTCCAAAGTTGATGTTAATTGTACATATTGGTTCAAAGAACACATTAATTGCTGTATCCTTAGCCCTTAATTCCTGTGAGTTATTTCTGAAGATGATGCCAACAGACAGTAAACCAACGAGCTCTGGGTTGACAACAACCACTCTCTGCCCAGTTTAGGAGCTCAGGCAACTTCTTCTCTTTGCTGCCACTCTCCTAGGGCTTACTACAGAAAAAGTACATAAGAGAGGGGCTTAAAGCTTGGAACTCCAAGAGGCCCAAATAGCAGAGAGACTAGGATCTGGAGAAGGCAGTCTAAGGGGACAAAAAGGGAGAAGGAAGATCAGCTTCATCCACTGAGGATGGATCCCATACCTACGTTCTGCTCTGGCCCTGAGGACAGATGTGAAGGAGAGAAGGCCCAAGCCTTCTGTTTCCCTGCTACCACTTAGGTGCCTGAGCCCCTATCTTTGGTCAATCAAAGGTCCACTCAGGCCTCTCTCATAAATCCCAAGTTCATATATCCAACTGTGTACTCAATTTCCTCTTTTAGGTGTCAGATAAGGTTTTCAAACTTAACATGTCAAAAGATAAACTCTTGATCTTTGTCTACTTCTTTTGTCAAACACGTCTACTGTCTTCTCGACGCTTTTCAATGCAACTCTGTTCTTTTGTTTGCATAAATCAAAGATATGGGCATCATTCTTGGCTCCTCATTTTCTATCAAAGTTCACCTCCAGTCTAGCAGCACATATTGGTTCTACCTTCAAACTATATCCACAATTTGACTGCTCCTCATCTTCTCTGCCTCTACCGTCCTGGCCTGAGCCATCATCCTCTCTAGCCTGGATTATGGCAATCGCCCTCTCAGTTTTTCCACCTTCATTCCACTACACTATACTTTTTTAGATTTTTTTTTTTTACCATAGGGTGCATGTGCTCGCCAGAGAGAGACAGAGAGAAGGAAAGTGTGATTCACCCCATCCAGGGAGGATGGCCACACCGCAATCCCTTCTCTTCCACTCTCCTCTCATAATTTTGGATACACATGCATGAGTGCCTGGTGTGTTTTTTTTTTTTTTTCAAGCCATTGTGTCTGGGATTCAAACCATATCGTCAGTTATGTGGGATCTAGAGCTTTAACCACCATGCCGCTGGCTGCCCCCTACACTCTGTTCTCAATACAACAGTCAGGCTTGTCCATTTGATTTATGGCTCAGACCGTGTTGCTCCTCTGCTCAGCACCCTCTCATGGCTTCATGGTTCTTACAGATTCAAAGCCAAAGTCCTTACCATTACCCACAAGGCCCCACCTGATCTTCCCTTCTATTGTGCCATCTCACACTGCTTTCCTGTTCATCTATCCCGCCCCAGCCGCAAGGACTTCCATATTGTCCTTTGAAAATGTAGGCACATTTTTACTTCACAGCCTGTGATCAGGCTAGAATCCTCTTCCTGGAGTGCTCTCCCCCACCAGATCTGCCTGGCTTGCTCACTTTCCCTCTTCAGGTCTCCACTCACATGGTTCCTTATTTAAATGACTCCCTGACTTTCTTATTTAAATGAGCAAGTCTTCCCCCAAGACTCCTTTTCCCTTGCTTTATTTCTCTCCATAGTGATTACAATTTAGTGGGTTTATTAGCTGCCAGAATGTAAATTCTATGAGGGCACAGATTGTTATCTGTTTACTGTGGTATCATGTAACATAGAGCCTGGCATAGAGAAGCACTGAGTATTAGCTGAATGAACGATAGAACCTGGCCTTCTTCCACTTACCTCCCTGCATCCAGCTACTCTTAGGCAAAGCTTTTACTCCTCTAGTTGGTTTGGGCCTTGAGACTGAAAATGTAAGGATTTCTTCCTTGTAAAAGGCATTTCTGCCCACTGTAAACAGGAAATAGGGACAGGTGAACCCCTCTTTTTCTCCAGAAATATTCTTCAGTGTCAGATGTCTACTGCACCTCCATACAAAGCCAGCTCTGTAAAGAAGCTTGGAGTGGGGGTGAAATCAGGACAAATCACACCTTGTAAGAGCTGAGATGAACAATTTCTGGGCCCCTAGTCAATGGGTTCTAGGGATTGGGTAGGCTATCTCTGGACTCCAACACTACTGGCCTACCCCCAACTCATTTTTGTTGTCTATTGTCATGAGTCTACAAATTATGTAGAGAAGGGTCCTTCTCTGTTTTGTTCACTGCCATATTCTTATCACCTAGATCAGTCCTTAGAACATAGTAGATTCTTGGGCCAGCTCCATAGTTTAGTGGTGAAAGTAACTGGATCCCACAGGGCCAACCACATAGTTCAAGTCCTGGACCTGGCAACTTGAGGAACCCACCAGGTACATAGGTATGCAGGCCCCATATCCCAAAAAGAGCAAGCGAGATGGAAAATGAATTGTAGTGTGACCAGTTCCCATGGAAGGAGTGCTTTCTCCTCCCCTTCTTTCTCTGCCTCTCTCTGGCAAATGAATGTACCCTTTAGCACACATGTACATGTGTACACACACACACACACGAGAATGTAGTAGATACTCAATATTTGTTGGATGAGTGAGTACATGAATGAATGAACCAATGAAATGACCAAGTATATTGGGAATTACCTGCTACCTGCCTGCTTCCTAATTATCCCTCTCCCTACTTTTTTCTCCCTCATCCTGTCCGTTCTCCCTGCCTTGGTTCCCTCTATTCTCTTCAGACTGTATTTCACCTCTCATAGTATGCCATTTCTGTGTCTCCTCCCTATTTCTTGTTCTCAATCCAAGCCCCACCTAGACTTACAGCACAGTAAGCAGTAGCTTTGTGGCATCTTTCTATGGATGAGACACATCTTGTTTGATTGCCTACTATGTGCCAGGTGCCATATTAAGTGCATCTAAGCACATTATACACATTTTACTTAATCCATAGAATGACACACAGGTAGATGGCTCCAGATGAAGTCAGCTACCCCCTAAATGGCAAGGACTGGGACTCAAGTTGAGTCTCCTCCCTCAGCCCAAGGGAAGGGGACCTTTTTCTGCCCTTTGCACACAGAACATTGAGCTGGCCAACATTTCTGCCTTGCTCTTGCCTTCTGTAGTCCTGCTCAATGCTTTCATGAGAAATTTCCCAGAGTCCAAATCACTCCATTCAGAGTAGTGCCCAAGTTCCAACCTCCCAGGATGCCTTGGACTGAGCATACCTGAGTGTTGGCCCATAGAAGAACTGAGTCCTGGGTTTCAGCTGCCAATTGTAGCTAATTTTCCCAGCGTCCAGATTCTCTTCTTGCCCTGGGACAATCAGGCCCATGGGACCCACAGCACAGTGAAGTGTATGGCTGTTATATTTTGTCTCAAACTAAGCAGTTAAAAATCTTTGCCTGGGAATGGAGTGAAAAGCATCTTTGGAAATATTCAAAACATGCATCTCTGTTCTTCGATGAGAACCAAAGCTGAGGATGTGACGTTTATAGGACATGTCAGTGGAAAAGATTACTTTTCTTAAAATACATTTGTTAAATGATAGGTAAAACAGCAAACGGATGGGAACCTACAACTGGGAGACATCACAGGAAGAGGGAAATATGATTTTTATTATAAACATGTGCATTTTATTATTGCTCCCAGGGAGGATCAGGATTGGGAATCTGCAGCTGTGAAAGGGCAAGGAGAGAGCAGTATTTTTAGACCTGTCACTTTAACATATACCTTCTCCTGCCTGGCTACAGCGTTTCTTTACCCAGGCCCTCTTGGAGCCTGAGCACAGGCAAAAGTGAAGATTATATGCAGAGCAAATGACTGGAAGGCAGTTCCTCTTCCCTTCAAAAGACACTGTCTAAAATAGAGCTTCACTTCTCACCTATCCTGCTCATTCGCCAGGCCCTCCCCAGGCCCTCCCCAGGCCCAGGCAGTTGAGCCACTGTTCTCCTCCTCTGAACCTTGGAAATCATCAGTGACTTGCATCTCCCACAATTTTAGTCTTCCCTGGTACTAAATCCTGTTGGTTCTTTGTCAAAAAGTCTGTCTGAGGGACCAGCACATGGCTTAATAGCTATGTCACTGGACTCCCACATAGTCGACCGCAGTTTGAGTCCTGGACCAGGCCGCTTAAAATTCACACTGGGTGCGTGTGTGTGTACATGTGCATGCCCAAAATCCTGAGAGGAGAATGAAGGAAAGGGATGGCATTGTGGCCATCCAGCTCAGGGGATGATTTCTCACTGTCTGTCTCTTTCTGTCTCTCTGGCAAGTGCACTCATCCTATAGCAAAAATCTCTCTTAAAAGGAAAAAAAGAAATTTGCCCAAATGAGTCTACACAGGAGAAACTCCTGCTTTAGGGGCCTCCTCCTCTGTGCTTTTGACACATTTTCTTTCTTTTTTTTTTTTAAGAATTATTTTATTTAACTTTATTTATTTATTTATTTGAATTTGATGAGAGAGAGAGAGAAAGTGAGAAAGCAAGCTGCCAGGTTCAGGACTCAAACCACAGTCAGCCATGTGGGAGTCCAGTATCTTAACCACCATGCCACCTGCCACCACTTCTCCTTTTTTAGAAAGAATTTTGACACATTTTCTTTCATTGCTTGCCCATGGAGCAAGCAGGAGGATTAGTCCCAGTTTACAGAGAAGAAAACTGAGGCTCAAAGGGGTGAGGCTTCTTGCTCAAAATTGTATAGCTCATAAGTAGTGAAGGTAGAAGACGTGGGTTTGAACCCAGCTGGGTCTGGCTACAAAGCCATTGCTTGTGCTATGAGCTGGGCTGTGTCTCCATTGTACCAGCCCCAGCCTAGACCAACTACAAACCACAGTAGGTTTACATCTCTGCAACACCCTCCACCCAGCTCCTCTAACTTCCTGCACACAGAGCCACAGGAATCTGCCAAGATTCTTTCTTTACAATCCTGGTCTTCTACAGGGTCCTCTGTACTGCCTGGGGATCATATTCCAAAATCCTCATCCTGGTATTTCACGCTCTGCCTGAGCTGACCCTCAGCTCCACCTTCTCTCCAACAATTAACTTCCCTGGCTTTACATTCACTGACCTGACCCACACTAGCTATGCTCATTACGGCCCGCCCCGACCTCTTTGCTTATGTTGTAATCCTGTGCCTGGAACGCCTTTCAATTCTCTTCATCTCCTTCCCAAGTCTCCTGATGACTGCAAAAAGATGCGAGCCGTTCCCATCAGAATATAATCCGCTGCTTGAATCTGCGCTGTGTCGCCTCTAGTTGTGTGTCTCACTTCTCTCCCTAAACTGACACCCTACTTCTCCAGGATCTGGCACCATACTGGGTGATAAGTCTTTTCTAGACTGCTTTGATTCAGTCCTATGAAGGACCATGCGAAAGAGGAATCCCCAAGACTTGTGGGAAGGGATGCGACTCTGTGAAAGCAGCTCCTTTGTTCACAGCAACGTTAGCATCTCAACAACAGTCGGAGCTGGCTGTTCAGAGCGCTGAAAGCACTGGATCTGGCCTTTCAATCAAGTAATTCACTCTGTGCCCCTAAGTCGAGCAGTCTCTTCTTCCTTGTGGCATCCAGAAGCAAAGCCTAGAGCAAGTGGGAGCGACAGGCACTTTATTACCGACATGTCATCGCCTACAAGGGACTGCTCTGCCAGCAAAAAGAGGAGAGAATCCTCCAGCCACTTTTCAAATGACCAAATTATGGGCTTACTCAATCTTTCTAGCTGCCAGGCTCAACATTTTCATTTACTTCTCTCGTTACCCTTGGCATAGTTTCTACACTGAGGAAGGGCAGGGTTCTTTCTGGCTAACATTTCCCTAGGGGCTTTACAAAATACCTTGCTTTAAAATTAAGCCCTTTAGGGCCAGCAGATGGCATAGTGGTTAATACACTGGACTCCTACATGGCCAACCACGGTTCAAGTCCCAGACATGGTGACTTGCTTTCTTTCTCTCTCTGTCTCCTCTCTCTGGTGAATGCATGTGTACTATAACAAACAAAATAATAATAATAATTATAATTAAATAAATCATAATTTTTAAAAATTTAAGCCCTTTAAGGCCAACAGGTGGCATAGTGATTAAGGCATTGTACTCCCACATGGCTGACCACAGTTCAAGTCTCAGACCTGCTGGCTTGCTTTCCCACTTTCCCTCTCTCTTTTTCTCTCTCTCTTCCTCTGGTGAGCACATGTGCCATATAGAAAAACTTGAAAATAAAAATAATAAATGAAATAAATAAACAAAAATAAATTAAGACCTTCTTTGGTTCCTAGGAATCTCTACCTTTACCCTTGCCCACCCACTCAGGGCACTGTGAGGGTCTTGGGCCTGTAGAGAACCTCGAAGTTCATATTCCCATTTTGGTCCTTGTTTTCAAGCTATTTCCTAGTGAAATACTGTCATTTTGGGAAACAATTCTGTCAGGAAATCATTTCAGGCAAAAATCAAATCCACAGTGCTCCACACAAATAACAAACAGCCTGTGAAGCCCTTCAGTGGGACTCCAAGAACTGCCATTTGGAAAGAAGGTCAGGAAGTGGAGTGCAAACATCTGGTGTTCTAAAGGGTTGGCCTGGGGACTGTGTGCAGATGTGAGAAGCCTTGGGCTCCATGGCCTGGTCTCTGAGTACCTTCTCTTTACTTTTTCTCAGGACAGGGTTTTGGCCACCAGGACACTGAGTCACCCAGACCTCAATTAACACTGGAAGGCGATGGGCCATTTTCACTGAGTATTTCTAGAATTCATTTTTTAATTAGCCAATGTGCTAATTTGCTTAGCATTTCTTGGCATAACTGGTGCTGAGAGATCTTTGATTCTTTAGACTGTGACTTTTTAAAGTCACTTTTCAATTCATGCTGGCTCCTTGGGCACTTTACAGGTACAGTCTGACACCTTACTTTTCCTGAAACTTGTGTGAAAAGAAGCATTTTGGCTCCTGGAGTGTTTCAAAAAGAAGTTGATGCTAACAATAGTGGACTCTTCTCAAAACACCTCTTACTGAAAGGGCTCAGCATGTTTGACAAAAGTTAACTACTTAGGTCTCCCAGCACACCTGCATCCTGAATGAGAGCCATCCAGATAGCTCACCCTGGATGAAATGCAGTCCCATCTTGAGTAAAATTCCCATGTGGAAGCTGTAATTGTTAGAGTTGCAAGTTGATGGACAGTTCTTGGTTAACGTCCAAAATTTTGCTAACACTGTAATGGGATCTTCATTGGAGGTCCCACTGGATCACAGCCTCTCCTTTCCCCCCTCTAATTGGAAAGATGATGCTCCCAGGCCTGCGTTTCTCAATTGCAATCTATGGTCTTTAAGGTATCTTCATTTTCCATTGGCTGGTTTAAAATGCAAGGACAGGATGCTGTGCCGATGGCTGGGTGAAAATCCCAGCCAACACATAAAGCAGATAAAAGGAGGAGGTAAAGGCCGACTGAACTCATTCTGACTTGACTGCTAAAAATTCCCCAGATATTAACTAAGAGCATTGGGAGTTCTACTGTATCATCACTGCTATCAACCTGAGCAAAAGGGCATGTGGCTGGATCCCAAAGGCTAAAGCAACATTAGAGAAGTCAGCCCAGGTATAAGAACGATGAAGTGGGCTGGCTGCGTAGCCTGGTAGTTAAGGGAGCCAAATCCTACATGGTTGACCCTGCAATTCGAGTTCTAGCCCCGGCAGCTTAAAAAACATACCAGCATGTGTGCCAGCGTGCCCAAAATCTTGACATGATGGAGGAATGAACGAGAAGGAATTGCAGTGTAACGACACCCTCATTGGGGATGGGATGCTTTCTCCCACTGCTTCTTTCCTTCCTCTGCCTCTGTCTCTCTCTGGCAAGCACATGTGACCTGCGCCAACTAGGAAAGAAAGAAGAAAGAAGAAAAAAGAGGGGCCAGCAGGTGGCGTGGTGGTTAAGGGCGCTGGACTCCCACATGGCCAGCCATGGCTTGAATTCCCCAGACCTGGAGGCTTGCTTTCTCACTTTCCCTCTCTTTCTCTCTCTCTCTCTCTCTTACTTTGTCCCTCTCTGGTCAAATTAAAATAAATAAACATATAAATCAAGTTAAATAAAATAATTGTAAAAAAAAAGAAAGAAAGAACTTAAGGAGGGGACAAATGATAAACTTAGTTGAAGGACATCATATCGTCATATCTGACATGGCCTCACTTCCTCACATCGTTATTCAATCTAATAGTACATTGAGAATTCTCTGAGTTCACCTTACTCCCTACCTAAAGATGCTTTTCCTGTCACTCCTTTAACAAAATGACAAGACTCAGGAAGCCCAGCATGAAGTGAATTCCTAAGGTGTTGACCCAGGGGAATTACTGGATTAACTTCCTCAGTTATTTGCTTATTTGTTTTTACATGGCTCTCCCGTCCTTTAGAAATCCTGACTTAACTTGGTAGCTGACCTCAGACAATGCCTTCAACGCTACTGTGCCATATGTATATATTTTGTCCCTAATTATCTGTGCCTCCCATTAACCACAATGACTAATCCAAGCTTTACCAGTCTTCATGTCCCCAGCCCCACCTCTGCCTCCCTCACTCTCAGCACGGTGCCTTGCAGATGTCCTTAAAGAGAAAATAGAAGCCATCTACTGAGAACTTTTACTTCTGTTCCAACTTCTCTATATGCATGTGCTTCCAAACCTATCTTTTCTTCCCTCCCCACGCTCCAGAGTCAACAAGGACTTTTCCAAATCCTACATGGCCGACCCTGCCATTAGAGTTCTAGCCCCGGCAGCTTAAAAAAACATGCCAACATGTGTGCCTGTGTGCCCAAAATCTTGACATGCTGGAGAAATGGATGAGAAAGAATTGCAGTGTGACCACGCCCATCCAGGGACTTGATGTCAATCCCTCTCTCCTTCTGAGACTTTGCTATAACCACTCTTCATGTCTAACTCCTGTATCTTCAACCTTTACCTCTTGGATTGTTTTTCCACCAATCTGAAATTATGCTTAAGTCTCAGTTTGGAGGAGATCATCTTCTTCCACTGGCCCTTTAAATGGGAGGATTCTGGGACCAGCAGATGGTTCAATGGTTACGTCACTGGACTCCCACGAAGTTGACCCCGGTTCAAGTCCCAGATCCAATGGCTTAAAACTCGCACTGGTTTAGTGTGTGTGCAGACCCAAGATCCTGAGCACAAAATGGAAGAGAAGGCATTGTGGTGTGACCATCACCCTGGGGGTGATTTCTCACTTTCTGTCTCTCTGTCTCTCTGGAAAATGGATGTGCCGTATAGCAAAAATCTCTAAAAAAA
>NW_006209405.1:851972-857126 GCF_000334495.1 Tupaia belangeri chinensis | reverse complement strand
AGAGAGAGAGAGAAAGCTACCAGGTCTGGGAATTGAACCACGGTTAGCCATGTAGGAGTTCAGTACCCTTAACTACCATGCCACTTGCTGGCCCCTAAATAATTCTTTTTTTAAACATGTGGTGATCCAACAGGGTTCTGTCCTAACCTTGCTACCAATGTCCCTATTGATCTTATTTACTCCTGTCACATCAAATACTCCTCAAATAATATAAGCTCCAGGTCTATCTTGCCAAATACCTATTGGTGATAACTTCACCTTCAGAGTAGGCTCACTCTTTAATTTGACTCACTGTTAATTCAAAGTAGGGAACCAGCAGTTAGCGTAATGGCTATTTTTTTCCCTCTTTCGGGGGTGCACACGTGCCCGATAGCAAAAAAAAAAAACTCGGTGGCTTGGCTTAAAACTCGGGCGCGTGTGCGTGCGTGCCCAAGATCCCGAGAGGAGAATGGAGGAGAAGGGATTGCGGCGTGACCACCCCCCTGGGGGGTGATTTCTCGCTTTCTGTCTCTATGTCTCTCTCTGTCTGTCTGGCGAGCGCACGCGGCCTATACCAAAAAAAAAAAAAAAAAAAAACTCTCCTCTCCAAAATAAATGAATATATATGCTTCAGTTTGATTACACCTGATAACCTGATAGATGGAGAGCAAAAGACACTGTTGATAGGTAACTTACCAGAATGGCCAAAATGTAATAGGCAGACAAGTAGAATTCTCTAACATGGCTAAACAGGGTATAAACTGATCCAAACATATTGGAAAACTATTTGGCAGTGCTATACACACACACATATCCTATTTTTGTAAAGAATCATTTATTTAATTTTATTCATTCATTCATTTATTTTAATTTGACCAGAGAGAGACATAGAGTGAGAGGAAGCAAGAAAACAAGCCAACAGGTCTGGGACTCAGTGGTTGGCCATGTGGGAGTGTTTAGCACCTTAACCACCATGCCACCTGCTGGCCCCACATACAGATCCTATTAACCAGCAAATTCACTCCTAGATATAAGGGAGAGGTCTTCAAAAAGTTCATGAAAAATGTGTGTTACAAAGAATCTATGCATGGATTTTAACTCTTTTTTAAACAAAATAAACTCATATTTTTATTTGGGTTTTTTTCCATGATTATTTTTAAATCCCCTTATATATTCCCAACATAAATATAAATATGTATGTGTGTGTGTACTAAAAATACTAATGCAAGAATATTATACAGCACTATTCATAATAGTTCCCAAGTGGAAAAGACCCAAATGTCTATGAACAATGGAATGATGAGACCAGCAGATGGCGTAGAGATTATGTCGCTGAACTCCCATGTCTATTGTAGTTGGAATCCTGGACCCAGAGGCTTAAAAGTCAGGGCAGGTAGGTGACCTGGTGGTTGAGGGTAGTGGACTCTCATATAGTTGACCATGGTTCAAGTTCTGGACCTGGCGGCTTGCTTTCTCACTTTCCATCTTTCTCTCTGTGTTGGTCAATATAAATAAAAAATAATAATAATAAAGATAAAATAAAATGATTTCTTTTAAAAAATTCATATCAGGTGGGGTCGGCAGGTGGTATGGTGGTTAGGGGTGCTGGACTCCCACATGGCCAACTGTGGTTCAAGTCCTGGACCTGGTGGCTAGTTTTCTCACTTTCCCTCTTTCTCTTACTCTGTCCCTCTCTTTCTCATTTTCCTCCTCTCTCTTACTCTCTCTCTGGTCAAATTTAAAAACTTAAAAAATTAAATGAATAAATAAAAATAATTCTTAATAAAAAGAAAAGAAGGGGTGAGCAGGTGGTGTGGTGGTTAAGGTATTGGACATTCCCATGTGGCTGGTTATGGTTCAAGTCCTGGACCTGGTGGTTTGCTTTCTCACTGTCCTTCTCTCTGTCTGTCTTTCTCTGGTCAAATCAAGATAAATGAATGAATAAATTAAATTGAATAAATAAAATTAAATATATAATTCTTTTAAAAAAGAAAAGAAATGAAGAGAAAAGAAAAGAAAGAAAACTCACACTGGGTGTGTGTGGTACATGACCAAAATCCCAAGAGAAGAATGCAGGAGAAGGAATTACGGCATGGCCATCCCCCCTGGGAGCTGATTTCTTGTTCTCTGTCTTTCTGTCTCAGTCTCTCTGGCAAGCACATGTGCGCTAAGGCAAAAACCTCTAAAACAAATTAGAATGAATACTACACAGGAATGAAAAGGAAAGAACTATTTCTGTAAAAAAACAATGCAAGAGGGACCAGCAGGTGGCGTGGTGGTTAAGGTGCTGGACACTCCCACATGGCCGACCATGGTTCGAGTCCCAGACCTGGTGGCCTGCTTTCTCTCTCTCTCTCTCTCTCTCTCTCTCTGTGTGTGTGTGTCTGGTCAAATTAAAGTAAATGAATAAGTAAATAAAATAAAATAAAAACAATGTGTGAAATCTCACAAATGTAACGTTGAATAGAAAAAGCAAAACACAAGAAAACATACATTATAGGATTCCATCCATGTATACTTAAAAGACAGGCAAAAATAGTCTACGGTGTTGGATGACAGGTTGGTGAACACCCTTCAAGGGGAGTAAGTGACTGGCAGAGGAAGGTAAGGGCAATTCTACAATGCTGGTAATGTTCTCCTTAATCTGAGTAAGACCTACATAGGTATGTTCAGATGTGAAAATTCATCAAGGTGACACCTATGATTACTATGCTTTTTATGTGTATGTCATACATTAAAAAGTTTACTTTAGGGGCCAGCAGTTGGAATGGTGGTTAAGGGTGCTGAACTCCCACACAGCCAATCATGGTTCAAGTCCTAGACCTGGTGGCTTGCTTTCTCACTTTCCATCTCTCTCGCTCTCTCTCACTCTGTCTCTCTCTGGTCAAAATAAGAAAAATCATAATTTAATTTAATTTTATTTATTCATTCAATCATTTTCATTTGACCAGAGAAAGACAGGCATACAGAGTGAAGAAAAGTAAGAAAGGAAGCCATCAGGTTCAGGACTCAAACCATGATCAGCCATGTGGGAGTATCCAGCACCTTAACCAGCATGTTACCTGCTAGCCCCTAAAATAATTATTTTTAAAAAAAGTTTACTTTAAAGAATTGTACCTTTGAGACCAGCAGTTAGCATAATGGCTATGTCGCTGGACTCCCATGTAGTCCACCGTGGTTCAAGTCCCGAACCCGGTGGCTTAAAACTCACGCAGAGTGCGTGTGCGTGCATGCCCAAGATCCCGAGAGGAGAATGGAGGAGAAGGGATTGCGGCGGGGCCATCCCCCATGGGAGGTGATTTCTCGCTTTCTGTCTCTCTGTCTCTCTCTGTCTGTCTGGCGAGTGCATGCGCCCTATAGCAAAAACCTCTCCAAAAAAAAAAAAAAAAAGAAAGAAAAGAAAATGTTATTAAGAACTGGGAAAAAATGCTTATTTCACTGTTGAACATTTTATTCACTGCAAAAACTAACAAAAACCTTGTTTATGAAGGTGTTCAGTTCAGTATTACTCTGAATAGTGTGAGAACTGAAAACAACCCTCCCTAATAAGAGGGGAATGATTAAGCAAATGTCTGTTTATTAATGGAATATAATATTAGAGAACTATTAATATATTGAGGCCAGCAGGTGATGTCGTAGTTAAGGCAATGGACACCCACATGGCTGACCATGGTTCAGACCTGGTAGCTTGCTTTCTCGTTTTCTCTCTCTCTTGCACACGTGCCCCATAGCAAACTTAAATAATAATAAACAAAATTAAATAAATAACTATTGAAAAAATAAAATAAATAATGTGCCAGGACCAGCAAGTGTTGTAGAGTTTAAGGCAGCTGAATTCCACATGGCCAGACCTAGTGGCTTAGAAAACATGCCAGGCATGTGTGTGTACGTGCCCTAAATCCCAAGACAAGAATGGAGGAGAAGGGATCACAGCGTGGCCATTCACCCTGGGGATTGATTTCTCATATTCTCTCCCTCTCTCTTTCTCTCTCTCTGGTGAGCACAGAAATAAAATAAAAGGACCAACAGATTGTGTAATAGTTACATTACTGGTCTCTCATGTGGCCAACTGTGGTTTAGGTCCCAGACCTGGTGACTTGAAACACGCTAGGCACTTATGTGTGTGCTCAAAATTCCCAAAGGAGAATGGAGAAAGGAGTGCATCATGGCCATCCCCCCCCCAAGGGGGGGGTGATTTCTCACGTTCTGTCTCTCTGGTGAGTGCATGTTCCTTATAGCAAAAAAACAAATACAAAAACAAAAAACTCTCAAAAAATAAAATAAAATATATGATGTGAAAAATAAGTAACAGCATGTAAAAAATGTATGTACTCTAATTCTCAGTAGAGAAGCAAATTAAAAATTTACAGGTTTGGAGGAACCAGCAGTTAGCGTAGTGGCTATGTCGCTGGACTCCCACATAGTCAACCGCGGTTCGCGACCCGGACCCGGTGGCTTAAAACTCACGCAGGGTGCGTGTGCGTGCGTGCCCAAAATCCCGAGAGGAGAATAGAGGAGAAAGGATTGTGGCGTGACCATCCTCTCTGGGGGGGTGATTTCTCGCTTTCTGTCTCTCTGTCTCTCTCTGTCTGTCTGGCGAGCGCATGCGCCCTGTAGCAAAAACCTCTCCAAAAAATAAATAAATAAATAAATTACAGGGCACACGTGCTCAGCAGAAAGACAGAGAGAGACAGAGAGATAGAAAGTGAGAAATCACCCCCCAGGTGGGATGGCCATGCCACAATCCCTTCTCTTCCATTCTCCTCTCGAGATCTTGGGCATGCATGCACATGCGCCCGGCGTGAGTTTTAAGCCACCGGGTCCGGGTCGCAAACTGCAGTCGACTACGTGGGAGTCCAGTGACATAGCTATTACGCTAACTGCTGGTCCCAAAAAATTACAGGTTTTCATGATTAAGACAAAGCACATGCATATATTCATTCATCAGAGAAACTTTACTGAGCACTTATGTACAGGTACTCTGCCATGTACAGGGTATATGAAGAAAAAAGATGCAGTCCCTGATCTCAAAGAGGTTCATTCTAAGTGGTAAACAGTCACACAGACAAACTGAAATGCCTTTGGAGGATGGAAGGAACATTCAAGCCTAATGAAGGGACCAGCAGGTGGCATGGTGGTTAAGGTGCTGGACACTCCCACATGGCTGACTGTGGT
>NW_006209405.1:850800-851910 GCF_000334495.1 Tupaia belangeri chinensis | reverse complement strand
TCTGTGTCTCTCTCTGGTCAAATTAAACTAAATGAATGAATAAATAAAATTAAATAAATAATAATTTTAAAAAAAAAAGCCTAATGGTGGTATAGTGGTATAGTGGTTAAGGTGCTGGACTCCCACATGGCCTACCATGGTTCAAGTCCTGGCCCTGTGGCTTGCTTCCTCACTATCCCTCTCTCTTTCTCTCTCTCCCTCTGATGAGCATGAAAAGAAATAATAATAATAATGAATAAAATTAAATAAATAACTCTTTTTAAAAAAAGCCTAATGAAGAAGAAAGTGAAGACTTCACAAAAGGGGTAACATGTATGTGGACAATGATGAAAGATAATGTGAAAAAAAAAGAATCCATTGCATTAGAGGGGTGAGATTACAGATCACTTATTTTGCGCTTTCTTCCTATCTTGTTTTTTTTTTTTGCTTTTGCCATAGGGCACACATGCTTACCAAAGAGAGACAAAGAGAGACAGGGAAAATGAGAAACCACTCCCCACTAGGGATGACTACACCACATTACCTTCTCCTCCGTTCTCCTCTTGGGATTTGGGGCACACACGCATGCACACATGCCCAGAGTGATTTTTCAAGCTGCTGAGTATGGGACTTGAACCACCTTTGGCCATGTGGGGGTCCAGCACCTTAACTACCACACCATCTGCTGGTCCTATTTTTGCACTTTCAAACTTTTTATAAAATGTTAAGTGTCTTGGGGGCCAACATATGGCATGGTGGTTAAGGGAGCTGGACTCCCACATGACCAACTGCGGTTTGAGTCCCAGACCCAGTGACTTGCTCGCTCTCTCTCTCTCTCTCTCTCTGTCTCTCTGTCTCTCTGTCTCTCTCTGGTCAAATTAAAATAAATAAAGTTAAATAAAATAATTATTTTTTTAAAAAGTTGAATGTTTTTATAGTAAAACATGGAAGATATATAAATGAAATCTTCTGAATCTGGACAGTATGGAAAAGTTTATGCACAATAAACCTCAAATATATTGTAAAAATAAAAAGTGACTTTGGGGGCTGGCAGGTGATGTAGTGGTTAAGGGTGCTGGACTCCCACATGGCCAACTGTGTTTTGAGATCCGGACCTGGCAGCAGATCGGG
>NW_006209405.1:842317-850700 GCF_000334495.1 Tupaia belangeri chinensis | reverse complement strand
TTGACCTTGGTTCGAGTCCTGGACCCAGTGGCTTCAACTTAGACCAGATGCTTATGCAAAAATCCCTGGAGGAGAGTGGAGGAGAAGGGATTGAGTCATAGCCAGTCCCCACCCTGGGGGATGATTTCTCGCTGTCTGTTTTTCTTTATCTCTCTGTATCTCTGGCAAGCTCGTGCACCCTATAGCAAAAATCTCTTTTAAAAAAAAAGATTTTAAAGAAAATTTTAAATCTTTGACATTTTTTTTCTTTCTCAGGGAGGGGCTTTTTATTTTATGGAGCACGTGGCAGCTGAGCACTCAACCTGGAATTACTTCTGGCAACAGGTCCTAGATCCTGCTTGGTACCTTCTGTTGGGAGGTTGATAATTTTTTTTTTTTTTTTTTTTTTGCCAGAGGTGCATGCATTCACTGGAGGAGGGGGGTAGTGAGAAAGCACCACTTCCCCTTGGAGGATGGTCATGCTCCAATCCCTCTCCACTTCTTCATCCTGACATGATTTTGGACATACATGCACATGCACCCAGTATGCTTTTTTTTAAGAATTACTTATTTAATTTTTATTTATTCATTCATTCATTTTAATTTGACTAGAGAGAGGCGGCGGGGGAGGGGGGGTGAGAAAGCAAGCCCCCAGGTCCGGGACTCAAACTGTGGTCATTCATGTGGCTTAACCACCACACCACTTACTGGTCCCAACATTCAGAATTTTTTTTTCCCTAAAAATTATTTAATTTAATTTAATTAATTAATTTTTGT
The DNA here is from genome assembly GCF_000334495.1 of Tupaia belangeri chinensis. Lineage (NCBI taxonomy): Eukaryota > Metazoa > Chordata > Mammalia > Scandentia > Tupaiidae > Tupaia > Tupaia belangeri. Next base: position 849,944 of record NW_006209405.1, on the reverse strand, counting down.
ATGTATGTTTTGGAGAGGTTTTTTGCTATAGGGCACGTGCGCTCACCAGAAAGACAGAGAGAGATGGAGAGGCAGAAAGCGAGAAATCACTCCCCAGGGGGAATGGCCACGCCCCAGTCCTTTCTCCTTTCTCCTCTCTGGATCTTGGGCACACACGCACACACGTCCAGTATGAGTTTAAGCCACCAGGTCCGGGACTCGAACCACAGTGGACTACATAGGAGTCCAGTGACATAGCCATTACGCTAACTGCCAGTCCCTATTTATTTATTTTTATTTTGACCAGAGAAGGACAGAGAGAGAGAGAGAGAAAGTGAGAAAGCAAGCCTCCAGGTCCAGGACTCAAACCATGGTTGGCCATGTGGGACTCCAGTACCCTTAACCACCACGTCACATGCTGGCCCCCACCCAGTAATTTTTTTGAAATTTTTTTTCCCACCCAGTATATTTTTTAAGCTGCTGTACCTGGGGTTGGAACTGCACAGTTGGCCATGTGGGATCTGGCTGACTTAATCACCAAGCCATGGGCTGGCCCAACTTACCTCCATTGGGATGACTATAAATATTATGGAGTTTTTGTTTTTACTTTTACCTAAATTTAGAAAGTAGTCTTGCCAACAGAATCACTCAGATTTCCATTGGAAAATAACACTTAAACACTTTTCCTTTATTTAAGAATTGCTTATTTAATTTAATTTACTTTTTTAAAAAAATCTGCTATAAGGCATGTGCTGTCACAAGAGAGAGAGAAAGTGAGAAAGCATGCCACCGAGTCCAGGACTTGCACCGCAGTCGGCCATGTAGGAGTCCAGCATCTTAACTACCACGACACATCTGTGTCTTAACCACCATCCTTCCAACCTGTGACTGTGGTCTTATTTGGAAAAGGGTCTTTACAGGGGTGCCAGCCAGTCATGTGGTGGTTAAGGGACTGGACACTCCCACTTGGCCAACCACAGTTAGAGTCCTGGACCTGGTGGCTTGCTTTCTCACTTTCCCCCTGTCTCTCTCTGATCAAATTAAAGTAAATGAATGAGCTCTCTCTCCTCCAGTAGCCCAAGATGCCAAAGGGAAAGAAGGTCAAGGGGAAAAAGGTAGCTCAAGCTCCTGCTGTGGTGAAGAAGCAGGAGGCTAAGAAGGTGGTCAATCCCATTTGAGAAAAGGCCTAAGAATTTTGGCATAGGACAGGACATCCAGCCCAAGAGGGACCTCATCCGCTTTGTCAAATGGCCTCGCTACATCCGGCTGCAGCGGGCCCCTCCCCTCCAAAGGGTGTGAATCTCCCCCCTGCCATTAACCAGTTCCCCCAGGCCCTGGACCACCAGACAGCAACTCAGCTGCTCAAGCTGGCCGGTAAGTACAGGCCACAGACAAAGCAGGAGAAGAAGCAGCAGCTGCTGGCCCGGGCTGAAGGCTGCTGGCAAAGGGGATGTCCCCACTAAGAGGCCGCCCGTCCCCCAGGTAGGAGTCAACACTGTCACCACCTTGGTGGAGAATAAGAAGGCTCAGTTGGTGGTGATTGCACACGACGTGGACCCCATCGAGCTGGTTGTCTTCCTGCCTGCCCTGTGTCAGAAGATGGGGGTTCCCTACTGTATTATCAAGGGGAAGGCCAGGTTGGGATGCCTGGTCCACAGGAAAACCTGTACCACTGTCACCTTCACACAGGTTAACTCGGGGGACAAAGGCGCCATGGCTAAGCTGGGGGAAGCCGTCAGGACCAATTATAACGACAGATATGATGAGATCCGCTGCCACTGGGCAGGCAACATCCTAGGCCCAAAACCTATGGCTTGCATCGCAAAGCTGGAAAAGGCACAAACTTGCCACCAAACTGGGTTCAGTGTACACTGTTGAGTTTTCTGTACATACAAGTAATAAAACGCTCTCCTTCAGGAAAGTAAATAAAACAACGTAAATGAATGAATAAATAAAATTAAATAAATAATTCTTTTAAAAAGAAGAGTCTTTATAGATATAATTAAGCTAAGGATCTTGAGATGAGATCATCCTAGATTTGAGATGGGCCTAAATCAAAGTATAGATGAGGTGGTTTTTTTTTTTTTAAGAATTATTTTACTTAACTTTATTTATTTTTAATTTGACCAGAGAAGGACAGAGTAAGAGAGTGAGGGAGAGAGAGGGAAAGCGAGAAAGCCAGGTTCGGGATTCCAACTGCAGTCGGCCACGTGGGAGTCCAGTGCCCTTAACCACCAGGCCACCTGCTGGCCCCAGATAAGTGGCTTTGTAAGAGAAAAGCAGAAGGAGATTTGCGACAAAGACGCAAGAGAGAGAAGGCCATGTAAAATGGAGGTGGAGACCAGAATAACACAGTCCCAAGACAAAGAATGCCTGGAGCCACCAGAAGGTGGAAGAGGGAGAGACAAAAGGATGTGATAGTTAATTGCATGTGTCACTGTGGCTGAGCCTTAAAGTGCCCAGACAGTTGGTCAAATATTATTCTGGATTTTTTTTTTCATGCGGGTGTTTTGGATGAGAGTAACATTTCACTCAGTAGACTTTGAGCAGCAGATTGCCCTCCGTATAATGGTGGCTCTCCTCAACTCAGCTGAAGACCTAAATAGAACAAAAAGAGTGGCCTACCCTGACCTAGAGAAAACTCTCTATCAGGCTGTTTTCAGACCTCTACATCAACAGCTCTTCCTGATTTTATAGCAGGTGGCCTTCATGCTCAAACTAAAATGTCAGCTTTTATGGATCTCTAACCTGCCAGCCAGCTATGTGTGTGTATATATATATATATACATCCTATTGGTTCAGTTTCTTTTGCAGAACCCTCACTATCCCAGATTCTTCTTTAGAGGCTTTGGAGGGAACATGGCCCTGCCAATGCCTTAGTTTTAGACTTTTGGCCTCCAGAACTTGGATGAAATACATTTCCATTGTTTGAAGACATCCAGTTTGTGGGGGACCAGTGGGTGGTGTGGTGGTTAAGGCACTATATGCTCTCACAGGGCCGACCATGGTTTTAGTCCTGGACCTGGTGGCTTGCTTTCTCACGTTCTCTCTCTAACTCTCTCTCTCTCTTTCTCTGTCTCTCTCTGGTCAAATTTTTAGAAAATGAATTAATAAAGTTAAATAAGTAGTTCTTTAAAAGAAAAAAAAAGAGAGACATCCAGTTTGTGATCATTTGTCATGGCAGTATGAGGAAACTAGACGACCATGGTTTTAGTCCTGGACCTGGTGGCTTGCTTTCTCACGTTCTCTCTCTAACTCTCTCTCTCTCTTTCTCTGTCTCTCTCTGGTCAAATTTTTAGAAAATGAATTAATAAAGTTAAATAAGTAGTTCTTTAAAAGAAAAAAAAAGAGAGACATCCAGTTTGTGATCATTTGTCATGGCAGTATGAGGAAACTAGAACAGCCACCATGGCCTCTGACTTTTCAAAGACCTAGGCCAGGTAGCTTTTGGAACCTTCCAGAAACGTGGATCTCCAGGGTATTTTAAACCAAATAAATGAGTCAGGGACTTATTCAAGAGTAGGACGGAATGGTATTGTGGAAAGAGGAAAGACCCCCACACTCCTGGATTCAAATTGTGGTTCAAGCACTTAGCAGTTAGATGGGCCCAAGAACTTCAGGTAACCTCTTGGAGGTTATTTCTTCACCTAAGCAATGAGAATACCTATCTCTTCAGGGTCCTATGAGGAACAGAGAGAATGTAGGTAAAGTGACAGGCTCACAGTGTTGACCATAGATGGTGTCTCTTTTACTTCCTCCTCCTCCTCTTCCTCTTCTTTTGCCCTCATATGAAAGTTCTGCAGACAATGCATCTTCTTTTTTTAAGATTTATTTATTTTTATATTTATTTATTTACTTTATTGTCATTATTCTTCAATTTTGACCAGAGAGAAACAGACAGACAGAAAGGGAGAGTGAGAAAGCAAGCCACCAGGTTTGGGATTTGAACCATGGTCGGCCATGTGTGAGCCCAGTGCCTCAACCACCACACCACCTGCTGCCCTCTCCCATTTTAAATTTTTTTAGTTATTTATTTGGGACTAGCATATGTTGTAATGTCACTGAACTCCCATGTAGTTGACCACAGATTGAGTCCTGGACCAGCAGCTTAAAACTCACACTAGGTGTGTGTACATGCATGCCCAAAATCCCAAGAAGAGACTGGAGGAGAAGGGACTGCAGCATGGCCATCCCCCCAGGGGTGGTTTCTCACTTTCAGTTTCCCTGTCTCTCTGGCGAGTGCACGTACCCTATAGCAAAAATCTCTCTAAAAAAATACTTATTTTTATTCATTATTATTATTATTATTCCTTTTCTTTCTCATTAGAAAGAGACGGAGAAAGAGAGAAGGAAAGCAAGCCACCAGATCTGGTACTCAAACCATGGTTAGCCATATGGGAGTCCAGCATCTTAATTACTATGCCACCTGCTGGTCCCAACAATGCAGCTTCTGATCTGGGCTGATGTCCTTTGATTCCAGACACATGCGTTAAGCCTTTTCTCCCAACAGGTGTAGTGGACACCCTATTCTGCCTCAGTATTTTATACCTTTTTACCTCACCTATTTCTATTCCTCCCTCAAAGGCCCAGTCCTCCTCCCCTGATCTTGGAAGTTCTCTCTTTCCACCCAGCCACGTCCTCCTCCCTCCTTCCTCTGAATTTGTCCAGCACACAATCTCTGCACAACTCCTTTGATTCTCAGTGAGCAGGACCTTACTCTGCCTCCCTTCCTCTCTGTGCAGCCAGTTGTCAGCATGCCTTCAGGTACTGCTCAGGAAACTATAGTAGATAGGTGTTAGAGAATCAAAAATTGGTCTTCTGGAAATCAGGCCCCACATGCACGCCAAGTATTATAATTAGGATCCATTATGCCTAGGGGCAGGCCATCTAGACAGTGGCCTCTGTCCCAGCTGCACCATCTTGCTTACTTGCCTCTCAGGCTGGTCCAGCTTGGGCTTCCTACGCACTCCTAGCAAGGCTGCTGTCTCCCAGGGCCAGGGGCTTCCAGGAGCCTGACTCACTGCACTGGAGCAAGATTCATGGAGTCATGGGCTCCAGTGCCCTGTTGCCAGGCAGGCCCAGAACAAGACCCTCCCCAGCCCTCACACAGGTGGCTAACAGTGTCAAGAGGAGAGGTGACCAGCCCCACTGGGCACCTGGCCCGCGGGTGAGACCGCCTGATGGGCAGGGAGTGCTTCTCCAGCTCCCAGGGGAAGAGCTGGCTCCTGGTCCTTATTTGTGGCTGAGGCTGCAGAGGGACTGCAAGGACGGTGCAGCTTGCCCACATTAGGCCTAAGCGAGCTCGGGCACCTCTGCCGGGTCAGGGCTGCCTGCCCTTTCAGCGTCGGCTAAGCCAGGAGAGCCATTGCCCTTCTGTCGATCTGAGGCTCAGTGAAGGGAAGTCCTTCCCAGTGCAGTCTAGGAGTGTGGGGTCTGCCTGGGGTTCACAGGGAGATTAGGAGGAGCTCAGTGCTCTGCCTGGGGCTGGGCATAGGGAACTGAGCTTTGGGTCTCAGGTAACTCATTTAACTCCTTAGTACCTGCTCTCCAGTCTTCAAACTGGCACCATTAGCATCACCTGGGAACTCATAAGAAATGCAGAATCTCAGCCCCTACCCAGCAACACCTCATTCCCAATCTGCATCTTAATAAGATCCCTTGGGGATTCGTATGCACATTAAAAGTTCAAGAATGGCTGGTTTAGTTCTCCAAGGCTGAGTGGAATGAACCCAAGATTGGTAGGGCCACAGGGATCCCAGCCTTGGTCAGCATAAAAACTCCAGGGCATGGTTGGTGGAAATAAAAGCTGAGTTTCCCACAGCCCAGCCCAGCCTTCTGCCACCCTTGAGGTGGCATTTCAACTAGAATGCAGGAGGAACTGGGACTAGTTATCCATAAACCAGGATGCCTGTATCTGTACTTTTAATTTATCTTTTTTTTAAAAAAAGAATTCTTTCATTTTAACTTTATTTATTTTTGTTGTCGTTATTATTATTTTAATAATAAGAGAGAGAGGGAAAGTGAGAAAACAAGCCACCAGGTCTGGAACTCGAATTCATGGTAGGCCATGTGGGAGTTCAGCGCCCTTAGCCACCAGGCCACCAATCTCATCTCCCCACCTGAACTGGGGTTAAAAAGTCAGGGGTCATATTGCATATGTGTATATGTATAATGGCAAAACCAGTCATAATTCTTTTTAAGGTTTTTGTCATAGAGCCCGTGCACTCTCTGGTGAGACAAGAGAGAGGGAAAGTGAGAAATCACCCCCCAGGAGGGCTAGTCACACAGCAATCCCTTTCTCTTATTCTACTCCTGAGATTTTGGGCCCAGAGTGAGTTTCAAACCGCCAGGTTCAGGACTTGAACTGCAGCCAGCCATGTGGGAATCCAACGCCTGACCCACCATGCCATCTGCTTGCCCCAGTAATAGTTATAATTAATGGTTACAATTACTCCAGGCTCTGAAGTAGGCAAACCTGGGTACATCATTTCCACTAAGTTAATGTGATAGCATAGCCATGCCAGGGAACTTCTGTGAGCACCCCCTCACTTTCTTCCCTCATCTGCCTTGCTATCACAGTGAAACCTACAGCTTGGGATTGGAGGATGAAATGCGTCAACATCCAAAATACCCCTGGCAAATAACAGGCAATCAACAAATGGTTGCTCCTTTCCTTTGAATCTCCCAGGTATCCAGTGCCCAGTCCTAGGTCAGCACATTTTACATGCCCAATAAATACATACTAGGTGACTATCACATTAATGAACCTAAATAAAATGCATTTTAAATAAATAAGTCTTGGACCTGCTGGTGGGGCAGTGGTTAAGTCAGCTGGATCCTACATGACTCACAGAGTGGTTCAAATCCCGGATCTTGCGGCTTGAAAAACACACTGGGCACGTGTGTATGTGTGTGTGTGTGTGTGTATGTGTGCCCAAAATCCTGAGAGGAGGAGGACGAGAGTTTGCCATGTGGCCACCCTCCTGAAGAGGGATGCTTTCTCTTTCTCTACCCAGTGAGTTTATGTGCCCTCTAGCAAATTTTAAAAATAATGAATACATCAATAGTCTTCCTGTTGTTCCAAATGTCAAAGCATCCTTGTTATGAAAATTTGGGGAGAACACAGAAAAGTATCATGACAAATCCTACAAATTGGTAACCGCACCCCTACCCATGTTTTAGAGTATTGCCTTCTAGACTCATAAATATAAGTGGTCTTCTAGAAGTTCTTGGAAGATGTGTATTATGAAAACCTGTGCATGTATTTCCATTTTTCTTGCACCAAAAGGAGCTCTTTGAGTTCTTTTTTTTCCCCCCACAATCTGTTAAAAAGTCCCTTCATGGCGGGAGACAGAGAATGTATGTGAAGGTCATGATAATTAACTGTTATAACTTGTTTTTCACAAATCCTTGTCTCTGAAGACAATGGGCCAGCCTGGTTTCTATCTTTACTTAAAAGCAGCCCAACAGAGCCCTTTCCTTGGTTCCTTGGCTAGCCTTTTCTACTCAAATCTCCAAATGATACCTGCCGCACAATTGTACTTTTGAAGACTATATGCAGAATGAAGTGGTGAAATTAGAACACGTTGGAATTGGTGACCAGTCAAACACAATCTATGTTTCAAACCCAACGACTTCTTTTTGTAGG
>NW_006209405.1:831241-842303 GCF_000334495.1 Tupaia belangeri chinensis | reverse complement strand
TGAGGGGTTAGGAGGCAAGTGCCTTTGAAACCTTAACTCTGGCTTTGTCTGCCACAAACCCTCTGCACCCAGCAGAGTCCCCACTTTAATTGGGAGAGAGAGAGGAGGCACTTGAAATTGAGCACGAGACACATTCTTTCATTGATCTAGGGAAGAGTAAAGCATGTTTAGACAAACAGAAATCCTTGCAATCACACGTCCTCTATATTGGTCCTAGGAGTTGGCATCCTGAATGAGGGTGGCAAAGCACTAAGATGTGGGGCCTTTAAATAGCTGAGGATTTAGAAATCAGAATCTTTGTTAGGCCTTGTTTGGCAGCCTTCAGAGACAATCTATTCAGATTGAAGCTGGGTTTCTGGCAGCCCCCCCACCCCCATCCCCAACTCCCAAAAGAATGTGGAGATATGGGCCACTGGTCTCCCTGGTCTTCCTCTGCCCAGGACTGACCCCCAAGCTTTCACAGTCTGAATAAATGCTGCTTCTCTTTCCTCCTTTGTCCAAATCTTGTTCTTCTTCTTTTTTTTTTTAAATTATTTTATTTAAGGACCAGCAGTTGGCATAATGGCTATGTTGCTGAACTCCCATGTAGTCGACTGCAGTTTGAGTCCTGGACCCGGTGGCTTAAACTGACACCGGGCGCATGTGTATGCGTGTCCAAGATCCCAAGAGGAGAAAGGAGGAGAAGGGATTGTGGCATAGCCATCTCCCCCTGGGGGGTGATTTCTCACTTTCCGTCTCTCTGTCTCTGTCTTTCTGGTGAGCACACGCGCCCTATAGCAAAAACCTCTCAAAAAAAAAATAATAATTAAATTGAATTAAAAAAGAATGATTTTATCTAACTTTATTTTTATTTATTTATTTTCATTTGATCAGAGAGGGACAAAGAGAGAGAGAGAGAGAGAAAGTAAGAAAGCAAGCCACCAGGTCCAGGACTAGAATTGTGGTCGGCCATGTGGGAGTCCAGCGTCCTTAACCACCACACCACCTGTAGGCCCCTGAGATCTTGATCTCAATCTCAATCTTGAAGGACTATGTTTGAAGTAGGAAGGCAGTAGGTTTCAAATCTTCACTTCTGCTACATGTAATATCTATGAGGTCTTGGCTGTGACATTGAGCCTCTCGGAGCCTCAGTTTCGCCATCTGTAAAATGAGAATAATGAGACTCCTTCTTTCCTTGGGTTGTTGGGAGAATTCTTTGAGACAGTCTCCCAAAAGCACCTGGGTGCAGGGAAGGCGTTCAATACCTGGAAGTCAGATTGGCATGTCCCCTCTCTCTGTATCAGATAAAGACTGTTACTTCTTTCCTTTTTTTTTTTTTAAGGAATTATTTTAGGGGCTGGCAGGTAGCATGGCGATTGAGGGTGCTGGACTCCCACATGGCCAACTGTGGTTCAAGTCCCGGACCTAGTGGCTTCCTTTCTCACTTTCTCCCTCTCTCTCTCTTGCGCACACTCTCTCCCTCTTTGGTTGAATTAAAATGAATGAATAAATAAATAAAGTTAAATTTTTAAAAATTCTTTAAAAAATAATTGTTTTATTTAATTATATGTATTGTATTTATTATTATTTTTTAAAATTTGACCAGAAACAGAGAGAGAGAGAGAGCAAAAAACCAAGCTGCCAGGTCTGGGACTTGAACTACAGTTAACCATGTGGGAATCCAGTGCTATAACTACTATACCACTTGCTGGCCCCAAGACTGACATTTTTTTTTTTAATAATTATTTTATTTGATTATATTTATTTATTTTAATTTGACCAAAGAGGGACAGAGTGAGAGAGAGAGAAACAGAGAGGGAAAGTGAGAAAGCAAGCCTCCAGGTCTGGACCTTGAATTGCAGATGGCCATGTGGGAGTCCAGTGCCCTTAACCACCATGCCACCTAATGGCCCCACCAAGACTGTCATTTCTTTAACAAATCCAAAGTTCACTTCTCTTTCATCTCTTCACCAAATCCTTGATGCTTATTTCATGTCCAGATCCCAGTCTCTTTTGCCTCCAATTTATCCAAGTGACTACTTCTAGATACATCTTTCTCACATCTGCAGCTCAGACCACATCAAGGGCTGGGCTCTACCACTGAGTCCCTCCAAAACCCATCTCCTACTCTCTCCTCTTCTTTCCATATAAGATTTTCTTTATTTCTTCTACTTCACCATTCCCTCCCCCCCCCCTTTTTTTTGAGAGAGAGTATTTTTGTTTGTTTGTTTTTGTTTTTTCCTGTAGGGCGTGTATACATGCTGGAGAGACAGAAAGCGAGAAATCACTCCCCAGAGGGGATGGCCATACCGCAATCCCTTCTCCTCCATTCTCTTCTCAGAATTTTGGGCACACATGCACACACGCTCAGTGTGAGGTTTAAGCCACAGGGTCCAAGGACTTGAACTGGGGTTGACTATGTGGAAGTCTAGCAACGTAACCATTGCACCATCTGCTGGTCCCACCATTTCCCCCTTTAACAGCACTACTGAAACAATCTCTCCATTTTTGTTTACTAAACCTTTCTTTTTTTTCTCAAATCCCACTCACTTGAAGAGGCTTAATTAAAAACCAAAACAAAGAAGAGAAGAAAAGAAAGAAAAAAGGAATGAAGAAAAGAGAAAAGAAGAAAGGAAAAGAGAAAAGAAAGAAAAATCAGAAAAACTTGGGCCAACCAGTGGCATACTGATTAAGGTGCTGGATCCCACATGACTGAGTTCATAGTTCGAGTCCTGGATCCAGCTGCTTGAAAAAACAAATATGCTGGGCATGTGTGCATACATGCCCTAAAAAATAAAAATAAATTTAAAGAAAGGAAGAAAAACTAGTAATGTGGGCTAGCCCCATATAGTGCAGTGCATGAGGAATTGGACCTCACACAGCTGGCCACAGTTTGAATTTTGACCCCAGTAGTTTGACTAACACCATGTGAGAATGTGTATGCATGCCCCTAATCCTGAAAGGATGGAGAAACGGACTAAAAAGGATTGCAATGTGACAATGCCACATTGCTTTCTCTCCCTCTTTCTCTGGAGAGTACACTTGCCTCCTGACAATTAAAAAAGAAATAAATTCATTTAAAAAAGAAAACTAGTAGTCAAAATCAAAGAAGAACAAGTAGTCTTCCTCTCACTGTAAATCAAAATATAGTTACCCTGGGAGGCTGATAGGTGGCGTGGTGGTTAAGGGCACTAGACTCCACATGGCCGACTGTGGTTCGAGTTCCAGACCTAGCGGCTTGCTTTCTCACTTTTCCTCTCTTTCTCTCTCACACACTCTCACTCTGTCCCTCTCTGGTCAACTTAAAATAAACAAATGCATAAATAAGTAAATAAATAAAGTTAATACAAATAATTCTTTAAGAAATATATATATAGGGCCAGTGGGTGGAGTGTTGGTAAAGGCGCTGGATTCCCACATGGCCGACCATGGTTCTAGTCACAGACCTGGCAGCCTGCTTTCTCCATTTCCCTTTCTCTCTCTGGTCAGATTAAAATAATAATAATAATAACAAATGGAATTAAATAAATAATTCTACACACACACACACACACACACACATAGTTACCCTGGGGGCAGAGGGGGCAGACATGTATAAAGAGATAATAAGCCTGTGCCAGGAAGGGCACAAATAAAGGAGGCCCTCACCCACTGTAGGTATGATGGTATATTGGTGCAGCCCTTTGGGAAGCATTTGAGCATGATTTACATGAAAATATAATTCATAGTCATATTATAATAGAGAAATGTTGGATACCACCTAAAGGGCCAATAAGAAGGAAATTCTAAGTGATACCGAATCAACTAGGTGTAGTCTGCAGCTACTAAAATAAGATCTATTTTTTAAATTATTTTACTTAACTTTATTTATTTATTTAGACCAGAGAAGGACAGAGAGAGAGAGAGAGAGAGGGAGGGAGGGAGAGAGAGAGAGAGAGAGAGAGAGAAGGAAAGTGAGAAAGCAAGCCACCAGGTCCAGGACTTGAACCAGGGTCAGCCATGTGGGAGTCCAGCGCACTTAAACACCACGCCATCTGCTGGCCCCTAAAATAAGATCTATTATTTTTGTACATAGAAAAGTGTGTAATTGTGAAGAGTAAGGGGCTAAAAAACTGTTTGTGTGTGTGTATGTGTATACATTGGGAAAGTACCAAAAAAGGCAGGAAAATACTGCCAATGTCTATGTTTAGAGTTATATTTATGGGGTCAGTAGGTGGCGTGGTGGTTAAGGGTGCTAGACTCCCACATGACGGACTGCTATTCGAGTCCCAGACCTGACGGCTTGCTTTCTCACTTTCCCTTTTCCTCTCCTCTCTCTCCCTCTCTGGTCAAATTAAAATAAACCGGGACTCGAACTGTGGTCAGCCATGTGGGAATCCAGCACTGTTAACCACCATGCCACCTGCTAGCCCCAATAAAACAATTACTTAAAAAAAAAAGAGTTGTATTTATGAACAAGGAGGGGTTTTTGTCCCCCTCTTCTCCACTTTTTGAAGTATCTAACATGGTTATATTCCTGTTATAAGTATAAAGTATATATGCTACTTTTATCAATATATATCTGAAACCTCCCTGGAATTGAGTTTTAAGCAAGGAGTTCATTTCCAAAGAAGGACCACCCAGCAGCAGCCCTCTATTCCTGCCACATGGGTTAAGTCACTAAGAAACCAACCCCCAAAGGGACCCTATTTTTGAATCCACTAATCTGAAAGCCAGAGACTGGAAGGTGGGCAGGGTCTGTGGCCTTCCTCTGTGGGACACACTTGCTAAATCTTGGGCTTGCAACAAAACACCTGGAGGGGCGGAAATGGGAGGCTAAGAGCCGCTCTGGCCCTGGGCGGTCTGGTTGCTGGTGACTGTTAGGGGAAAAACAGGCGGTCCTTTTCGCCATGAGCTTCGCTCTACCACCACCTTGGGAAGGGCAATTCACATAGAGTTAGGGGAGAAAAGTGTGTGCAGCTAGGCTGTTTAAAAGATGGCGAATTAGGGCAAATACTTCCCAAAATGAAAGTTTTAGTGGCAATTTGGAAAACTGAAAGAGGCAATTCAGGTGAGTGTGTGTGTGTGTGTGTGTGTGTGTGTGTGTGTGTGCCCGCCCCTGTGTGTGCTCTTGTGGGAATCAGGGTTTCTTCTAAGCCATGGACTGGATTTCTCAGACAAAGGAACTGGATTTGGGCCAGGGTGTTTTAGGGCTGGAAGAAACTTAAAGAGGAAATTAAGGCGTTAATCGTCTTCCCCCCCCCCCCCCCCCCCAATGCTGCCTACTATGTGCCAGACACTTTAAAAACCTTACCCCTTTTAATCCTCAGAGTAACTCAGTCAGGAAGGTATTCTTTTCCTTGATTTGCTGGGGAGGAAATGGAGGCTCAGAGAGTAACTGTCCAAGGTTACACACTGGTAGTGGCAGAGCCAGGAGGCAGAGCCAGGAGGCAGAGCCCCAGCGGCCTGAGCCCAGAGCCAGTGCCCCTTCCTGCAGGTCTAGGCCAACTGCTTTCCTTTGAATTTGAGGAAACTGAAAGCCAGAGCGGGGAAGTGATTACACTTGTTACACAGCTCATCACAGATAGGGCAGGACTTGCAGCCAACTTCTCTGATCCCTAGCCCAGTGCTTTCCCCATTATCCCCCAAGGCCGACCCCCCCACCTTCACCAGGAGGCCTCTGCCCAACCTGCTGCGTCTCCTGAGTTCTCCTTCTGAGGAAACTCCTGGTTGATTGGGAAGCCAAGATTGATGCCTTCTGAAGTCTTTATAATTTGGGACTTAGTTATTAACATCACTATTATTTTTATTTCATTTGATTGTTCACTTCTGTATTTCCTCCCAGACTGGGAGTATTTGTTGAAAAACATTATCTGTGAAATAAAGAACATGTAACTGAATACATAAAAGCTGTTTGCCCTGGGGCGCTATGTTTGAAACTCAAGTCTGCACGACCATTGAGTGTATTATCTGGATGATATCTAATACCACCACTTTGGAGTGTGAGAATGAACTCTTTTCTTAAAAGAAAAAAAAATCAGAAAAGAATATTGACCTTCCTAATGTTTCCCAGCACAAAGAAATCCATCTACTGTAGATTCCAAGACAGACCAGACCAATATGCTGACATACGGGGCTCAGATTTCATTCCTGAAAATCTGGAACCTTATGCTGTACAAATAACATGATCTTTTCTTTCGTTCGAAGCAAGGGGAGAAACAATTGTTGGCAGATCTCAGGGACTACCCTCCCCCTAACTGTCCCCACAAGTCCTAACTTGTTACCCACAAGTCAGGACTCGCATATTTTCACTTGAAGAGCTTGGAAATGTTCTGGAAATCCTGTGGGGTGGGGTGGGGTGGGGGGCAACCAAATCCTCCTGAGAAATAGAGTAAGGGGGAAATTTTAAAGGAAAAAAGAACACAACGGGGGAATGTGTTGCATATGTAAGTTTTTATTGAAATAGTTCATGGGATTTGATAGTAAATTTTCTAGTGTAGACTTGTCAGCTATACAAGCACTGTTAGATCTGTCCCCCAATTCTTCAGAAGAGCAAATTGTTGTATAGAGAAGTATTTGCCCAAGGCTATAAAAGAAACTGGCTAATTTAGACCACTGGCCGTATTCCTATTTCTCGGGGCCAGGCTGGAGATTCAAATATCATAGATTTTTTTAAAAGAAGTATTTAATTTTATTTATTATTCTTCTTATTATTATCTTTTTATTTGCTACAGGGCACATGCACTCCGCAGAGAGACAGAGACAGAGAAAGAGTGAGAAAGAAAGCAAGAAAGCAAGCTGCCAGGTCTGGGAGTAGAACTATGGTTGGCTATGTGGGAGTCCAGTGCCTTAACCACCATGCCACCTGTTGGCCCCACAAATAACATAATTTAATCTTTTGTTTTGTTTCATTTTATTTTTAAGATTTTTGCCATAGGGTACATGCACTTGCCAGAGAGAGATAGACAGAGACTGTGAGAGAAAAAGTGAGAAATCACCCCACACCAGGGGGGATGGCCATATCACAATCCCTTCACCTTCATTCTCCTTTTGGGATTCTTGGCACATACGCACATGCAACCAGCATGATTTCCCTTTTTCTTTTTCTTAAGAATTGTTTCATTTTTATTATTATTTAATTTGACCAGAAAGAAACAGAGAGAGAGAAGGGGAGAGTGAGAAAGTAATCTGCCAGGTCCAGGACTCGAACTTCCTCAGCCATGTGGAAGTCCAGCACCCCAACCACCATGCCACCTGCCAGCCCCAACCAGCATGATTTTTTTTTTAGAGTTTTTTGCTATAGGGCCCCGTGCACTTGCCAGAAAGATAGAGAGACAGAGAGACATAAAGCAAGAAATCACCCCCCAGGGGGATGGCCACACAGCAATCCCTTCTCCTCCATTCTCCTCTCAGGATCTTGGGCACGCACGCACACATGTCCGGCGTGAGTTTAAGCCACTGGGTCTGGAACTGGAACCATGGTCAACTACATGGGAGTCCAGCAACGTAGCCGTTAGGCCAACTGCTGGTCCCCCAAGATGATTTTCAAGTCTAGGACTCAAATGGCAGTCAGCCATGTGGGAGTCCAACACTGCAAACACCATGCCACCTGCTGACCCCAATCATAGTTTAGTCTCGGTAGAACGAATTTCTACCTAAAATCATCGTATTTCCTAATAAAAATATTCATGTTACCAAAGTTTTGAGAAGTCATCAAAAGTTTAATGATGTCTTAGAGTTGTATTACATTTGCTACCACTTAAATTACAATTAAATCCTCTGATGGTTTTCTAGAAAATTCAAAAAGCTGGGGAGTTGAGGATAGTGACCACACCTTTTTCTTTTTTTATGTTCTCCACAGTGCTCAGCACCATGCCTTGCAACTAATGTCATTCACATGAACCAGTTAAATGAGTGGAAATTAGCCGGTTGGGTAATTCCCAGACTATTAGCTGCAGAACATTCTCAGAGACGATGGAATGCACTGGAAGACAGAACTGGATTGGAAGCCCAGTGACCTAGGAGAAGTGATTTACTGGAAGGCTTCTGACATTCCACTGACGTTCAATCCAGCCTTACTCCCTTCCAGTCCATCTTCACCACCAAACTTTTCAGTGTGGCCCTATTGTCATTAAGATCAAGTCCAAAGTCCTCACTGGGCTCCCTGTGATCCTTCCTGTCAACTCCATCTCCCAGGTGGCCCCACTTTCATCAAGGGCTAAAGTTACAATGAACTGTTTTTGTTCTGTGTCCCCACCTCCCGCCCCCACTCCCTGCCCCAGACCTTGGTCCACTGTGGCATGGCTCCATCCGTCTTTCTTGAAAACCTGACTCCTACTCCTTCTTGGTTAGCAAACTTCTGTTCACCTTTCATTTCTTAGGTTGTTGGGAAAGTCATGACATATTTTTCTGTTTTTCTTTTTTTAAAAATAATTATTTTATGTAACTTTATTGATTTATTTGACCAGAGAGGGACAGAATGAGAGAGAGAGGAGGGGAGAGAGAGAGAAAGAGAGAAGGTGAGAAAGCAAGCCGCGCCAGGTCAAGGACTCTAACTGCGGCTGGCCATGTGGGAGTCCAGGGCTCTTAACCACCATGCCACCTGCTGGCCCCTCTATGTTTTTCTATGCAAGAGTGTCATGACTTTCCCAAAAAACCAATAGTACTCATGTCATCTCTTCCAGGAATCTTTCCTTGTTCCTGCAGAAAGAGTGCAGCAATCTCTTTTGTATGCTTCCATAGCACCCTGGACCTGTCTGCACAGCATGTACCATGCTGGGCAGAAATTCATTGCTTAGATGTCTGTTTCCCATGCTAGCTCCTGGATGGCAGAGACCAGGTCTTACTCATTTCTGAATCCATGGGGCCAAGCACAAGCCTGGTCAAAGTAGCCTGGTCCATTGAATGCTGTTGAAACTGCCCTGAAGAGTTCGAACGGTTGGTGCCACAGCAAGATCCCAGTAAGGGTATTCTCCTTTAGTAGGGGAAGGGTTAGAGGGCAAGACTAGGACATCTGTGGGCTCCCTAACTTTTTTTTTTTTTGGAGAGGTTTTTTGCTATAGGGCGTGTGTGCTTGCCAAAAAGACAGAGAGAGACAGAGAGACAGAAGGTGAGAAATCACCCCCCAGGGGGATGACCATGCTGCATTCCCTTCTCCTCCATTCTCTTCTCAGAATCTTGGCCACGCACACACTCATACCTAGTACGATTTTTAAGTCACTGGGTCCGGAACTCAAACCATGGTTGGCCATGTGGGAATCCAGCAAAGTAACCACTATGCCATCTGCTGGCCCCAAAAAGTGAGTTTTTTAATTTTTACTTTTTAAAGAATGACTTTATCTTTATTTATTTATTTATTTTTAATTTGATCAGAAAGAGAGAAAGAGGAGAGAGACGGAAAGTGAGAAAGCAAGCCACCAGGTCTGGGACTTAAACCGTGGTCGGCTATGTGGGAGTCCAGCACCCTTAACTACCACACCACTTGCCAATCCCAAGAACTGAGTTTTTTAGAAAAGAATCATTTATTTAATTTTTTATCGTTATTTTTATTATTATTTTAATTCACCAGAGAGAGAAGGTAAGTGAGAAAGCAAGCTGCAAGGTCCAGAACTCAAACCATGGCCGACCATGTGGTAGTCTAGAGCCTTAACCACTATGCCACCTGCTGGCCCCAAGAAGTGAGCTTTTAGTTTTGTTTGTTTTTTTTGCTAGAGGGTATATGCACTTTAGCAGAGAAAGAAAGGGAGAGGAGAAAGTACTGCCCCATAGCGAGAGGTCATGATACAATTCCTTCTCCTCTACTTCTCCATCTCTCCTTTCAGGATTTTGGGCAGGCATACACACATACTTGGAGTGTTGCTCAAGCCACCAGGTCCCTGATTTGAATATTTATTTATTTAATTTTATTTGCTATTATTATTATTATTTCATTTGACCAGAGAGAGATAAAGAGAAAGGGAAAATGAGAAAGCAAGCTGCTAGATTCAGTACTCAAATCACAGTCAGCCATGGGGGAGCCCAGCACCTCAACCACCATGCCACCTGCTGGCCCCAGCATTCGAATTTTGACTCACCAGAGAGAAGGATCCTGTGCGTGTTCCACTGTCACATCCTATCCTACCTTTTAACTTCTAGAAACTTTCTTTGGGAGATCAGTTCTGGAATAGCAAAGCTGGGAAAGTCCCTAACAACGGGCTTGTTCAACCTATTTAGGGTTCAGATGAGGACACACAACCAGAGCCTGAAAGAGATTGGATCCCTGACTCAATTCCCAGTACAACACTTCTTTTACTCAGTTACCGGTCCCTTTGGCAACCCTCTGGGTCCAGTGACCAGGCCCACTCTTTCTCCTGGTATTGCCACATCACAGCTGTTGAGGGGAGGTAGGGGAAGGGGAGATTGTGACGTGCTCATTCTCTCCTAGATAGTCTCTCTGTTCAGATTACTCAGCCAGGTGGGAGCCAGTGCCCCATAGCTAAGCCTAGCCTGGGCCCTTCAGGAAGCCCCAGCCAGATAGCAAGGCCACCATTGCCTTTCCTCAGCCCCTGCCTCCATTATGCAAGGCCCTGGCTGCCTGCACCCACCATTTACTTCTTCCTGGTCCTCCTCTAAATGGCCAGTTGGAAACTGAGCCCAGTTCTTTCCCATTCAGGAATGAAACGCTCCCACAATGAAGGTCATCTTTTTAAAGGCATCCATGGCATGCCAAAAGGAAGGCCTAAGGCTCCTGAAAGCTGCCTGTGGCCCCGTGAATTTGCCCACACTCTCCTGCCCCATTGGTGCTCCCTCTGACTGGGACCTGCTCTCTTTTCTATACTCTCCTGGTTTCTCTGAGCCCTGATCATCACGTGGTCTCCAGTAATTTGGAAGTCAGGAGCCTACCGCTACCTTCCAAATCTCCTAGCCCCATTTGCTCCTGGTAAATTTAAACAACCGCATGAGTGGGTCTAAACTCCCCTTTGTGCTATAATTAGGCTGGAACAAGGCTCACCCCAGGACAGAAATACTGTACTGGGCAGGTTATAGACTGCTGCTGGTCCCCACAGTAGGGAAGTAGCGACCTTTTGAATAGGAGGATTAACACATTAGCACATAGATTGCTGCT
>NW_006209405.1:828450-831184 GCF_000334495.1 Tupaia belangeri chinensis | reverse complement strand
GTATGTGAGGTGGGGAGGGAAGGGGGTAGCAGACCACACTAAAGACTTTGTGTGTTCCAGGGGCATCAGGGAGGTAAACACAAGAAGAGCGAGCAAGAAAGGCACTAATCAGAGGCCCAGGGCTGCTCAAGACCCTCCTAGGCCCAGTGTTGTAAATGACAATGACAGGAACCCCCTCCCTCTTCCACCCCTGAATGGAAAGCATTTCTTGTCTGCTCCTTACCCCGCCCCCCCATCAGGCAGTTGGTATGCTGTAGTGAAGCCTAGGTAACATGGAGGAAGAAGTTACAGGCACAGGAGTATGTGGAGAACCAGCTGTATGACCTGGGGCAGGTGCCTGTACCTCTCAGAGCCTCTATTTCTTTTTCTTTTTTTTTTTTTTTTTGAGAGGTTTTCGCTACAGGGCATGTGCGCTCGCCAGACAGACAGAGACAGAGAGACAGAAAGTGAGAAATCACCCCCCCAGAGGGGATGGTCATGCCGCAATCCCTTCTCCTCCATTCTCCTCTCGGGTTCTTGGGCACACACGCACACGTGCCCGGCGTGAGTTCTAAGCCACCGGGTCCAGGACGCGAACCGCGATCGACTACGTGGGAGTCCAGCGACATAGCAATTACACTAACTGCTGGTTCCCAGAGCCTCTATTTCATTATCTGTACAATAGGGGGTGGTGAAATCTATGTCATGAAATCCTTTGGAAGATTAAATGAGATGCCATAAGAAAGCACCTAGAAACAACTAACACCTAGCAGGCCCTCAACAAATGTAATGGCTCCCTCAAACGTTCTCACCATGCACGTTGGTAAAGATTTCATCAGCAAATTCCTCATTGAATCTCACCTTTGACTTTCCTTTTAGTTATGCCCCAGAAAAGTTGTTCCATTGCTGTCCCCTCTCCTTGTCCATTGGTATATGAAGCAGAGTAGAAGTGGCTGTGGACATTTCCACTCCCAGCTGTCTGTCAGAAGGCTTGGGCCTAGGACATGGTTGGATCAGGATGGTGAACAGCTCCACCTGCTACCTTCATGAGAACTTCTGCAGAGGTAGAAGTGGTTGGGAGGGGATCTGCAGGGTGGCCCCAGCTCTTTGCCCCGACTATAGAAGTGCATTAAAGTGGGCCCTGAGCCAGCAAGTGAGGAAGTGAACGATCAAAGGGCCTGGATGACAGCTTTGTTGAAAAGACAGCAAGAGGGAACCAGCAGTTAGCATAATGGCTATGTCACTGGACTCCCACGTAGTCGATCGCAGTTCGTGTCCCGGACCCGGTGGCTTAAAACTCACGCCGGGCGCGTGTGCGTGCGTGCCCAAGATCCCGAGAAGAGAATGGAGGAGAAGGGATTGCGGCGTGACCATCCCCCCTGGGGGGTGATTTCTCGCTTTCTGTCTCTATGTCTCTCTCTGTCTGTCTGGAGAACGCACGCGCCCTATAGTGAAAATCTCTCCAAAAAAAAAAAAAAAAGACAGCTAGAGGGCCAGCAGGTGGCATGGAGGTTAAGGCATTGGACTCCCATGTGGCCGATGGCAGTTCAAGTCCTAGACCTGGTAACTTGACAATCATGCTGAGTGTGTATGCATGATGCCCAAAATTCTGAGAGGAGGATGGAAGAGAAGGGATTGTTTCATGGCCGATCCCCTAGGGAGTGATTTCTCACCCCTATCCTGGCACATGTACCTGTGCTCAAAACCTCAACAGGATGGAGAAATGGAGCAGAAGGGATTGCAGTGTGACCATATCCAATTGGGGTTGCTTTCTCTCTGGCAAAAGTTAAAAAAAAAAAAAAAAGGAGGAGGAGGAGGAAAATCTTTTTTAAATCCTTAAAAAGTCTTTGAAAACCAAAAAGAATATGACAATGACAAAGTCTTTCTCAAATTAAACAAAAATAGCTAGAGACTCAGGATTTTGGATGGTTGCATTACTAAAATAACGAAGACCTGTTGCTATAGCTCTGGCTAAGATTTGGAGGTAGGAGAAGATATTTCAGACACCATACCTCCAGGACAACCACACCTCAGTGGCACAGAGATCGGACAGGGTGCAAACCATATGAAGGGTTAGAGTGCAGCCTCCCTTGTCCCCCAAATGGGTCTGCCTTACCCATACCCAGAACAGCACTGGAAGCCAGTTCATTTTCATGGCTTCTGCTTTCTCTGTGAAGCCCGAGATTAGCAGATGAGATGAGAAGACAAGTCACTGATTATTTGTAGGTCTTAGTTTCCTTGTCTGGGAACTGAGGGTGGATGACAATACCTGCTCTACCCACACTGTAATGGAGCTTTTGAGGTTTCATTGGAAATCTTGTTCATTTTAACTTTTTTTTGAGAGAGATTTTTGCTACAGAGTATGTTCACTCGCCAGACAGACAGAGAGAGACAGAGAGATAGAAAGTAAGAAATCGCGCCCTGGGGAGATGGCCAAGCTGCAATCTCTTCTCCTCCATTCTCTTCTTGGGATTTTGGGCATGCACGCACATGAGCCTGGCATGAATTTTAAGCCACCGGATCTGGTACTCAAACCACAATAGACTACGTAGGAGTCCAATGACGTAATCATTACACCATCTGCTGGTCCCTTCAGTTGAAATCTTTTTTTTAAGGAATTATTTTATTTAACTTTATGTATTTATATATTTATTTTAATTTTACCAGAGAGGGACAGAGTCAGTGAGAGAAAAAGTCAGAAAGCAAGCCACCAGGTCTGGGACTTGAACCATTGTCTGCCATATTGGAGTCCAGT
>NW_006209405.1:823281-827764 GCF_000334495.1 Tupaia belangeri chinensis | reverse complement strand
AGCCACAGCATGAGCCTTATAGCAAAAACCTTTAAAAAAAATAAAATAAAATAATAAAAATAAATTTAAAAATTTTAACTTTATTTATTTATTTTAATTTGACCAGAGAGAGATAGAGCGAGAGAGAGGGAGAGAGATGGAAAGTGAGAAACAAGCCACCAGGTCCAGTACTCAAACCACGGTTGGCCATGTGGGGAGTCAGCACCCTTAACCACCACATCACCTGTCAGCCCCCTGAAATCTTAAATATTCATTGAGCACATACATCCCAGGAGCATGTTGAGTCTTTGCTCCTTGAGGTTCAGGTTCTTTTCTTTTTTCTTTTCTTTTTTTTTTTTGAGAGCGACATTTTGGCTGTGATGCATGTGTGCTTGCCAGAGAGAGGTGGACAGAAAACAAGAAATAATCACTCCCCTGGGTGGATGGCATTGCCACAATTCTTTCTCCTCCATTCTCCTCTCGGGGTTTTGGGCATGCACGCACATGTGCCAAGAGTTAGTTTTGTACCACCGGGTCCAGGACTTGAACTGCAGTTGATGACATGGGAGCCCAGCATTTTAACCACTATGCCACCTTCTGGACCCAAGTTCAGGTTCTTGGAAAGGTTTTACATGCCACCAAATGGTATGGATGTTTAAGTGGCTAAGATACCACATGGCTAACTATATGATTCAGTCCAGACCGCAGCTTGAAAAACATGCTGAGCACGTGTACACACATGCCCAAAATCCTGAGAGGAAAATGAAGGACAGGGGGTTGCAGCATGCTCATTTCCCCAGTGTGTGGAGGCGTGCTTTCTCATTTTTTCTCCATCTCTCTGTCTCTCTCTCACCCTGGAGAGGAAACATGCCCTATACAAAAAAATGTTAAAAGTCAAAAAACTGAAAAGACTTTAAATATCATAGATTACCCCCTTCAATGTATTATTATTGAAAGTAGTATTTTGAAGTCTTGACTGCTTTCTTTGCAATGAATACTCATTTAGAGACTGAATACATTTTTAAAAAATAATTGTTTATTTTTTATTTTATTTCTTCATTCATTTATTTTGATTTAACCAGGGAGAGACACAGAGAGACAAAGCAAAAAAGCAAGCCACCAGGTCCAGGACTTGAACCGTGGCCAGCCATGTGGGAGTGTCCAGCACCTTAACCACCATGCCACCTGCTGATCCCCTGGAGGCTGAATACATTTAAAGTGTAGATGTAATGCAGGTTAGCTCTAAATCTGCTTTTTAAAACATACTCTCTGGGACTGGCAGGTGGCATGGTGGTTAAAGGCACTAGATTCGCACATGGCCAACTGTGACTCAAGTCCTGGACCTGGCAGCTTGCTTTGTAGCTTTCCCTTTTTCTCTCTCTGGTCAAATTTAAAAAATAATAGAACAAATAGAATTAAATAAATAAATAATACTGAAAACACACACACACATACACACACACACACACACACACACTCCAAGTTGTGTCAATCAGGTTGGCATGACTGTATTTTGCTTTTTGAAGAAGCCACTCTTCCAGGAGAATGATGATTTGTGTGGGGCCAGAGGTCAAGAATGCTAATTTCATGTCTGTTTCTATTAGTGTACCTTTAGGGGACTGGCAGGCTAGTGAAAAACGGCTTGGAGTATGTAAACATCTTGTATTTCCTTGCCAAGCTAGCTTGCTGGCAGTTCCTCATTGAGGCAGACGAATGGACTTGCCTCGGAGAGTGGTTGAACAGGTGGGATGTAGCTGGCCTGGCACCCAGAAAACCAGACACCAGAAGGAAAGGCCAACACCTGGAGTGTCCGACTCCCCGAGGGTCAAAGCACTAGCATCGTAGCTCACTCCAGGAAATGCTAGGTCTGGAGCTGTGCCCCAACCAGGAGACTGGCTTGGGAGCCCTGCTTTGATTTCTAGGGGGAAAAATGCCCATGATACCAGCAGGGGCTGGCAGTGGCCCTAGAGTCACCTTCTGGTATTCAGTCACTTTCAGTTGTAGATGGTTAGGGCTTTGGTTTTGCAAGTCTAGGTAGAGAAGCAGGACTAAATCAGAAACTTGGATGCTTCCCCATGTGGAAAAGTTACTACCTTATCAGACATCTCATTTAATGTTTTTTCAAAAATTATTTTATTTAACTTTATTTATTTTATTTATTCATTTTGATTTGATCAGAGAGGGACAGAGCAAGAGTGAGAGAGAGAAAGTGATAACGCAAGCCCCGTGATGAGTCATTGCCAAGTTCAGAGGGAGAGCCCAAAGCTCTCACAGAGGATGCCTCCACTAGGAGACAGGTTCGTTTTGTATACTACGCGTTCAAAGCCTTCACTGTCACACCTGGCATTATCATGTTAATAAGTATATAGTGTATACTTTTTGCTTATGTTTTGCGAGAGTGAATTTTGTTATACTTGTCATACACCTATTTTCATAAACTTGAGTTTTGCTGCTATGGAAAAACAAACAAAAAAAGAAAGTGAGAAAGCAAGACACCAGGTCCAAGAATGAAACCGAGATCGGTCATGTGGGAGTCCAGCGCCCTTAACTATCACGGATTGGGGTAGAAAGTTCTTCTTTCTTTCTTTCTTTCTTTTTTTGGAGAGGTTTTTTGCTATAGGGCGTGTGGGCTCGCCAGAAAGACAGAGAGAGACAGAAAGTGAGAAATCACCCCCCAGGCGGGATGGCCATGCCGCAATCCCTTCTCCTCCATTCTCCTCTTGGGATCTTGGACATGCATGTACACGCGCCTGGCATGAATTTAAGCCATCAGGTCCGGGACTCGAACCATGGTTGACTATATGGGAATCCAGTGACATAGCCATTATGCCAACTGCTGGCTCCAGAAAGTTCTTCTTTCTTTAGAGGTAGAATCTGCCTCCTATGGGACCAGCAGGTGGCATGGTGGTTAAGGATGCTGGACTCCCTGGCCGACTGGTTCAGGTCCTGGACCTGGGGATTTACTTTTTCACTTTCTCTCTCTCTCTCATTCTATCCTTCTCTGGTCAAATTAAACTAAACAAATAAATAAATATAGTTAAATAAAATAATTCTTTAAAAAATAAAAAAGAGAATCTGCTTCCTGTAACTTCTCTTTGTTCCCAGCTAGGCTTTCAGATAGTACATGCATTAAGTCTGCTTCCTACTCCCTCAACAGGCCTCAGCAACAGAGCTTCTTGCCTCTCCAATTTGGCCGAGCACCTGCAGGAGTGATGTTCAGTTGGTTAGATGCCTTTCCATTCTTATGATTAGATGCAGAGAGGAAACTGATCCTAAACAGAAACATGACAGTCCGTAAGTCACATAGTATCCCAGTGGTTCTACTTGGAATCCCTCTTGAACCCAAAATGCTCTCTTTTACCCCCTGAAGACCAAAAGTCTGCTCCAAATCCGCATTATCAACCAGAATGCTGAGATCCAGCTAACATGGCAAATGGATCTTCATCCAACAGAAGCAAATATATAAAACTCCGCAGGGCTACTGCCTTTGTTGTGATCGTAGGATAGGCAACCCAAAGATGTTTGCCATATTAAACACATCTTAAAAGGTCGAGCTTTTAAAAATATATCCCCCATCTGCCTCACCCCCACTCCCTTGGCTTCCATCACTTTTATCAGGCGGTTTGCTGTCAAAGATGGAATTTCACAGAAGGTGATCTGGGCACATGCTGTAGAGGTGAGTACATGGAATCTATTGCAGGAGATGACAGAGCTACCCGCCGTGCCACCTCTCCCACCTCCATCTGCTCACAGTCTGGCTTTCCCTAGTGAACTGCCATTGGCCCACTTGGACCTCGTGGTCCCTGTGACTCTGTCTGTGCCAGCCAGCTGGCCAGCCAGTCATCAGTGAATGCCACTTAGAGCTTAAGCTGGGGACTCTTACTGGCCTGTTGACCAAGTCCCCAAGGTCAGACAGTCAGCAACTTCTATTGAAGCCCTGCCATGCACTGAGTACTTTTCGAGTCACTAGAAGAGTGAGAGGGAAACAAAAGCAATAAAAGCCAGAGGTCCTTGTCTCCAATGGGTTTAAGGGCCTAATTAGTGATCTCCAAGCAGCTCTCTTAAAAAAAGACTTAATAACACTTACGAAACAACATACAAGATACAAGTGGGTATATCAGGGAGGGGAGTGAGCCAAGGGAGATTCTAAGTTCCTTGAGGGGAGGGCCCAGCCTTTGTGTCCCTCCTGGGAGGGCCTCTCCACTTCCTCATTAACCTTTTTTTTTTTTTGAAGCAATTATAAAGACCTTCAGGCCGGCCAGCCTCCTCTTTCTCTCTGGTCTCAGGCTCAAGGATCAAGTTGACAAATATGGGGATTACATTGACCTCAGAGGGGGAATTTCAAAATCTTGCTGAGATGGCTGAATAGGCCTTGGATGCAATGTATGTTTATTTGGAGCATTGCAGTTGATGACAGAAAAGATAAAGCTTTCCTTTTATGTTAAAGAATTATTTTATTTAACTTTATTTATTTAAAGTTTGACCAGAGAGGGACAGAGGGAGA
>NW_006209405.1:819204-823234 GCF_000334495.1 Tupaia belangeri chinensis | reverse complement strand
GGGAAAGAGAGAGAAAGCGAGAAAACAAGCCGCCAGAGCCAAGATTTGAACTGTGGTCAGTCATGTGGGAGTCCAATGCCTTGACCCCCACGCCACCTGCAAGCCCTTAATGCTTTCTTCTTAAGTGTCTCCTCCATCATCTCCTGCTCTGTAATAACAGAAGATGTAATAATGATAGGAGTTGCTCTATGGTAGACACTTTACCTACATCATAACATTTAATATAACTTTATATACTATTATTCCAATAGAAAGAATTATTTTAAAGTTAAATGAAGATGGGGCGGGCAGGTGGCGCGGTGGTTAAGGGTGCTGGACTCCCACATGGCTGATCACAGTTCAAGTCCTGGACCTGGTGGCTTGCTTTCTCATTTTCCTTCTCTCTTTCTCTCTCACTCGGTCCCTCTCTGGTCAAATAAAAGTAATAAATAAATAAAAGTTAAAAAAAAAGTTAAATGAACATAATCTGGATGATCAGGTTTTTTTGTTTATTCAGAAGCATTAATTTGCAAAAATAAGAAAGCATTCTTCCACTTGACGTGGCTGTGATGAAAACCTACCCAGAGGGCCAGCAGGTTGAGCAGTGGTTAAGGGCACTGGACTTCCACATGGCCAACTGCGGTTCGAGTCCCAGATCTGCGAGCTTGGTTGCCTTCTCACTTCCCATCTCTCTCTCTCTCTCACTCTGTCCCTCTCTGGTCAAATTAAAAGAAAGAAAGAAAGAAAGAAAGAAAGAAAGAAAGAAAGAAAGAAAGAAAGAAAGAGAAAGAGAGAAAGGAAGAAAGCAAGAAAGTTAAATAAAATAATTCGGAAAAAAAATAAAGAGAAAAACAACAAAACAACAACAACAAAAAACCTACCCAGAGTTCTGGGTCCAACGTGGTGCTATTCTGCAGAAGGAGGAAAATAAATCTGAAGAGAGTCTAGGAAAAAAAAAAAAAAAAAATAACAAAGGCATGATCAGTTCCAAACATATACGTGAGAAATTGCTATTAAAATTGCCATCAGGGACCAGTGGGTGGCGTGGTGTTCAAGGCACTGCACACTCCCACATGGCTGACCATGGTTCCAGTCCTCCTGGACCTGGCGGCTTGCTTTCTCACTTTCCCTCTCTCTCTTCCTCTCTCCCTGTGTGTCTCTCTCTGGTCAACTTAAAATGAATGACTAAATAAAATTAAATAAATAATTCTTTAAAAAACAAAAGGAAAACAGAAAACTTGCCATCACAGGAGTTGGCAGGTGGCGTGGTGAGTAAAGGAACTGGACTCCCAGATCATTTACTGTGATTTGAGTCCTGGACCCGGTGGCTTGCTTTCTCACTTTCTCTCTCTCTCTCTCACTTTCTCTCTGTCTCTCTCTCTCTCTCTTGTGATCTCACTCTGTCCCTCTCTGGTCAAAGTAAAATAAAGAAATAAGGGTCTGACAAGTGGCATGGTGGTTAAGGGCACTAGACTCCCACATGGCTGACCACAGTTCAAGTCCTGGACCTAGCAGCTTACTTTCTCGCTCTCTCTCTCTCTCTCTCAATTCTATCTCTCTCTGGTCACACTGAAATAAATAAATCAATAGGTAAATAAAGTTAAATAAAATAATTCTTAAAGACATAATTATTTAAAAAACAAACAGACTTGCCATCACAGGGGCCAGTAGGTAGCATGGTAAGTAAAGGAACTGAACTACCACATAGTCGACCATGGTTCGAGTCCCAGACCCAGTGCCTTGAAAATCATACTAGGTGCCTGTGTGTGTATGCCCAAAATCCCAGGAGGAGAATGGAGAAGAAGGGACTATGCCATGGCCATCCTCCCTGAGGGGATTATTTCTCACTTTCCCTCTCTCTCTCTCTCTCTCTTTCTCTCTCTCTCTGTCTCTCTTCAGTGAGTGCACCCTGAGGCAAAAAAAAAAAGAAAGAAAGAAAGAAAGAAAGAAAGAAAGAAAGAAAGAAAGAAAGAAAGAAAGAAAGACAAATTCCAAATATGCATGTGAGATGCTGCTATAAAGCTTGCCATCACGGGGTCAGCTGATGGTGTGGTGGTTAAGACAGCTGGATCCCATATGGCTAACTGCACAGTTCAAGGCCTGGACTCAGCAGCTTGAAAACACATTGGGCATGTGTGCATGTGCATGCCCAAAATCCTGAGACAGAAATGGAGGAAAAGAGATTGTGGTGTGGCCATCTTCCCTGAGGGGTACTTTCTCATGCATTCTTTCTTTCTGGTGAGCACATGTGCTGTATAACAAATTTTCCTTTTTAAAAAAATGTTCCTTAAATATTTGTTTATTTATATATTTATTTGTTGCGATTTTCTGGCCACCAGGACCAGGTCTTGGACTTGAACCATGGTCACCCATGTAGGAGTCCAGCACCTCAACCACCACACCACTTGCCAACCTTGCAAATTTTTCTTTTTAATTAAAAAAAAAAGGATGTCATCATGTCCCCATCTTCTGATAGCAAAATGCTGACTTAACCTCTAGACAGTGGAGAATTTATTTATTTATTTATTATAATTTTAAAAAACAATTATTTAATTTTATCTATTATGATTATTTTAATTTGATCAGAGAGAGTCACATACACACAGAGCAAGAGAGAGGGAGAGGGAGAGGGAAAGTGAGAAAGCAGGACTCAAACCACAGTTGGCTATGTGGGAGTTTAGCACCTCAACCACCATGCCACCTGTGGTCCCCTGGGGCATTTATTTAAAACAATGTTTAGATCAACAGAAATTGAGATAGACCCTTCACGTTTTCTGAAAAAATTGTTTTAAAGTTTTGCCAGAGGTGGGCCCAGCAGGTGGTCAAGGGCGCTAAACTCCCCCGCATGGCCGACTGCAGTTTGAGTCCTGGATCTGGCAGCTTGCTTTCTTGCTTTCTCTCTCTCTCTCTCTGCCCCTCCCTGGTTAAATGAAAATAAATGAATAAATGAATAAATGACTTATCAAAAAAAAATTTTTGCTAGAGGGTATGTGCTCATCAGAATGAAACAGAGAATGTAAGAAGTATCCACCATGGGCCATGGCCACACTATAATCCCTTCTCTATTTCTCCCTCCTTTTGGCATATTTTGGGCATGTGTGCACATGTGTGTGGTGTGTTTTCCATGCTGCCAGGTCTGGGACTCAAACCACAAGATATATGAGATCCAGCTGCCTTAACCACCATGGCAAGAACTGGCCTCTGAAATGAACTTTTTTTTGGAGAGGTTTTTCGCTATAGGGTGCGTGCGCTCATCAGACAGACAGAGAGAGACATAGAGACAGAAAGCAAGAAATCATCCCCCCAGGGGGGATGGTCACGCTGCAATCCCTTTTCCTCCATTCTCCTCTCGGGATCTTGGGCACGCACACACACGCGCCTGGCGTGAGTTTTAAGCCACCGGGTCCGGGACGCGAACCGCTGTCAACTACATGGGAGTCCAGCGACATAGCCATTACGCTAACTGCTGGTTCCCTGAAATGAACGTTTTAAAAACTCTGCATGGCACGTTAGGATACATAAGTGAAGGGAGGTAATATTTATCATCTCTATACTACGTTCGAGATAACCTTTAATGCTCACAACCACCTTCAGGGAAAGTATTGCTTTCGTTCTCACTTTTTAGCTGAGGAAACTGAGTCTTAGAAAGATGAAGCAACTTTCCCGAGGTCACATATGAACAATGTGGTGGAGCAAGGCTGCCAACACCAGTCTGCCCAGTCCCACGTCCAGTATTGCCTCTGGTATATCACACTGCCTTTTAGCAATTGATGAGCTAACTCAGACAAGTAGAGAGCTGAGGGCAAGCCCCAGTCCCCTGTGCCCAGCCCCAGGCAGAGCGCTGAGCTGCTCCTAATCTCCCTGTGAACCCCATTCAAACCCCACACCTGTGAACTACTCTGGGAAGGACTTCCCTTCACTGAGCCTCAGATCGACAGAAGGGCAATGGCTCTCCTGGCTTAGCCGACGCTGAAAGGGCAGGCAGCCCTGACCCGGCAGAGGTGCCCAAACTCGCTTAGGCCTAACATGGGCAAGCTGCCCCGTCCCTGCA
>NW_006209405.1:816838-819062 GCF_000334495.1 Tupaia belangeri chinensis | reverse complement strand
GGTCACATCTCCTCTGGACACTGTTAGCCACCTGTGTGAGGGCTGGGGAGGGTCTTGTTCTGGGTCTGCCTGGCAACAGGGCACTGGAGCCCATGACTCCATGAATCTTGCTCCAGTGCAGTGAGTCAGGCTCCTGGAAGCCCCTGGCCCTGGGAGGGGGCAAGTAGGCAGGTTGGTGCAGCTGGAACAGAGGCCACTGTCTAGATGGCCTGCCCCTAGGCATAATGGATCCTAATTATAATACTTGGCGTGCATGTGGGGTCTGTTTTCCAGAAGCTCAAAGCCCAATAGAGTACTTTAGTTTCTCAGTCTCTCACACACAGGCATACACATACACTTTAAAGAGCAGGCCAAAAAGTGTTATAAATAAAATTCTAGAACATGAGTGGGAGGAATAAACAGGAAAATTTCACTGTAAGAAATGAAAATGCACCAACTCCTTGTAGATGGCTTCACTCTGACGACCCACAATTGTGCTATTAACCAGAAGTGGGGTACATACATTGTTGCCTTGTTTAGGCTTTTCTTCTCCTTGTCAATATATGTTGTAAAAATGGTATAAGTACTGTAGGTTTGCAGGATAAGGCTAACAGTAAGAGAAACAAGATAGTCTTCATCAGAACAGTCATAACAGAACCTGATGGGTCATGCGTTGCCAAACATTCTTCCCTTCCAGCCAGGTGGGGCTCCATGCTGTCGGCCCCATTAGGCCCCATAGGCTCAGCTCACTGGCTAGTCCGTACCCGTTTCCACTCTTCCTCTCACCTGATCTCCTTCTGTCCTAGCTAACCACGTGTTTCTCTTCCTCTAGGCCTTTATTCAAGACATCCTGTCTATCTGGCTTGCCTACAGTCTCCCTAACTCTTCTCAGGCCTTTCTAGTTTGAAGTCTATGCCTTGACTGGACCCACCCACAGAAGGCCCAGAGCTCTCACTCCTCTGATCCTGGGCAGCAGCACCGGCTATCTGGGTCCGCCCGCCTTGTGAGTCCATGTCTAGGTCTCTGCCAGTAGTTGGTGCTTTAGGAAGATAGGCCAGAGTTGCAGCTTATTCTCTGTCCATTTTACATGCTTACATGTGACTTTTTCTTTTTTTGGAGAGGTTTTTGCTATAGGGCGCGTGCGCTCGCCAGAAAGACAGAGACAGAGAGAGAGAGAGACAGAGAGACAGAAAGCAAGAAATCATCCTCCAGGGGGATGGCCATGCCGCAATCCCTTCTCCTCCATTCTCCTCGCGGGATCTTGGGCACGCACGCACACGTGCCCAGCGTGAGTTTCAAGCCACCGGGTCCGGGATGTGAACCGCGGTTGACTACATGGGAGTCCAGCGACATAGCCATTATGCTAACTGCTGGTCCCAACATGTGACTTTTTTCAAAACTTCCAAAGCAGGGGGAGGATTTGTCCAAGAGTTGGTCCTGGTTTTGATGACTCTGAAGCATCATTTATTTTGCTAAATGACTGTGTTCATGAGTCATAACTCCTGTGACAATTTGTGTGTCAGTTCATTTCTTTCTTATTCTTCGCCCCCAGTTTTTTGGCTTAGTGTTTGTGGTGGGCTAAATTATTTCTATTTTTCAAGTCAAGGTGACATTTTGTAAATAACACGAGAGTCAGTTCCATAGCTCTAGAACTTTTACCTTTTTTTTTTCCCCTTATGGGCGTGTGCACTTGCTACAGAGAGACAAAGTGAGAAAGTACTCCCAGGAGGGAGTACTTGCAATCCCTTCTCCATTCTCCTCTTGGGGTTTTGGGCACACATGCACACATGCCTGGTGTGTTGTTTAAGCAAGCCACCAGGTCTGGGACTTGAACCACGCAGTTGGCCATGTGGGACACAGCTGCCTTAACCACCATGTTACCAGCTGGCCCACTTTCAGCACTTACATTTTCCAAGCCTGGGCAATACATATAGAGGTTGCTAGGAAGTAGAAAGAGACTTTTCAGTTGGGCCTCCACAGACTAGAAATAGAAGAGCCCGTAGAAAAAGATTGGTTCTAGAAGGCTCCGAAGAACTCTTAGTGAATCTGCTAAATAATATTTTTGTCTGCTGTTTGTAAATGTGACTCGCTTTGAAACCATCTGTCATGCAGTCCTTTGGAGAGAGCTGAGAAGTATTTAAATCTGTGAAAATGAGTATATTTTTGTATCTACCAAAGCAGTGCTTTAATGGATCCCTGCTGCATGTTGTCCAGTGCATTCTTTGAAATGTGATTTTTTTTTTTT
>NW_006209405.1:799256-810137 GCF_000334495.1 Tupaia belangeri chinensis | reverse complement strand
AATAGCTCCCCTGGCTTGGCCGACGCTGAAAGGGCAGGCAGCCCTGACCCGGCAGAGGTGCCCGAGCTCGCTTAGGCCTAATGTGGGCAAGCTGCACCGTCCTTGCAGTCCCTCTGCAGCCTCAGCCACAAATAAGGACCAGGAGCCAGCTCTTCCCCTGGGAGCTGGAGAAGCACTCCCTGCCCATCAGGCGGTCTCACCCGCGGGCCAGGTGCCCAGTGGGGCTGGTCACCTCTCCTCTTGACACTGTTAGCCACCTGTGTGAGGGCTGGGGAGGGTCTTGTTCTGGGCCTGCCTGGCAACAGGGCACTGGAGCCCATGACTCCATGAATCTTGCTCCAGTGCAGTGAGTCAGGCTCCTGGAAGCCCCTGGCCCTGGGAGACAGCAGCCTTGCTAGGAGTGCGTAGGAAGCCCAAGTTGGACCAGCCTGAGAGGCAAGTAAGCAAGATGGTGCAGCTGGGACAGAGGCCACTGTCTAGATGGCCTGCCCCTAGGCATAATGGATCCTAATTATAATACTTGGCGTGCATGTGGGGTCTGTTTTCCAGAAGCTCAAAGCCCAATAGAGTACTTTAGTTTCTCAGTCTCTCACACACAGGCATACACATACACTTTAAAGAGCAGGCCAAAAAGTGTTATAAATAAAATTCTAGAACATGAGTGGGAGGAATAAACAGGAAAATTTCACTGTAAGAAATGAAAATGCACCAACTCCTTGTAGATGGCTTCACTCTGACGACCCACAATTGTGCTATTAACCAGAAGTGGGGTACATACATTGTTGCCTTGTTTAGGCTTTTCTTCTCCTTGTCAATATATGTTGTAAAAATGGTATAAGTACTGTAGGTTTGCAGGATAAGGCTAACAGTAAGAGAAACAAGATAGTCTTCATCAGAACAGTCATAACAGAACCTGATGGGTCATGCGTTGCCAAACATTCTTCCCTTCCAGCCAGGTGGGGCTCCATGCTGTCGGCCCCATTAGGCCCCATAGGCTCAGCTCACTGGCTAGTCCGTACCCGTTTCCACTCTTCCTCTCACCTGATCTCCTTCTGTCCTAGCTAACCACGTGTTTCTCTTCCTCTAGGCCTTTATTCAAGACATCCTGTCTATCTGGCTTGCCTACAGTCTCCCTAACTCTTCTCAGGCCTTTCTAGTTTGAAGTCTATGCCTTGACTGGACCCACCCACAGAAGGCCCAGAGCTCTCACTCCTCTGATCCTGGGCAGCAGCACCGGCTATCTGGGTCCGCCCGCCTTGTGAGTCCATGTCTAGGTCTCTGCCAGTAGTTGGTGCTTTAGGAAGATAGGCCAGAGTTGCAGCTTATTCTCTGTCCATTTTACATGCTTACATGTGACTTTTTCTTTTTTTGGAGAGGTTTTTGCTATAGGGCGCGTGCGCTCGCCGGAAAGACAGAGACAGAGAGAGAGAGAGACAGAGAGACAGAAAGCAAGAAATCATCCTCCAGGGGGATGGCCCTGCCGCAATCCCTTCTCCTCCATTCTCCTCGCGGGATCTTGGGCACGCACGCACACGTGCCCAGCGTGAGTTTCAAGCCACCGGGTCCGGGATGTGAACCGCGGTTGACTACATGGGAGTCCAGCGACATAGCCATTATGCTAACTGCTGGTCCCAACATGTGACTTTTTTCAAAACTTCCAAAGCAGGGGGAGGATTTGTCCAAGAGTTGGTCCTGGTTTTGATGACTCTGAAGCATCATTTATTTTGCTAAATGACTGTGTTCATGAGTCATAACTCCTGTGACAATTTGTGTGTCAGTTCATTTCTTTCTTATTCTTCGCCCCCAGTTTTTTGGCTTAGTGTTTGTGGTTGGCTAAATTATTTCTATTTTTCAAGTCAAGGTGACATTTTGTAAATAACACGAGAGTCAGTTCCATAGCTCTAGAACTTTTACCTTTTTTTTTTCCCCTTATGGGCGTGTGCACTTGCTACAGAGAGACAAAGTGAGAAAGTACTCCCAGGAGGGAGTACTTGCAATCCCTTCTCCATTCTCCTCTTGGGGTTTTGGGCACACATGCACACATGCCTGGTGTGTTGTTTAAGCAAGCCACCAGGTCTGGGACTTGAACCACGCAGTTGGCCATGTGGGACACAGCTGCCTTAACCACCATGTTACCAGCTGGCCCACTTTCAGCACTTACATTTTCCAAGCCTGGGCAATACATATAGAGGTTGCTAGGAAGTAGAAAGAGACTTTTCAGTTGGGCCTCCACAGACTAGAAATAGAAGAGCCCGTAGAAAAAGATTGGTTCTAGAAGGCTCCGAAGAACTCTTAGTGAATCTGCTAAATAATATTTTTGTCTGCTGTTTGTAAATGTGACTCGCTTTGAAACCATCTGTCATGCAGTCCTTTGGAGAGAGCTGAGAAGTATTTAAATCTGTGAAAATGAGTATATTTTTGTATCTACCAAAGCAGTGCTTTAATGGTTCCCTGCTGCATGTTGTCCAGTGCATTCTTTGAAATGTGATTTTTTTTTTTTTCAATTGTCAACTAACATTTACGATGGAATTCAAAGAGAGGACGAGGAGGTACATGGAGAGGCTGGGGCACATGTAGTGTGTCTTCGCAGAATCAGTGGGGCTGGGGCTGCACGGCAGGTGTGAGAGCCAGGTTTCTCCACTGCTGTGGGGTGGGGTCGGAGCTTTTGCTGCTGCTCCTTCAGTTTAGGGGAGCAGCCCCTCTCCAGGTTGGGGAGGACTGAGCCAGCTGCTCCTCGTTTCCTAGTAAAGAGCTAGCTTTGTGCAGCTGGAATTGGGCATCGCTGACAGCTCAGCAGTCCAACCTTTATAACATTTCTGTTTCACGGCTGCCCTTGGTCCCTGTGGGTAATATCACTGACTTCACAGTGCCCAAGACATCTAAATTACTGGCAGAAGCAGCAGCTGTTGCAGTAAGAGATTTGAAAAGAATCGAAAAGGCTTCCACATGTCACACGGAAAAGGTAGACTCAAAAACTCCTTTCTCCAAACATCTGTAAGGCTAATTATGGCTGTTGCACATACATTTTGTTGTGTCTTTAGGGGGATGTGACTGGTCTGCTTAGTCAAATTGTAAGTTTCTTGTGGGCCAGGATCATGGTTAGTGCAAAAATTGAGAGTCAGAGCTGGAAAGAATACCAGAGCTGAAATACTAGAGACGAGGAAACTGGGAATATGAAAGTGGTGAGTGACACAGTTAGGAGTCCATCAGAGGCCTCTGGACTCACAGCCAAATGACTTCTCACTATGCCATTTTCCAAAATCTGCCACAGACAGACTATTAAGTATTGCTTCACAGAGGGAAATAGGGTAGAACCTTTTTTATGATACCCAGATTCAGGGCTGGCCCCATAGCTCAGTGGTTAAGCCCTGTGCATCAGGAGCCAGAACTCAAAGGCCAATCATGGTTTGAGTCCTGGTCCTGTCAACTAGAAAAATATGCTGGGGTCCAGTGGTGTGGTGGTTTAGGTGACTGGGGATAGCACATGGATGACAGTGCAGACCAAGTCCCAGACCCGGCAGTTTGAAAAACATGCCAGGCAGTGGTGTATGCCCAAAATTCTGGAATGGATGAAAAGGGATTATGGTGTGACCATGCCCCAAATGGAGGAGCTTCCTCTCTCTCTTCCTTTCTGGTGAGCTTACATACCCTTTGGGAATAAAAACAACATTGGGTTGTCAGGAAAGTCATAACTCATTTTTGCATAGAAAAACATATAAAAATATATCATGACTTTCTGGACAAACTTATAGTAATACCCACACATAATTCATGATTAAAAAATGTCAATACCTGGGCTAGCAGGTGGCATGGTAGTTAAAGGCACTGGGCTCCCACATGGCTGACCACAATTCAAGTCCTGGACCTGGTAACTTGCTTTCTCACTCTCTCTCTCTGTTTGTCTCACTCTGGTCAAAAATTTTTTTAAAAAAGGATAATAAATTTAAAAAAAGGAAATAATTCTTTATAAAAATGTCAATACCCAAAAGAATTGAAAATTGGTACTCAAAGAAATCCATGTACAGTCATGTTCACAGCACCATTATTTGCAAGAACCAAAAAAGTGGAAACAAGTGGCCAGGTGGTTAAGGTGCTGGACACTCCCACATGGCCGATCAGGGTTTGAGTCCTAGACCTGGTGACTTGCCTTCTCACTTTCCCTCTCTCTGTGTGTGCCTTTCTCTAGTTGAATTAAATAAATGAGTAAATAAATGAAATTAATTCTTTTTAAAAAAAAGTGGAGGGACTAGCAGGTGGTGTGGTGGTTAAGGCGCTGGATGCTCCCACATGGCTGACCACGTTCAAGTCCTGGACCTGGTGGCTCGCTTTCTCACCTTCTCTCTCTCTGTGTGTCTCTGTGTGTCTCTTTGGTCAAATTAAAAATAAATGAATGAATAAAGTTAAATAAATAATTTTTTAAAAAGTGGAAACAACCCAAATGTCCATCAGTGGATGACTAGAAAAAATATAGTATACCCATATAGTGGAATATTATTCAGTCATAGAAATGAGGGAAGCATTTGATACATGCTACAACATGGATGGACACCAAAAACATTTTGCTAAATGAAATAAGATAGACACAAAAGGCCAATATTGTAGTTTGTACTTACATAAAATCTTCAGGAAAGGCAAATCAATAGAGAAAGGAAGTAGATTAGAGGATACCAAAGATTGGTAGTAAGAGGAAAGTGCAAGTCATTGTTATTTCTTTTAAAGAATTATCTTATTTAACTTTATTTACTGATTTTAATTTGACCAGAGAGAGAGGGGAGAAGGTGAGAAAACCACCAGGTGCGAGACTTGAACCACGGTCCGCCATGTGGGAATCAAGCACCCTTAACCACCATGCCACATGCTTGGCCCCATGTTATTATTTTCTTAAAAGAATTATTTATTTTTAAAAAGAATTATGTTATTTAGCTTTATTTAAGAGAGAGAGAGAGAGAGAGAGAAAGAGAAAGAAAGCCACCAGGTCTGGGACCCAAACTGCGGTCAGCCATATGTGAGTCCAGTGCCTTTAACCACCATGGTTCCTGCTGGCCCCCAGAATTATTTTTATTTAACCTTATTTGTTATTATTATTTTCCAGTTTGATCAGAGAGAGATGGAGAGAGAGAGACGGGAAGTGAGAAAGCAAGCCACCAGGTCCGGGATTTGAAACACTGTCAACCATGTGGGAGTCCTGTACCCCTAACCACTATGCCACCTGCTGGCCCCAGAAGTTATTGTCTAATGGGTGCAATGGTTTTGTTTGGGATGTTGAAAAAAGTTTTGATCTAATTAGAGATAGTAGTTGTACAACATTGCAAATGTACTAAGTGTCTCTCATTTGTTCTTTTTAATTTTTTTTTTCTTTTTTTGCCATAGGAAACATGTGCTCAAAGAGAGACACAGAGAAAGTGAGAGAGAAAGTGAGAAGTCACCCCCCCAGGGAGGATGGCCACACGACAATCCCTTCTCCATTCTCCTGCTGGGATTTTGGGCACACACACACATGTGACTGGTGTGATTTTCAAGTCACCAGGTCTGAGATTCAATTCCCAGTCGGCCATGTAAGAATCCAGTGTCTGACCCACCACATCACCTGCTGGGCCCTCATTTGTTCATTTTAAAATGGTTCATTTTATGTCAAATAAATGTCACCTCAATTTTTTAAAAAGAATTGTTCATTTTAAATTTTATTTATGATAATTATTATTTAATTTGACTGCAATAGAGAGAGGGAAAACAAGAAAGCAAGCTATCAGGTCTGGAGCTTGCATCCAGTACCTTAACCACCATGCCACCTGCCGGCCCCATGTCACCTCAACTTTCAAAAAGAAAGAAAACAATTTAGGGGACTAGCAGTTGGTGTAATGGCTATGTCGCTAGACTCCCACGTAGTTGACCGTAGTTCAAGTCCTGGACCCGGTGGCTTAAAACTCACGCCGGGTGCGTGTGCGTGCGTGCCCAAGATCCCGAGAGGAGAATGGAGGAGAAGGGATTGCAGCATGGCCATTCCCCCTGGGAGGGTGATTTCTCGCTTTCTGTCTCTATGTCTCTGTCTTTTTGATGAGCACACATGCCCTATAGCAAAAACCTCTCAAAACAAAACAAAAACACAAAAACACTTTAGTACCTTAGCTCATAGATCTAGGCCTTGACTGACTGAAGGTTGCGCCCAAACCAGTTTCTCACTGGGGATGCCAACAGTTTTGTGCAGCCCACATGGTGGTCAAAAACAAGCTTCAGGGTCGGAACCAGGCCCAGCTCTCATCTCTGCCATTAATTTATTGGGTGCCTTCGGACACATGATTTAATCTCCATGTTCCTCAGTTTCCTCATCTGTGAAATGAGGATGACTGTAGAAGCTACTCATGGAGTTGCCACAAAGATTATACAACACACAGTGAGGGCTCAAAAAGTGATGCATAATATTTTTGGGTAGGTGCACAGATGACAAGAGTGCCATAAATAATAGCTATTATCTAGGGTGAGTCAGCAACCTCTTCACCAGCCTGAAAGAAACAACAAAGGAACCAAGCCAGTATCCGGCCTTAAAAGAGCACAGCTGACAG
The DNA here is from genome assembly GCF_000334495.1 of Tupaia belangeri chinensis. Lineage (NCBI taxonomy): Eukaryota > Metazoa > Chordata > Mammalia > Scandentia > Tupaiidae > Tupaia > Tupaia belangeri. Next base: position 803,577 of record NW_006209405.1, on the reverse strand, counting down.
TATGCAGCTCGGAGTAGATGACTGTCTTAACCTATTACCTTTAAACAGTCTGCTAGTCAGGCACCCGGCTTCTCCTGCCTAGTAAGGATGGGCCATGCCCCTTAGCAGAATTTGTGACTGTCATCTCGACTTTCTTCATTAGTACCTAACCAAGTTTGTTTTTTTTTTTTCTTTTTAAGAAATATGTTATGGCGGGACTAGCAGTTGGCATAATGGCTATGTTGCTGGACTCCCATGTAGTTGACCATGGTTCAAGTCCTGGACCCTGTGGCTTAAACTCATGCCGCTGGGTGCGTATGTATGCATGAGAGGAGAATGGAGGAGAAGGGATTGCTGTGTGGCCACAAAACAAAAAAAAAAAAAAAAAAGAATTATTTTATTGGGGGGACCAGTAGGTGGCATGGTGGTTAAGGTGCTGGACACTCCCACATGGCTGACCCCAGCTGGAGTCCCAGACCTGGTGGCTTGCTTTCTCACTTTCTCTCTCTCACTCTCTCTCTCTCTGTTTGCCTCTCTCTGTCTCTCTGTTTGTGTGTGTGTCTCTCTCTGGTCAAATTAAAATAAAATGAATAAATACATGAAATAAAATTTAAAAAAAAAAGAATTATTTTATTGGGGCCAGCAGGTGGCATGGTGGTTAAGGATGCTGAACTCCCACATTGTTGACCATGGTTTGACTCCCAGACCTGGTGGATTGCTTTCTCACTTTCTCTCTGCCTCATTCTGTCTCTCGCTGGTCAAATATAAATAAATAAATAAAGTTAAGTAAAATAATACTTAAAAAATATGGAAAAGAGAGAATTATTTTATTTAATTTTGATTTTATTATTATTTTTTTTATTAATTTGACCAGAGAGAGACACACACACAAACAGAGAGACAGAGAGAGGCAAACAGAGAGAGAGAGAGTGAGAGAGAGAAAGTGAGAAAGCAAGGCACTAGTCTGGGATTAATCCCCAGTTGGCCACATGGGAGTCCAACGCCCTTAACCACCATGCCACCTGCTGGCCTCAGTGCCTAACCAAAAGTTTTACAGTTATCTAATTTCCACCTTATTCTCCACTCTTGCTCAGTATCTGCTAATGCTACCAGTCTGGCTTTATGATGCTTAGGTAATACTGCCAGTGCTCATTCTTTCAGTTTGTTTGTTTAGTTTTGCTATAAGGCATCTGCACTCAGTAGAGAAAGAGAAAGGAGAGACAAAAACAATGCCTTCTCTTCCGCTCTCCCCTTGGGATTTTGGGTATGATGCACAGGCACCCAGCATGTTTTTCAAGCCACTGAGTCTGAGACTCAGAGCCACACAGTTGATGTGAGATCTAGTGCCTTAACCTTTTTTTTGGTAGAGAGACTTTTGCTGTAGGGTGTGTGCACTTGCAGGAAAGAGAGGAACAGAATGCGAGAAATCATTCCCCCAGGGGGGTGGCCACGCTGCAATCCCTTTTCCATTATTCTCCTCTCGGGATCTTGGGCATGCATGTGCATGTGTCTAGCCTGCGAATTTAGAATCTTGCAGGTCTGAGACTTGAACAACAGTCAACTATGTGGGAGACCAGCAACATAACCATTATGCCATTTTCTGGTCCCTCTTCTCATTCTTTTTATTTAAAAAAAAAAATTTAATTTTTAAAGTTATTTTTCAGAATTACTTATTAATGTTATTTATTCATTCATTTCTTATTTCAATTTGACCAGAGAAAGACAGACACACAGAGAGAAGGAAAGTGAGAAAGCAAGCCGCCAGGTTCGCGACTCGAACTGTGGTAGGCCATGTGGGAATGTCCAGCACCTTAACAACCACGCCACCTGCTGGCCCCCTTCTTCTCGTTCTTGATCCTTAGCTTTCCCTCTAGGACTTGATTGCATTTTTTCTTGCAGCTCTTCTAGCTTCTGATTATCCTGAAAAGGTCCAGTAACTTGGTATTGTGTTGTAATCCTCACCCACCACCATGCCCACTTGAGAGTCCTAAGATAATGGATTTGAAGAGTAGCTGCATAGTAAATGTTTGAGAATAATGCAGGCAGTGAGAAGAAACCAAAAACTACTTTTGTTTAATGAACTGCGATATGATATAAGTAAGACAGGGAACACTAGGCAGATGAACACTACGCAGAAGAGAAAAAGCAAGTAAGAAAAATGAGAGCATCTCTTCACTAGGACAGTGATATTAATTTAAAATACACTACATGGACCAGGGTTTGAGTCCCAAACCTGGAGGCTTGAAACTCATACTGGGTGTGTGTGTGTGTGTGCCCATTATCCTGAGAGGAGAGTGAAGGAGAAGGGATTGTGGCGTGGCCATTCCTGTAGGGGGTGATTTCTCACTTTTTGTCTCTCTGTCTCTTGGTGAGTGCACACACCCTATAGCAAAAATCTCTCTAAAAGAAAAAAAAATACATTACCTAGGACTGGTAAGTGGTGTGGTGGTTAAGGCACTGGACTCCCACATAGCTGACTGAGGTTTGAGTCCTGGACCTGGTGGTTTGCTTTCACATTTGCCCTCTCTCTCTCTCTGGTCAAATTAAATAATAATAATTAATTAAATAAAATAATTCTTAAAAAATATACATTACGTATGAGCCCAGCTGCAGGGACACAGGCAATAAGGTGCCACTGCATGATACTGGAGCATATGGGAAGGCCCAGGGAATACTTGTGGGCATGCTCATGATCCTCACTGGCTGGAAGGCTGGGAGGGTGAGGGGGAAGGATTGAAGCATGGGCCGGCCAGCCAGGTGGCTTAAGGGAACCAGATCTTACATAGCCAAATGCCTGGTTTGAGGCCTAGACCTGACATCTGAAAAACATGCTGGGTTCATGTGCTTACAAGTCCAAAATCCCAAGTGGAGAATGGAGAAGGGATTACTGTGTGGTCATCCCACCTGAGGAGGTGTTTTTTTCACTTTCTCTCTCTCCATCTCTGTCTCTCTCCATCGAGTGCAAATTAAACCAAGAAATACAGTATCTACATGCACACAAACACACACACATACACACACATGCAAATAAGGGGTCTTCAACATATGGAAAATATGTGTTATGAAAAACTATACATAGATTTCAAATTTTTTGCACTGGGATAAACTCAAAATTCCATTTTCCATACATTCTTTAAAGAATTATTTATTTAATTGTACTTATTATTATTATTTAGAATTACTTTATTTAGCCATATTTATTTATTTTATTTTAATTTGACCGAGAGGGACAGAGTGAGAAAGTGAGAAAGTAAGCCACCAGATCTGGAACTTAAACCATGTTCGGCCATGTGGGAGTCCAGGGCCCTTAACTACCACACCACCTGCTGGCCCCTATTAATATTATTATTTTAAATTTTTTTCTATAGGGCACACGTGCTCACCAGAAAGAGACAGAGAGAAAGAAAGCAAGTGAGAGTCCAGTGCTTTAACCACCATACCACTTGCTGACCTCTGCACAAAATTTTTTAAATCCCCTCATGCAGGTGCATGTGGGTGTGTATAGATAAATAGATAGTAGAAGTCACATGTACTTACTCTAACATACAGAAAAATCCCCAAATTATATAATTCAGTAATTAACAATTTATATAATTAATCAGTTATGTAATTATAACTATACATGTATGTGTGTATATACTTTCCCTAACTTTTTGTCTCAAAAAATCATAGTTTCAGTTTTTTTTTTTTTTTTTGAGAGGTTTTCGCTATAGGGCACGTGTGCTCGCCAGACAAACAGAGAGAGACATAGAGACAGAAAGCAAGAAATCACTCCCCAGGGGGGATGGTCATGCTGCAATCCCTTCTCCTCCATTCTCCTCTCGGGATCTTGGGCACGCATGCACACGCGCCCAGCATGAGTTCTAAGCCACCGGGTCCGGGATGCGAACAGCGGTCGACTACGTGGGAGTCCAGCGATATAGCCATTACGCTAACTGCTGGTTCCATAGTTTCACTTTTTTGTATCTCTCCTACATTTCGTATTAAGGAATAACATACATAAAGTAATATGCACAAATCTGAAGTAATGAATTTTTACATACTGTATGTATGCACTCAGGTAACCCCCTCCTGGATCAAGATATAGAAAATTTCTAGCACCCCAGATGGGTCTTTCCATTCCTTTCTTCAAAGTAACTAAAATATTGACTAAAAACAGCAAATTATTAAAGGCAGGCAGACATGTATGAACCCACACTTTAAAGAAAATAAAATTAGGACTCGCAGACGTGAAACTAGATTGTTTAAAGTAGGAAAATCGACTTGTGAAAACAAATGATTACTGGGACCAGCAGTTAGCATAATGGCTATGTCGCTGGACTCCCATGCAGTCGACCACGGT
>NW_006209405.1:797047-799132 GCF_000334495.1 Tupaia belangeri chinensis | reverse complement strand
CCTATCTCCCTGTCTCTCTCTGGCTGGCTGGCGAGCGCACGCGCCCTATCGCAAAAACCTCTCAAAAAAAAACACAAACAAACAAAAAACAAAAACAAAAACAAAAACAAAGCAAATGATTACTTAGACAAGTTTTTTTTTAGCGACTTCCTTACCTTGACCCTGGGAAGTCAAGGGAAGAAAAGCAGGGTTCTCCTGGAGGTGGTGGAATGGGAGGAACAGGGAAGAACTCCTAGTTCATTTCTGCCAGTTTTGGGGCAACCTCCTCCCTTCTCCCTAAGCCTCCTGCATGCTAGAGTTAGGCAGTAACTACGCTGAGAATGATTAAGAAAATGCCCGTTAGAATTATCTTTGAAAGTCAGTCTTGGTGAGGGGAGCTTGCATATGTTAGCAGAACAGGACATGGGAAAAGCCAACCCCCTGCGCTCTGCGTGCAGCCTGGAATTAGCTACAGGCTTCGAATGTCTGTCCAGGTTTCATAGTTTCCTCGCTCATTTGAATGCGTTATTGTAACAACAGCAGTTCCGCAGACACTGCCCATCAGTGGCTAGAAAATGACAAATGTCAAACTATGTCTGACCCTCTCTCCAACTCTTTTTATCTGTGGTATCTCTTTGGAATAAAAATGCCTGCTCCCTGCTGGGTCTTCTTAAAAATGCATATTGTCTCTTCACATAAAGGCAAGGGTAATGGTGCTATGTAAAAATAAGAAAAAAAAAAAAGAAGAGAAGAAAAAAGAAGAAAAGGAATTCATTCCAACTTCTCAGGTTTGAAGTGCAAGTCCAAAAATCTGTTGAGCTAAATTGGCACTTCATTAAGCATTTTCTCATGTCCATTGAAATCATTCTGTTGCTGTCTAACTGGGCCTGTTTTTGTAACTTGGTTTCCTGAGCCTCAGTGGAGGGGAGCAGGTTTCATAAAGTTCAGAGGCAGAGTTGGGGGAGGGTGCCCTTCAGCTCCTTGGAGCCCTGAGAGAATGAAGCTGATCCCTGAGAGCTTGTCCATTTTTCCAAACACGGTAGAGAATGCGTATAATATGCAATGCCCGCTGCCACACCACTGCACAGCATCCTTTGCGATCTTAAGTCATAATGTGCCTGATACCTGGGAGTGCTGGATTTCACATGAAATCTCAAGTTGATGAAGCAGGATAGGATCGGTAAATACCATTACCAAGTAATCCGCAACTGCTCCAGCCAGACCGTGTGCTTTGCTCTGACAGTCTTTCACAGGCTTGAAATTTTAAACAATAAAGGAAAGGTCAAGTTTGAGGTGGATTGACTAGATGAATGCCAAGGTCCCTTCCAGCGCTCACATTCCAGTAGCTTCTGCTCCAACAATGCCCCGTTCCCTGCCCCCACCCAGGCTCTTTTTGCCTGTATGATGTTCTCTACAGCCAGGTGAGATGTGGAAGAGCATTATAAACACATTAGAAAAAACGGAATGTTCCAGAAGTCCCTCCACCATCTGAGTGCCAAACTCACAGTGTGAGTATTTTTATTTAATCAAATGGATATGAGGAAATAATTTTCTTTCCATGAATGAACCATTTATGTCCAGCAGGCAAATTGGAGAAGGAACGGTCCCAATTACATTGAAATGCACATTTTACATCTAAAGCTGTAGATCAAATCATGTGCAACAAGCTAGAGTAATGAATAACTATGGCAACCGCTTTGCCATCGCGTGCAAGTGTACTCACTGAAAAGTGGAATTTTTTATCCAGTAATTAGAAATGCTCTTTATAAATCAGACTATGAAAAAAAACTTAGGTGCAGAGAAGACTAAGCAGCTTCTCTTCCCATATAGCCATTGGTCTTAGTTTTCCTATGAGTGCACACATGTACACACACAATATATATAGTATATATGTATATGTATATATATATATGTGTATATATTTTTTTTTTGAGAATTATTTTTATTTTGAATTTTATTTATTCATTTATTTCATTTGGCCAGAGAGAGACACAGAGAGAGAGAGAGAAAGAGAGAAAGTGAGAAAGCAAGCTACCATGTCCAGGACTTGAACCATGGTCGGCCATGTGGGAATGTCCAGCGCCTTAACCGCCATGCCATCTGCCG
>NW_006209405.1:787218-796125 GCF_000334495.1 Tupaia belangeri chinensis | reverse complement strand
TTTTTTTTTGCTACAGGGCATTTGTGCTCCCAAGAGGGACAGACAGAGAGAGAGAAAGCATCCCCCATGTGGGATGGCTAAGTTGCAATCCCTTTTCCATTTTTCCTCTCAGGATTTTGAGCATGCACACAAACATGCCAGGTGTATGTGTTTTTCAAGCCACTGGGTCCAGGACTGGAACTGTGCAGTTGGCCATGTGGGATCCAGCTGCCTTAACCACCATGCCACTGACTGGCTCAGTAGCTACTACTTACTGAGTCCCCATGAGACAAGGAATTTTGTTTTATTCATAACTATATCTTCAAAGCCTAAAAGAGTACTTATCCTCAATAAATACTTGTTGAATGAAGGAATGAGTAATGGGTAAATAAATGAATGCTTTGTACTAGGGAGTGTGCTAAATGCTTGCCAATTGAATATCTTTATCCAAAATGTTTGGTACCAGAAATGTTTCAGATTTCAGATTTTTTTTAAGAATTACTTTATTGGGACCAGCAGTTAGCATAATGGCTATGTCTCTGGACTCCCATGTAGTTGACTGCAGTTCGAGTCCTGGACCCGGTGGCTTAAACTCACGCTGGGAGCGTGTGCATGCATGCCCAAGATCCCGAGAGGAGAATGGAGGAGAAGGGATTGTGGTGGTCATCCCCCCTGGGGGGTGATTTCTCGCTTTCTGTCTCTCTGTCTCTCTCTGTCTCTCTGGCGAGCGCATGCACCCTATAGCAAACACCTCTCAAAAAAAATTAATTACTTTATTTAACTTTATTTATTTATTTTAATTTGACCAGAGAGGGACAGAGAGAGAGAGAGAGAGAGAAAAAGTGAGAAAGCAAGCCACCAGGTCTGGGACTTGAACCTTAGTTGATCATGTGGGAGTCCAGCACCTACCAGCCCCAGATTTCAGACTTTAAAAATATTTCATATACATAACAAGATATGTTGGAAATGGGACCCAAGTCTAAACACAGAATTCATTTATGTTTCATATACACCTCACGCATATCGCCTGAAGGTAATTTTATACAATGGTTTTTAAGTTTTACTTATTGATTCCATGAGCAAGAGAGATATACAACAACCCCAATGGGGTCCCAATGCCATTATCCACTCTTAGTCCCAGCATGAATGTGCCTGGGCACATTCACGCCCAGGGTACTCAGGGTGGTCTCTGGATGGGAACCTGCAGCCCTCCCATATGAGACTACCTCCCTGAGAATTGCATTTTACAGCTGTGCTGCTGTCCAGCCCCTACATCATATTTTTGTATTACAGTGTTTGACGACAACCTCTCATCTCAGTTTGGGTGTGTAATATTCCACTTGAAACAGTATGTCAGTGATTAAAAAGTTTCAGATTTTGGAATATCTCAGATTTTCGTATTAGGGATGTTCAACTATATATGTATTTTATACTCCATGCTCAGTGCTGAGGGCACAAAAATGAATTAGATGTGTTCTGGACCAAGAGAAACACTTCTCTTTTTTCCTTTTAGATTTTCTTGTGTGTGTGTATGCCCACCAGAGAGCATGTGTGCTCATCTGTGAGAGAGAGAGAAAGCACCCTCCAATGAGACATGGTTGTGCCACAATCCTCTTTCTTCCATTTCTCCATCCTGTCAGAATTTTGGGCACACATACATATGTGCCCAGCACGTTTCTCTAGTTACTGGGTCTGGGATTCCAACTATGGTTGGCCTTGTGGCATCCAGCCCCCTATGCACAGTGCTTAACTGCTGTGCTATGGGGCTGGCCCAAATGCTCTTCATATATTATATATATTTTGCCTTTTTTATTGTATAATTTCTGGTTTACATGTAATTGTTGTACATCTTTATGGGATATGATATAGTTTTTTATTGTATAATTTCTGATTTACATTGAATTGTCGTACAACTTTATGAGGTATGATATAGTTTTAGAAAGCATGCATGTAGTGTGTGATAAATCAAGGATATAACCACATTCACCATCTTCAGCAAAGAATATTATGTTGTTCACCTTTGTGTATGTGTGTGTGTGTGTGTGTGTGTATTTTAGGTTTTTGCCATAGGATGCATACGTTCGCTGGAGACAGAGACAGACAGGGAAAGTGAGAAAGCATCCGCCACTGGGGATGGTCACGCCACAATTTCCTCTATTCTATTCTCTCCTCTTGGGCTTTTGGGCATACATGCGCACGTGCCTGGTATTTCAAGCCACCAGGTCTGGGCTTGAATCACAGTCAGCCATGTGGGAGTCCAGTGCCTTAAGCACCACGCCATCTAGGTATACATATATATATATTTAATCGTCACAGTGTAGTGTGACGCACGAGAAAAGAGAGTCGATTACTTATCTGAGGAAACACAGTGAATGGCCAAGCCAGGATTGCATTCTCAGTCTCTCTGACTCCACAACCTTTGCATTGAATAACGCTGCTTTTCTCCTTTCTTCCTTTTATTTTTTGCTCTTCATACAGAAACCCTGAATGAAAAAATGGTAAACCTTCGTCTCTTCGTTGAGAAGGTCAGAATGCCTAACTTGCCTGTTTTCAGCTCGTCCTATGCCTCCCCAAGTTCCCAGATCATTCTTCTGTAGTACTTTTCTCTGCTTAAAAATCTTCAGCGTTTATTTATTTATTTTAGTTTTGGTTACAGGCTGTGTGCACTTGCCAGAGAGAGCCAAAGACATAGAGGGAGAGTGAGAAATCACCCTCCAGAGGGGATGGCCACACCGCAATTTCCTTCTCCACTCCTTTATCTTCCAGCCTTATACTATTTGCCACGTTATAGTGGGCAAGGTTTGGGCTGAGGGCCTAGCGAGAAGTGACTGTGTCGCTGAACTGGCACTCCAAAGGCCTCGATTTAAATTGCCAAGTGTGTTCTCAACCATAAATTAGAAAAAAACGAATACATATTTCACAGATAACACCTGGAAAGCAATTTCTAAATTCCAGAGTATTAAGCAAATATGCTATTACTGTGATATTATCTTCCCATGGAAGACTCCCCCCCCCCAGAGGATATATTTATTGCATGACTGTCAAATATTTTGAAAACTATGGACCGACTGACGAATTTGCATGCCATCCTTGTGCAGGGGTCATGCTAATCTTCTCTGTATCGTTCCAATTTCTTAGTATATGTGCTGCTGAAGTGAGCACCCATGGAAGACTTTTTAAAATTTTCTAAATTTTATTTTATTTTTTGGAGGGGTTTTTGCTATAGGACATGTGCGCTCACCAGAAAGACAGAGAGAGTCCCAGATCTGGTAGCCTCAGGAAACACACCAGGTGCCTGTGTATGTGTGCCCAAAAGCCCAAAAGGAGGGAGAGATGGAGAAGGGATTGTAGTGGGACCATTCCCTTCTGTCTCTAGTAAGCACATGTGTCCTCTAGCAAAAGAGACAAAAAGGTTATTTTCAGATTACTCTCTGTTCTCTCATACTTCTAAGACATCTTAATTGTCAGTTGTCATGTAAAGTTCAAAGTATCAAATTTAAAAGTAGTATTTTATATTCTAAAGAATTATTTTATTTAAGTTTATTTCTTTTAATTTGACCAGAGAGAGACAGGGTGAGAGAGAGAAAGAGAGAGAGAGAGAGAGAGAGAGAGAGAAGGAAAGTGAGAAAGCAAGCCACCAGATTCGGGACTTGAACTGTTGTCACCCATGTGGGAGTCCAGCACCTTAACTACCTCGCCACCTGCCAGCCCCTGATAGGGCAAATTTTAGGCACAGTAGGAAGAATATTAACGGCCGGGGGTGGGGGGTAAGGGGGGAAGCACGTGGTGTGGTGGTTAAGGGCTCTGGACTCCTACACAGCTGACCATGGTTTGAGTCCCGGACCTGGTGGCTTGCTTTCTCCCTTTCTCTCTCTTTCATTCTGTCCCTCTCTGTTCAAATTAAAATAAATTAATAAATCAAATCAAATAATTCTTTATAAAAAAATAAAAAATAAAATAAAGCCTAGAAGAGCTCTTGGGAGACTTGGGGTGAAGGACCTCAAAGAAGCTGCCTTCTGCTGAGGAGTACCGTGGGAGTCATTTTGTGCTGACGGTGCTTTGGAGGCCAAGAAAAAGAAGCCACTAGCTTTGCTTGGGAGAAATCCAGGAAAGTTTTCTAGAAGAGGGAACATCTCAGCTGAGTCTTGAAGAATGAGTTATGAAAGAGCTGTCCAAGGAATGGAGGGGAATGAAAGGGTATTTCTTGAAAACCCTTCTGCTGAGGAGTACCGTGGGAGTCATTTTGTGCTGACGGTGCTTTGGAGGCCAAGAAAAAGAAGCCACTAGCTTTGCTTGGGAGAAATCCAGGAAAGTTTTCTAGAAGAGGGAACATCTCAGCTGAGTCTTGAAGAATGAGTTATGAAAGAGCTGTCCAAGGAATGGAGGGGAATGAAAGGGTATTTCTTGAAAACGTAGGGTAAATGTATACAAGGAATCCATGGCATGTTAGAGAATGATGACATGTTCTTGTGGGGCCAGAGCACAGGATACAGGGCTGGGAAGGGCCAGCAAGAAAGCTTATAATAGGGTCAGCCAGTGGTGTGGTGGTTAAGGCAGCTGGATCCCATATGACTGACTATGTGGCTCGAGTCTTGGACCTGGTAGCTTGAAGAACATGCCAGGTGAGAGTTTGTGCATGCCCAAAATCCAGAGAGGAGAATGGAAGAGAAGGGATTGTGGTATGGGAATTCCCCCTGGCGGGTGCTTTCTTATTTTCTCCCTATCTCTCTGGTAAGTGCATGAAACTTATTGCCAATTTTTCTATAAAACAGAAAAGAAAGCTGATAATGTAGACTACACTCTGATACCAAAGAGTCAGATCTACTTAACAATTTGGAAATTGATCTGGAAAGCAATGGGGGTACCAACAGGGAAGGGGGAAGGGTTAAACAGGGAAGTGACAATGTCCAGATGATGTTGTCAAAAGGCTTTCACTGGTGGCTGTGTAGGGATGGATCCCGTAGTGGGAGAAACTGGAGGGCAGCAAGCCAACAATTTACGCCAAAGGAGGAAGCACTTTCTCTACTTCCCATCACCATATTTGGCAATGAAGGTAGTTCCCCAGCAGGTGAGAAGTGCCGGGAAGCTGAGAGAATGGACCTGACCCAACCAGTTCTCTTGGCTTGGAAGACGGCAGCATGTAAGTATGTTCTTTGTTCCCTCTGCCCACCAGCAAGTGTATCTCGGCTCTGGTGCTGTGTCAGGAAGAACCTCTCACCTGGGAAACCAAGCATACCATAAGTGGATTCCATCTAAGCAAACCGTTGTATACAGTACATGAAATTGTAAACTCCTTTTGGCTTATACGTCCTCCCTCCTCCTAGGACTAAGCAGCACCTGGTACACAGGAGATGCTCAATGGACATTCATTCACTAGAAACAGGGATGCTTCCGCAGGATCTGGGTAGGTGTACATTCACTGCTGGCTGTACCTGAGACCTAGAGAACATTTATTTTTTGACAAAAATAGCATGGAATTTAGTCAGAGGCTTTTGTTTTTGGTCTTGTTTTAGTCATTCTGAGAGCTCTATGGCTGTGGACAATCCACCTAGTCTTGCTGAAACTAGGTTTGCTCATCTATTAGACAACAACAGCAATGGGCCAGCGAGTAGTGAGGTGGTTAAGTGGTTGAAACCCACGTGGCCGAGTGGGCGGTTTGAGTCCTGGACCAGGAGGCTTGGTAAATATGCCAGGTGCGTGTGTGTGCATGCCCAGTTCTCCCCATTCTGGTCCCATTTGGAGAATGGAGTAGCTTGGCCATCCCCCTAGGGGGTGATCTCGCATTTTCCCTCTTTCTCTCTTTCTGGTGAGTGTATGTGCCCTGTACCAAAAACTAAACAAAATGACATTAGCAACAACACTAAAATTTTTTTTGAGAGGTTTTTGCTATAGGGCGCATGCACTTGCCAGAAAGAGAGAGAGAGACAGAGAGACAGAAAGCAAGAAATCACCTCTCAGGGGGATGGCCATGCCACAATCCCTTCTCCTCCATTCTCTTCTCAGTATCTTGGGCACACATGCACACATGCCCAGGTGAGTTTAAGCCACCGGGTCCAGGACTCGAACTGTGGTTGACTATATGGGAGTCCAGCGACATAGCCATTATGCCAACTGCTGGTCCCAACACTAAAATTTTCTAAAGTATGAGGGTGTACCTGGAAGCACTTTGCAAACTGCAAAGTACTATCAGTATATGACTAAAACGTGGTATGGCTGTTCAATGGGATATTAGCCATAAAAAGGAATCAAGTACTGATACATGCTACTTACGGATGGACCTTGAAAACGTGATGCCATGGGAAAGAAGCCAGACACCAAAGTACCATATCATGTGGGTCCATATATGTAAAAGATGTGGAACAGACCACTCTACAGAGACACACAGGAGATTAGCGATTGCCAGGGGTATAGGGAGGTGGGAATAGTTTGTGAGTTCTTAATGGGTACACGGTTTCCTCTTAGGGTGATGAAAGTGTTCTGGAACGAGATAGTGGTGATGGCTTTACAACATTATGATTGTACTAAATGCTACCAAACTGCATGTTTTATTTTGTTTATTTAAAAAATCATTAATTTTATTTATTCATTTTTAAATTTTGACCAGAGAGAGACAGAGACAGAGAAGGGGAAAGTAAGAAAGCAATCCACCAGGTCCAGTACTCAAACTATGGTCAGCCATGTGGGAATGTCCAGCACCTCAACCACCAAGCCACCTGCTGGGCCCCTTAAATTGTATACTTTAAAATGGATGAAATGGACCAGAAGATGGCGTAACGGTTATGTTGCTGGACTCCCATGTAGTCAACCGTGGTTCAAATCCCTGACCTGGCGACTTAACACTCTCACCAGATGTATGTGTGTCCATGCCCCAAATCCTGAGAGCAGAATGAAGCCATCCCCCCCATGGGGTGATTTCTCGCTGTCTCTCTGTCTCTTCTCTGTTCTCTGTCTCTCCAGCAAGTGTATGTGCCCTATAGCAAAAGATCTCTCTTAAAAAAAGAAAAGAAAAGAAAAGAAAAAGGTGCTATATGGAGTCAATCAGCCAGAGCAGTTGTTGATTCTTGCATTCCATATGCAACCTCCAATCTACATTTTTTTTTTTTTTTTGGCATTCAGAGAGAACTTCTAAGGAGTAGGTGCATCTCCACTAAGGAGCCCCTTTGGAAGAGAAGAGCTGGGGGAGGGGTAAGAGGAGGAAAGCAGGAACTTCAGGCCATCTGAAAAGCTTCCCTTCTGGATGGTATTTGTTTCGTGGACTGCCAGTTGTTCACCCTGTTTGTATTTAAATGAAAGGAGGCTTTGAAGTGGGAGCCGCCTCTGAATATATAAAGAGGAAAGAGAAGGAGTAAATTGTGTGTGTGTGTGTGTGTGTGTGTGTGTGTGTATGGGGGGGGTAAGCAAGGAATGAGCTCTTCCTGAACTTCGCGTGAGAAGCAGTGTTCTGATTTGGCCTTCATGGTTGAGGAGTATCACTTTCTCTCTTATGGTCACTGGATTTAATTTTATTATTAATGTTGGTTGCATCTCAGATCATATTCTCCTCGGTGAAGAACATTTTTAAGTGAATTCATCAATCAATGAATGTTAAAAGTGCTAGGCTAAGCCCTAGCCATGCCTTGAGGACATGATGGTTATCAGTTTAAGGAAAATCTAGACTATGTGAAATTGCCTTGAAAATGGCAGGAAATTTAGTCATAATTGAATCTGCATATTTAGAAAAACTGCTCTCCTGGTTTCAGAGTTAACTATTCTGCCAACCCACAGAAATTTGAAGTCTCAGTTATAGACAGGTCGTAATCTGTTTATGTTAATGGTCTCCAAGAGTTACTAAAATGAAGAGTCTGCAGTGGGCATTCAAAATGTCAGCTACCACGGTCTCTCCAGCTCCTCGCAGCCAACCATGTCAATGTGGTTTACAAACGACAGTGGAGGAAGTCTCAACAAACCCTCTGAGGGTGATAATTGTAATGATGGTTCATATCTGCACCCTATGTAATTTTATGGGAATTGAGAGTCTAGCCAAATAATAAGCTCCAGCCCTTTTAATCTGCCCAGTTCCCAGCACCCTCCTGAGGTGTCTGAGGCGCTTCTCACCCTAACCTCTTAAAGCAGATTGTAACAATCACAAGAGTAATGACAAGTTCCCAATCTGAAAGAGCCCTGAGAGCTTCAAAAACACTCATTAATGGAATCTGACAAAGCTTGGAAGGTGGGGAGATTTGCCCAGTCCCAGTTTTCCAGTGGCTTAAGCGGAGATGGAAGAAGCTTAAACAGGGAGCCTCGGCAGGGGCCACCATTATTCCAAGTGAAATGGCACTGGAGTCCTGAGTTCTGAACCCAGCTTCCCTAGGTGTGCACCATTAGCAGGTCACTTCCTTATTCTGGACTTCAGTTCCCCTACCTGAAGAAGGAGGGATTGGGCCCAAAGTTTCCAAGGCCTCCAGGATCAACCCTGACTTGGCCCCAAGACCTCCAGAGATTGTTGTTGTTGGTGGTGGTGGTGTTCTCCAGCTTCAAGTTCGGATAAACTTGCAGAACCAAGGTCCGGGGATGGCATATTGTGTATGTTGGGGAGGTGGGGGTGGGGAGAGGAGAACAACCGACAGTGTCCGAGACAAGCGGGTGCTTCTAGAGCACCCGTTTCATGGAAAGCAGGTCCGGGAAGGTGAAGCTCTAGAGCCAGCTCAGAGTCCCAAGTCCCCCTGGTGTCTACAGCCAAACAATGCGAGTAATGTGGGCGTTTTCTCCGCCCAGCCCAGGGGCTAGACGGTAAGGAGCGGCCCCGGGTGCAGGATGGCAGCGCGGCGGCAGGTACCACGCAGGGAAGGCTCCGCCGGGCTATGGCCCCGGGGGCTGCTGGTCAGGTGGCCGTGTGAAGAAGGCATATGGTTCAGACGTGGGCGTGGGGACAAATCCCAGACCACCGGG
>NW_006209405.1:772922-786182 GCF_000334495.1 Tupaia belangeri chinensis | reverse complement strand
TACAACTGAGCAGGCGAGAGAGAGCGAGAGCGAGGCGGCTCCGGTGTAGAACGTTCCCCGCGGGCGCGGCGGTCCCCTGGCACTGCGAGTGGAGGGGCGCCGCCGGGCTCTGGGTGCCACTCCCGCGCGCTGCTCCACCGCCCTCTCAGTCTTCGCGGTCCCGGGAAGCCCCTGAGGACTCTGGCCCTCAACGTGCGTGTCACCGGCTCTCTCGCCTTTTCCGGGTTGAACTCCTAACTGGGCTCCCCGCTTTGTTGTGTGGGTAACGAGAGGCCGGGTGGAGGTGTGGGGGTCGCCAGTGGGTGGAGGGGGGTACCTCTCGGAGCTTGCCAGATTTCGAGGGGTGCAAAACGTGGAACTTGCATTGATGTTTCATTGATGTTCTTTTAAAAACCCTCTCCCCGCCTTCCTCCACTGCTGACATGGATTAGCTGCAACGGCTTTAGAAGTCGCCTTTAAAAAGCAAACGACAACTCCCCCCCACCCCCCGCCATTTTCCACCCCTGCAAACCCTGACTTTTGGGAACTCTCCAGCTTTCCGGAAGGTGGTGGAAAGGAATGGTATTTTCCCCCCTTTCTTTTTTTCTCACCTCATTTTAAGGGTTAATTGCACTTCCAATTACAGACCTTTGAAAGGACTGATTACAGGAAACCTGAATCTCTGTTTGGAGATGGTTATGCAAATGGAGACGCTTAGCCTGTGAAAAAGTTCACCGGATTTCGACGCTGGGGGTGCGTGGGGTGTTTGTGAAAGCCCTTCCCGTTGCAATCGGGAAGCCGCATTCCGGGGGGCTCCCTCCGCCCCTCCTCGCGCTGCGGGCACTGCCCGGGGCGGGTGCTCTTGGCTGGCGCTCACTCATTCTCAGCCGCCAACTGTTGCGCACAGCCCGCGGGCCGCGCGGAGGCCGGGCGGCGCAGGTAGCCCGTTCAACCCGGGGGGGGGGGTTCACAAAGAGCCACGAATCTAGCTGGCTGGTGGCCAGCTTAAGCTAACGGAGGAGCGAGCGATTCGAGCTCTGGAGCCCCAGCCTCCTTTCCCAACCTTTCATGGAAGTGAGCAGAGCGCGCCTTTGCCTCGCGGTGCTGGGTGCCCGGGTGGGGCGGGCACGGGGGCCTGCAGCCAGCAAAGGAAATACTGTAATTTCAGCCAGGCGCTTCCCAAGGCTTAGGCAGACTTGGGGGTCATTTTTTTGGAAGGACTGTTAATAACCTTGGAGATTACATGCAGTCATCAATTACATGTAAATTACAAAGGTAATTGAGGGAACTTGCTGGCACTTTCTCGGAGTGTAATCGGCATCTGTCTAGAAATAGAACCGAAGACATCGTTGGAGCAGCCCAGGTGCCCACTGCACCTTGGCAGTTGTCAAATAACTGGCACAGTACTGATTAGAGACTGTTTGCCCTTCGGCTGCCTGTCTTTTTGGGAGCTCAAGTCTGTCTTCACAGCAGCACGAATTTTATTGGTTGTGGAGCCCTGAAAAGCCCTCTTTCTTTCCTCTCTTCCTCCCGCCCCGCCAGAAAAAAAGTGAAGTGCGCTAGCAGCCGCCAAAGCTTGGGGGCTCTGCAGGTCAGACCTGGGGTCTTTGTGCCCTGCGCAGTTTGGGCCTGGGCCCAGCAGACATGATTGGCGTGAAGGTTACAGTTGTCATTCCCACATTTCCAAGGGATAGATGCAGCTATGTCCTTAGTGGGAATGTGACAAGTTTTCATCTTCTGCTCATGCAAACAATATGTGCCTTTGAAATGGACTGGAGACATTCAGGGAGTGGGTTGGCAAATGGGCCTCCCTGCTTTCTCCAACTTTGCTCTGTGCGGTTTCTTGCACTGGCAGGGCATCTTCTCCAGCCAGCATTTCAGCGGCTGAGAAGTGCTCAGGGACTTGGTGCTAGGTGTGCCCTCTGATGTCATTGTCCCCGGAAAACACCTGAGGGATATTTTTGCATAAATGTCTATCCCGACCTTTTCCCCACAGATAGCGGACCCAGAGATAGGGGAGTTATTCGTGACCTGCAATAGGAGATGGAAACTAATGTTTTATTCTTTTTGTCTTGTCCTTCATCTCCCTCCCAGGGCTGCTGCTTTTATTTCCCCTTTTGAATGACCTACTGGACTGCATTCTCCTGAGGAACAAAGGAAGTGCCTTTTTAGCTGGAATCCTTGGAAGACCACCAAGGACTTTAGCTCATGCAGTGCAATTTCGCACCACAACAATAACAAAAATGCATTGACTGAATGGCTCAAAAATGTGGAGCGTTAGAGGCATTCATTTGAGTCTAGGACACTGTCACAACACAGACGGACCCAAGTAAATACCTTTAGACGGCTAGTATAGAAACAGGGGTAATCTTTACCGTCACCCTGGCCTTTCCAGATGCATACATTAGCCTCATCTTCTCTGGGACACTCAGGTAATTTTGGTTACTTTGGTGGGGGATAGTATAGCATATAGCCTAGAGCTCAGTGAATCCGATGTCAGGCACATTGCATTTCAGGGGTAATCTTTTTCTTTTTTTAATGCAACCATCCAGGATTGTTTTCTAGGCAGAGGGTTGCCAGGTCTGGATGCCTAGCTCCTTGAGCTTAGACCAAGTTTAAGGTGTTATTCCCAATGGCCTTGCACTTGCCTTCTAGAGGTTTGAGTGTTTGAGCAGGCTTTAAGAATATGCCATGTTCTGAAGGAGTGTCAGTCTTTATAGACCATAATTGGGATAATTTGATGTGCTCTTGACAGTGTTAGGGTGCTGAGAGGACTTTCAACCAAGTCCTATTGCCTGTCCATTTGACTCCTGTATTTTTCAAATATGATGAAAAGGGTATGATTAAAAGGGATCTTTAACACAAAGGATACATTTCTGTTCAGCTTTGAATGGTCCTATCTGGTTGGAGGGCCTACCGTGTACAGTATTCTGTGTTGGGCATCATGAAGTCTGTGAGAAGGGTAGGAGGGCCTTCTGCCTCCAGGACCTTTCATGTCAGTAGGGAGATAAGCCATGTGCACACGTCACTGGAGTACAACACGGCATGTGATAAGTACCATGTGAATGCTACAGCCGAGGAAATGGAGTGCCCAGGACGTTCCATGGTAGAAGAGATTTGAGACTAGAGTACTAATGAGGCAATGCTAACTCACCCACAACCAAATAATAATGAGAGTAAGTTGAAACGTCTAACCACTGTCATTGTGCCTCTCCAGAAAGACAGGATAAAGCACACACAACAATGGCATACATGCTTTACTGCTAATCCAATGGTTGCTGAAACTGTCTTTTTAAGAGTGAAGCAGTTGGCTAGAAATGTTCTTGAGTGTGCCAGACAGTGACATTCAAGGTTACCAAGGAGCCTTGCTGTGGTTTTGATTTTGGAGTTTGTGTTTTCTGTTCTCATTTTATGTTCATGAGCAATGCTCCTGTAAGCATGTGTCCACTCCCACATCCACATATACACATGCACGTATCTATACCTCAGAGGATTCTGGGAGTCATACAGATTGTTAAGAGTTATATGCCCCCCCCCAAAAAAAAAAAGTGTATGTGTGTTTGGAGAAGTAGCAATACTTTCTGATAGTGAATTTATTATGGTACATAACAAACACACCATACCTCTTCAAGATCTGAATTTTCCCTTCCCCACCTTATGTAGATGGGTTGGGTTTTGCAATGAACTTGTGATCTCCTACTCTGTTGGAATCACTGGTTTGACTCTCTCTGTTTCCCTTGAGGTGAGAGTTTAGTTGAGCCACAGGGCCTGTCAATATAGAAATCGTTCAAGTAGTTTAGAGGAACTGTCTCCTGGATGCTCAGAAAGGAACTCAGCAAAAGTTCTGATTTATGCAGCCCTGTCTCTAGTGAGAACATGTGAATATGAAATGTTGGATTCAGCATAATTACTATTTTCCTGTTTTATTTGATTCACGTTGAGTTGCATGCAATTTCAGGATTAACTGGAGACAAGACTTGAGGAATGAAAAAGGAAGCATTTTGTTACCTGAGCAAAGGAAACAACATTGGTGTTACTCTGAGTCGGTTGGAAGCGAGTCTCTGGCTCCTCAATAATGTGAACTGTTTTAGCACTGAGGTTTGTTTGCATATGTGTTCACCAAAAAACAAACAAAAAAATTGTGTTTGGCTTCATGGTAAGAGCTAGTAAATATTCACTACTTTCCCTGGCTTTGGCCCAAGAACTTGTTATGATTGACTTATTTAAAGTCCCCAACAGGGACTGGCAGGTGGCCTGGTGGTTAAGGTGCTGGACTCCCACATGGCCGGCTGCAGGTCAAGTCCCGGATCTGGCGGCTTGCTTTCTCTCCCTCTCCCTGCTCAAATAAAATAACAGTAATAATAATGATTATTACTTTTTTCCCCCCTCGTTTTTAAAAACAAGTCCACAACCACTAAATAAAGTTAGAATCCTCATCATCCCCATTTTACAGATAAGGAAATTGAGATTCAAAGGGATTAAGAAATACATTCACAGGCCTAGCCTGGTAGCATAGATGTGACCAGACCCTCCCTACTACAGTGTGAGAATGGAATAATGAAGTGCAGTGTTGGAAGCCACATGCCTGTCAGTTGAATCTCCAGCCTGGTGGGCCTGGAATATGCTAGGTACAAGCCCAAGATCCTGACAAGTTGGAGGACTTGGGGGAGGTGGGGTGGGGTGGGGTGTGATCATGGCATTCTGAGACCTTGCTGAGGGTGGTTTCTATCTTGTACATGAACACATGGAATCTATTGTGAACAAAATACATACGGGGCCAGCCTGTGGCGTGGTTAAGGTGGCTGGATCCTAAATGGCTGACTATGTGGTTCAAGTCCTGAACCCGGCAGCTTGAGAAACTTGGCTGGTGTGTGTTGCGTGCATGCCCGAAATCCAGAAAGGAGAATAGAAGTGAAGAGATGGTGGCATAACAATGTCCCATGGGAGGTGATTTCTTCCTTTCCCTCTCTAGAGAGTGTACCTTCCCTCTACCAAAAAATTAGAAAAAATACATGCATATGTATATATTCATAGTCTTAGAGCTAATGAATGGCAGAAGTGGGATTAAATCCAGGTCTTATCTGACCCAGAATGCAGTCTGGTATGTAGTAGAGATAGTAAGACTGGAAAAGAATATAAAGGACTTTATTTCCATAGACGTTTTAGAGATTTATATAAGCCGTGGGAGGGTCTGCAACAAATAAAAGGCCATCATCATTCCATTCTCACACTGTAGTAGGGAGGGTCTGGTCACATCTTTTGCAGGCAAGAATGTCAAGTCAAACGTAGACTACAGCATCAGCAGTCGAAGGGGTGTAAGTTGTACTTCCTGGGCCATGGGGAGCCAGTGAGGGTTTCTGTGGAGAGGAATGTCATCAGTCAAGCTGTTTTAGGAAGATAACTAGTGGCACTTTGAGGGGGGGGGGTCCGTGAGGCAAGAGATAAAGGCAGGGAGATCTGTTAGGAGGCCATTTGCAGTAGTGCTCAGCTCGTCTACCTGCCTCTTGTTGCCGTTCCTTTTCATCCTGAACATCGACAGCTTAATTTGCTTTACATCACTGCTTTGAGCTTCACTGGCTCCAAGTATCTCAAGTGATTTTTTTTTTATTAAGTCCCTTCTGAATTCTCCAGGGTTAAGTGTGCCCTCTTCCTCTTCTTTTTTTTAAAAAAAGAATTATTTAATTTTATTTATTATTACTATTTTCAAATTGGACCAGGGACAGAGAGAGAGAGAAGGAAAGTGAGAAAGCAAGCCACCAGGTCTGGAACTCAAACCACTGTCGGCCATGTGGGAGTCTGGTGCCCTAACCACCTGCCAGCCCCCCTCTTTTTTATTTCTTTATTTTTAAAGGAATTATTTAATGTAATGTATTTATTTACTTATTTTTTTAAAAAAATACTTCATTTACCTTTTCTTTCTTTCTTTCTTTCTTTTCTTTTCTTTTTTTTTAAATCCGACCAGAGGAAGAGAGAAAGTGATAAAGCAAGCCGCCAGGTCCAGGACTCAAACCATTGTCGGTCATGTGAGAGACCAGAGCCCTTAACTACCATTCCACCTGCTGACTCCTCATTTACTTATTTTTAATTTGACCAGAGAAGGGCAGAATGAGAGAGAGGGAAAGTGAGAAAGCAAGCCGCCAGGTCCGGGACTCAAACTGTGGTTGACCATTGGGGAGTCTGGCACCCTTAAACACCATGCCACCTGCTACCTCTGCCCTCTTCCTCTTAATTCCCTGCTTGAGCCCTATCTGGGGTCTTTGCATATAACCACTTTGTGTTATAGTTAACTCTGCAGGTGTCTGTTTATCGTCTCAACTGTAAGCAACCTGAGGGCAGAGAAGGCAACTCCTGGCATTTATGTGCCCACCAGTACCAAGTAATGGTAGCTCAGTGCAATATTTGTTGAACAAGGGAGGGCATGGCATAGACAGTTCTATCACATTCTCTGTCAGGACACCAGTGCTGTAATGGAATTATACTGCCTTGATGATGGATCATCAGCCCATGGTCTTGTTGATCTCCTAGGAAATTCTGTATCTGAACACTTGGAAGTGAAATAAATTTAGAGTAAATCTCCGTGATACATTGGTATAACTTAGAGAGTCCCCTCTTTTTTCTTTCTTCTTCTTTTTTTTTTTTTAGAGAGAGATTTTTGCTCTAGAGTGTGTGCTTCTCCATTGTTTTAGGGTTTTGGGCATGCATGCACACACACACCCAGTGTGAGTTTCAAGCTGCCAAGTCTGGGAGTTGAACTGTGGTTGACTATGTGGGAATCCAGTGACTTAACTATTACACCATCTGCTGGTCTCCCTCATCCCCTTTTTAAAGTAATTTGAAATATGGGGCTGGCAGGTGGCATGTTGGTTAAAGGCGCTGCACCTCCTACATCGCCAACCGGGATTCAAGTCCTGGACCTGATAGCTTGCTTTCTCATTTTCTCTCTTGCTCTCTGATCAAACTGGAAAATAATAATAAATAAAGTTAAATAATTAAAAAATTTTTTTTGAGGTAGGGTCATGTACTCATCAGAGAGAGAAAGTGAGAAAGAACTTCCCCCTCCCAGTGGGGGATAGCCATGCTGCAATCCCGTCTCCATTTTCCTTTTGGGATTATGGGCATGCACACATATCCATGTTTTTCAAGCCTCCAGGTCCAGGAGCCTTGAAGCACAATCAGCCATGTGGGATCCAGCTGCCTTAGCCACCACGCCACTGGCTGGCCCTTGGAGAGCACTTTTTCTCTTTGTGGAGAAAACTTTTTATTCTTGTCTTTACCACTTCATTAATAACAACCTTATAGAAATCTTTCAGAAATATTTAGAATTCTGCTCTTTTTTTCTTTCTGCTGAGATATACTGCTTCAAGGAACAAAAAGTTGAGAGTGTTTTGATTAGGTAATTTCCAGCTAATTTAGAAGAGTAGTTCACTACATTGAACCCAGAATATAAAGCTTGTTAATACATGTTAATTACCTTTAAAAAATATTTTATTTCACTTTATTTATTTTTAAATTTTGACCAGAGAGCGACAGAGTGAAAGTAAGACAGAGAGAGAAAGTGAGAAAACAAGCCACCAAGTCTGGGACTCAAACAGCTGTCAGCCATGTGGGAGTCCAGTGCTCTTAACCACCATGCCACCTACCGGCCCCATCAGTTCTTTTAACAACAACAAAATCGTTATTGTCTTTACCAAGTATAAGAACAGGCTTAGGGGAGTCAGAATATTTGATATAAATAAACAGATACACTAAAGTATGAACAGGTAAGAACTAGCATTTTCAATTCTACTTGGTTAAACATCTGTTGCTTACTATGGAGAACATGAAAGTGCAGAAAATTCATGAAGCAGTTCCATCCTGGAGGTAATTTGAAATATTATATTTAAGTTCTGATGCATTTAATTCAGCAATCTGGTGGGAGAGAAAAATCAAAGAGATCCATCAGCCAGGTATTCAACTTTTGAAAAAGAAACTCTAACAAATGTTAGAAATTAGGGAAAAAATTGAATGGAAGAGTTAAAAAAGTCAATAACCTCCAGGAAGCCTGGAATCTATGTAGAAACATCTTATTGGAAGCCCAGATAAATGTATGCCAGACATCAAAAAGACCAGCTGCTTGGGGGAAGAAAAAAAGAGCCCGGCATGACTAACTGGCAGAGTAAAAGAGGCTGCTTCAGGGAAAAAGGCATCTTTCACAAAATGGAAAGAGTTTAAGCCAAAAGAGGGAAGTCCACTAGGCAAGGCAGGTACAAACTAGAGTGAAGTGGGCCAAGAAAGTGTTGAAGGTGAAATTTGCAAGGGATTTGAAGAAAGGCCCATGTCATGATAATGGTGAAAAGTATAGGCTGAGTCCAAGCTGCAGAGGAAAAGGCGGTATGACATCTTTCAGGGAAACCATGCCTGCCTAATCTCCCAGAGTTCTTTTTGAGAAAAGCATGTGGATTGGGGGAAGCAGACACGCGTAGTTTAAGTTTTCGTATGCAGTGGGATTCCAAGACAAAGAATATCTAGAAAATCTATTTACTTTGAGGTTGGTGTGGATGTTGGTTTACTGAGGACAGAAAAATAATTGAGGGAGAGAGAAAAGAATCTCCACTGTTGCAGATGGAGTCGTTTACATGGAGAGGATATGGTTTTGGGAATGAGTAGTTTTAGCCTATCTGTGAAAAATTACTTGGTTGATAAAACCTTTTCTTTTTTTAAAAAAAAATAACTTATTTAACTTCATTATTACTATTTTTTAATTTGACCAGAAAGAGAGAGAGAGAGAGAGAGAGCAAGCTGCCAGGTCCAGGACTTGAATAGTGGTCAGCCATGTGGGAGTTCAGCATCTTAACCACCATGCCACCTGCCCGCCCCACTTGGTTGATACTTAAGGTGAGGTTTTCCCTTCTTAGAAAAAGGAGCATGTCCGGGTGCGTGTGCGTGTGTGCCCAAGATCCCAAGAGGAGAATGGAGGAGAAGGGATTGCAGCGTGGCCATCCCCCCTGGGGGGTGATTTCTCGCTTTCTGTCTCTCTATCTCTCTCTGTTTGGTGAGTGCACACGCCCTAGAGTGAAAACCTTTAAAAAAAAAAGTCCAAATAAAAACCTCTCCAAAAAAAAAAAAAAAAAAAAAAGAAAAAAAGAAAAAGGAGCATGAAAGAGAGTTATAGTGTTGAATTAGATTGGTGATTCTCAGCCCTAGCTACGTGTTGAACCACCTGGGGAGCTTTTAAAATCCACTAATGCCTGGGCACCACCCCAGACCAATTAAATCATACTTTTGGGGGCAAAGATAAGACATGGTATTTCATTAAAGGTCCACAGTGGTTCAAAGGAGCCACCACTGTTGAGACTCACTCCCCTAGATGATCTCTGCAAGTCTATGATTCTAAATTTTCCAACAAAATTCATCACGTAGTGTCTCAGGTGAGTGTTTTAGCTTAGACTCTGCATGCTTTGTAAAATTTGGCTAACTTGGATTTAATAGAAACGTCTGTTAAACTTAGGGAAAATGTTTCAAAGTCAAGATGCAAGTGTAAACCACAACTAGTGATGCTTTGCTGCAGGTGAAGACATAAGACAAGGACATTGCGAATACTTCGGAGAGAATTAGAAAGGAATCCAGCCTTGCTGTCATTTATCGATTAAGTGTCAGTGCGCTAGGTGATATTTCTTTCCTTTCTCTTTATTGGTAAAATTTTAAAAAATCTCTTTATCCCTTACTTTAATGTTCTCTTTGCCATGTGTTTATTCTCTTCAAGTATCTTATCAAGAAATAGAAGTACAGTAAATCCCTGGGCTTCTAACCGGCACAACCCTCCAGAACACAGCTGGGAATGTGGAAGTAAGCAGAGCAGCTAAATGATAGAAACAGCTGAGATAAAGCCCATGCATTCTGCTTGGAGAAAAAGCCTTCAGAGACTTATCAGCAGCCATCACTGAATAAGTCCTGCATTCAGAGCAGTATGTGAGGGGCTGGGGGTTCCAACAGGTGTAAAACAGGAATTAAGCTGTTGAGGAGATAACATTCAAATGAGTTAGGGGTTTGTATGTGAGATGATAAAATGCCTTGGTTAACCGGGTTTCCTAGTCCATGGGAGGTTAGAAGTAGCAAGTGGTGCTGGCTGGGATGGAGAGGAAAGGATTGTTTTGCAGGCAGGTGAGACTTGATATTTGTGCGAAGAAAGGACAGTGTGCAAAGGCTGGGGGCAACCAGAACTGAAGAGTAGACCCAGAAGTTACTGATCTTGGCAGTTGGGAGACCTTTTAGGATGGGGTAGATGCTCAGTAGCTCCTTTGTAACTCTTGAGGGCACTAGTATACTTCAGGACAGTCTTTAAAAATGATGTTTATGGGGCTGGCAGGTAGTGTGGTTAAGGCGCTGCACTTCCTCATGACTGATGATGGTTCGAGTCCCGGATCTGGCAGCTTGCTCTCTCACTTTCCCTCTCTCTGTGTCTCTGTTTCTCTCTGGTCAAATTAAATAATAAAATAATTATTTGTAAAAATTCTATTTCTAATAATTCTTATTTAAAAGTTTGGAAAGTATAGGGGTGGAGGCGATCTTAGAAAGTTCATGGAGAATCAGCAGGTGATGCCAAGGTTAAAGCATCTAGATCTCACATGTCGACTACACGGTTTGGGTCCCAGAGCAGTGGCTTGAAAAACATGCTGGGTCATGTGTGTGCGTGCCCAAAATTCCCAGAGGAGAAGAGATTTTTCTATGGCCATCCCTCTGGGGGGATGATTTCTCACTCTCTCTTTCTCTCTCTTGCCATCACACACATTCTATAGCAAACAAGCAAGTAAATAAGTAAAATAAAATAAATAAAATCCTTTAAAAAATCATGGGACATGAATATTGGAACTATACATGAATCTCAATTTTTTTTTAAGAGGTTTTTGCTATAGGGTGCGTGCGCTTGCCAGACAGACAGAGACAGACAGAAAGATAGAAAGTGAGAAATCACCCTCCAGGGGGGATGATCATGTCGCAATCCTTTCTCCTCCATTCTCCTCTCGGGATCTTGGGCACGCATGCACACGTGCCGGCGTGAGTTTAAGCCACCAGGTCTGGGACTCGAACCGCAGTCGACTATGTGGGAGTGCAGCGACATAGCCATTATGCTAACCGTTGGTCACAATCTCAATTTTTTTTTGCACCAACATAAACTCATACTTTAATCCCATTTTTTTTTTCACAAACTTTTGGAAGTCCCCATCTATTTTAGAAATAGTTCCTTTGGGGACAGCAGGTGGCATGGTAGTTAAGGCGCTGGACACTCCCACATGGCCAATTACCATTCAAGTCCTTGACCTGGTGGATTCCATTCTCACTTTCTCTCTTTCTCTGTGTCTCTCTCTGATAAAATTAAATGAATAAATAAAATAATTCTTAAAAAAGAAATAGTTCCGTTGTAAATACTGAAATATGAAAACTGGGCCAGCAGGTGGCATGGTGGTTTAAGGTGCCAGACTCCCACATGACCAGCCATGGTTCAAGCTCCAGACCTGACCTTTAAAAGTTTGGAAAGTATAGGGGTGGAGGCGATCTTAGAAAGTTCATGGAGAATCAGCAGGTGATGCCAAGGTTAAAGCATCTAGATCTCACATGTCGACTACACGGTTTGGGTCCCAGAGCAGTGGCTTGAAAAACATGCTGGGTCATGTGTGTGCGTGCCCAAAATTCCCAGAGGAGAAGAGATTTTTCTATGGCCATCCCTCTGGGGGGATGATTTCTCACTCTCTCTTTCTCTCTCTTGCCATCACACACATTCTATAGCAAACAAGCAAGTAAATAAGTAAAATAAAATAAATAAAATCCTTTAAAAAATCATGGGACATGAATATTGGAACTATACATGAATCTCAATTTTTTTTTAAGAGGTTTTTGCTATAGGGTGCGTGCGCTTGCCAGACAGACAGAGACAGACAGAAAGATAGAAAGTGAGAAATCACCCTCCAGGGGGGATGATCATGTCGCAATCCTTTCTCCTCCATTCTCCTCTCGGGATCTTGGGCACGCATGCACACGTGCCGGCGTGAGTTTAAGCCACCAGGTCTGGGACTCGAACCGCAGTCGACTATGTGGGAGTGCAGCGACATAGCCATTATGCTAACCGTTGGTCACAATCTCAATTTTTTTTTGCACCAACATAAACTCATACTTTAATCCCATTTTTTTTTTCACAAACTTTTGGAAGTCCCCATCTATTTTAGAAATAGTTCCTTTGGGGACAGCAGGTGGCATGGTAGTTAAGGCGCTGGACACTCCCACATGGCCAATTACCATTCAAGTCCTTGACCTGGTGGATTCCATTCTCACTTTCTCTCTTTCTCTGTGTCTCTCTCTGATAAAATTAAATGAATAAATAAAATAATTCTTAAAAAAGAAATAGTTCCGTTGTAAATACTGAAATATGAAAACTGGGCCAGCAGGTGGCATGGTGGTTTAAGGTGCCAGACTCCCACATGACCAGCCATGGTTCAAGCTCCAGACCTGACCCCTTGAAAATCATGCCAGGCACATGTACATGTGTGCCCAAAATCCTCGGAGGAGAAGAGAGGAGAAGGGATTGTGATGTGACCATCCTCCCTGGGGAGTGAATTCTCACTTTCCTTCTCTGTCTCTGGTGAGTGCATGTGCCCTATGACAAAAACCTAAACAAATAAGTGAAAAGAAAAATATGGAAACTGCTCATAAAAGGGGAAAATTTCATTTAATTTATATACTCACCTATTTAGAGTACCCAGTTTCCCAACAGTGCTGGATCAATAGTCATTCTATGTATCATTTGTCCTTTTATTTTAAAAAATAGGTTAAAGACTATATTATTTATTTAGTGGTTTATTCTCTTCACAGCTTTGGGTTCATAATTTTGCATCACTTCTAAGCCCTCTAGATCATCCCGGTTAGATTTAGTTCCTAATACGGAAACTTCCTGCTGTGCTCAGCTTGGGAAATTGACATTCTGATCTGAAGTCACAAGAGGCAAACGTGTTGGATCCTACTTAGGGGTGACAGGTTTAAATATTTGAATATTGGTTTCTCTTTTAAACATTTACAGAGTAAATGTATAATAAGAAAAACGTTAGACATTAAGGATAATCTCTGACCAGGAAGCTTTCTGAACCTTTCTTTTTTTTTTTTTATTGGAGAGGTTTTTGCCATAGAGCGCTTGCGCTCGCCAGAAAGACAGAGAGAGACAGAGAGATAGAAAATGAGAAATTCCCCCCCCCCCGGGGGGGATGACCACACTGCAATCCCTTCTCCTCTCAGGATCTTGGGCACGCACACATG
>NW_006209405.1:766056-772742 GCF_000334495.1 Tupaia belangeri chinensis | reverse complement strand
TTTTTTTTTTTTTTTAAAGAGGTTTTTTTTTGTTGTTGTCTTTTGGAGAGGTTTTTGCCATAGGCTGCGTTCGCTCGCCAGAAAGACAGAGACAGAGACAGAAAGCGAGAAATCACCCCCCAGGGGGGATGGCCAGGCTGCAATCCCTTCTCTATTCTCCTCTCAGGATCTTGGGCACACACACATGTGCCCAGCGTGAGTTCAAGCCCCCAGGTCACAGATTCAAACCATGGTCAATTACACAGGATTCCAGCAACATAGCTTTTACGCCAACTGCTGGTTCCCCTCCCTCCCTTACAGTGAGAAGTCATGCCCTGGGGGAATGGCCACTCCACAATCCCTTCTCCTCCATTCTCCTGGGATTTGGGGGAGGCACACACATGTGCTCAGCTTGAGTTTCAAGCTATTGAGTCCAGAACTCAAACCACAGTTGGCCATGTGGGAGTCCAGAACCTTAACCACCACATCACCTGCTGACCCCAGTGGCCTTTTTATAAAAGAGTACCCAGAGAGAGCCCTTGTCCCTTCTGCCACTTGTTAAGTTACAGTGAGGAGTCCTTTGAGAAAAAGGGATATCACTTGACACAGAATCTGACACTGAATCTGCCGGCATCTTGATCTTGGACTTCCAAGGCTCCAGAACTGTGAGAAATAAATTTCTGTCATTTATAAACCACATAATCTATGGTATTTCGTTATGGCAGTCCAAACTAAGAACCGCTTGCTAAATTTTATTAATTTATTTCAAGCTTTTTATTTAAAAATGTTGAATATACCTAGTCCTAGATGCTTATGTAAGAAAGGGAAAAGGAAAGAATCTTTTTCTCCTTAACCTAGAATATGGTGCTATTTATTGACTCACTTAGAGGCGGGAGCTCAGTATTCCATGTGGTTTGTTTTAATCCTGGTAGACAAATGAATGCTTCTTACGTTGTCTGTTTCAGACAGCAGCAGAAACCCAGTTGTAACCTATGTGCCTTTTTGATAAGAGGCTACCTTTACTTCCTGCTCCTTGCTTCAGCCTTCCTGGAGCTCACTTCTCCTTTTCCTTGTATAGCTTGGATCAGGCCCTGGTCTCCGCTTTATCCCGGCCATTCTTTTTATGCTAGTCAGACCTTCTTGCCGCTACTGGGGTCTGTTTGGCTTTTGTAAGCCTCCAAATGCCTGTCTTCTCTCTCACATATTCGAGTTCTCTCTACAGGGGCAGGCTGGAAGTGGTTTCTTTAGAGGTTTCCTTAGTTCACAAACTCCAACAAGCATTAAGCCAGGGAATTTTTTGTGTTTGTTTCCTTCAGTTATTGTTTCTATTCCACCACACATTTGTCTCCATTGAGTTTTCAGTCTGGTGTTTGGTTAGAGATGAACACAAAGCACTGTGTCCTTGCAAGCTGCAGTGTAAAGCATGTGGTTAGCAGTTACTACTTGCAATGGTCCAGTCTGAGTGGGAGTATCATTCTTCTTGGCAGTCACTTCACAGAAAGTCCTGTTTTTTTTGGTGCTAGAATAAGCAGTCACTACATTCCTTATAATTTATAGTCAAATTATTATCTACTATTGTTAAAATTGCCTTAATTATAGAATATTTCTCCATGCTAAGATTTTAAAAAGCAAAACAAGACAATTTTTTTGTCAGCGTGCTGTAGAAAAAGCCTTTAAATATCACCTCCTCACCAGGATGTTGGCACTATATGGAGGAGAAGTTTGTGTTTATGGGGAGTTTTTAGTTTTTGCTATAGGGCACGTGTCCTGCAGGACAGAGCGAGAGAGAGGGAGAGGAAGTGAGAAGCTCCCCTTCTCCAGGAGGATGGGCACACTGCAACGTTTCCCTTCCACTCTCCTTTTGCCACACACCTGCACCTGGCATATCTTCTAAGTGAACTGAATGCCCCCAACTGTCTGGTTGGTTAATGTTCCACCTGGTTGTTTACCCCCTGTTTGGACTAACATTTTTTTCTACCATTTCAGGTCCAGTGGGCCTGTATGCTACTGGGGGAGGCTCTTTTGGGGAGTGGTCACTTGATCATTGGACAGTGTGGCAATCTTGGAAGATTTGCTTATATTCTTCAGGTTGGAGAACAAATGAAGAAATAAACTTCCAAAATAAGGGAGCTGAATAAAGATGTAGATGGTGGGGCTGGCAGGTGCAGTGGGGTTAAGGGTGCTGGACTCCCCCATGGCCAACTGCAGTTCGAGTACCGCACCTGGCGGCTTGCTTTTTCACTTTCCCTCTCACTCTGTCCCTCCTCTCTGGTCAAATTAAAATAAATAAAATAAAATAAAATAAAGTTAAAACATAATTCTTGAAAAAATGATTTAGGTCATTGGATAGGATATATTTCCACTTAGACAATTTTTTTCCTTTTTTTAGAATTATTTAATTTTATTTATTATTATTATTTTTTTAAATGTTCTTTCTATAGGGCATGTGAACTCGAGAAAGAGAGAGAGAAATACTTGAACTGTGGTTGACCATGTGGGAGTCTGGCACCTTAACTCCCACGCCACCTTCTAGCCCCTCGATGGTCTTTCATAATCTCTACCTCTGGGCTCTGGTTTCAAGATGTATTCAGAATATGTCCTCTTCCCATCACAACACCCGTCATCCTGATCTCAGCCCCTATCACATCTTGCCTGGGTTGTCGTGGTTGCCTATATTAGTCTCTACTCTGACTCTTCCTTTCCCCAGCCTGCGTTTTTTTTTTTTTAAAGGAATTATTCATTTAATTTATTTATCCACTCATTTATTTTAATTCGACAAGAGAGAGACACAGAAAAAGAGAAGGAAAGAGAAAGCAAGCCACCAGATCCGGGACTTGAACCTTGGTCAGCCATGTAGGAGTACCCAGCACCTTAACCATCACGCCACCTGCTGGTTCCCCCACCCCATGTTCTTAGCCCAGCAGTGAATATGATTGTATTCTCTTAAACCTGCATCAGATTATATCACTTCTCTGCCCAGAATGCTTCAATGGCTCCCCACGCTACCAGAATTAAAGCCAAGCGTTATGAGGCCTTACAGGATCTGCCTAGCAGCCCTCTCCTGTGCCAACCCACACGATCCTCTCTTCTCATGCCTTTCTCTGTCTTTCGCAACTCTCCCCGCTCCACTAGCTTTGTTGGTCTCTGTTTTTCCTCAAGCATACCAGGCACATTTGGGGGCCTTTGTACTTCTGATTGTTGGTGCCCAGAACACTCTGCTGCTGGATAGCAGCATGGCTCACTCCCTCATGTTTCTCAGGGTTTCGATGACCTAATATCTTAATAGAGAAGCCATTCCTGATCTCTGTGTGAAAGAGGACCTGCACATACACTTTGTCCCTCTCCCTCTGCTTTACTCTTTGCAGTCATCGCCATCTGATTTGGGGGCAGGAACTTCACTGCACTGAACCAATGTCTAGCACATTGCCTGGCACTCAAACATGTTGGGGTAAATGTGTGAATGAGCACACCTTGCAAATAGGATGCTCTTAGGAAGAAGCTGGCAGGGGGCATAGTTAACTGTAGGATTGTGGGTAGCAGACTACACGTTTGGAACCGCATGTGTACAAAGGGGGTGCCTAGGCTGAAGATTCATTCATTCAGCAAATTCACTGAGTGCTTTATAATTAGTCTGCACTGGGGACAGAGTGGTCAACAGGAAAGACAAAGGCCAGGCCTGACATTTAGGGAGCTCACAGTCTACCTGGTAAGACAGATACGGCTTCAGTTAATATTGCAAATCGTACTTAGTCACAGTTGTGATAACTGCTTCCACGGGGAGGCTGTTGTTCTTGAATTGGGGCTAGAGGAATGACAATCAGGGCGAAGCATAGTATTCTGGAACATTTAGACCCAGGAAGATCTTATTTTCTATGGGTATTGTGTAGGTTTTTTGTTAGTTTGCTTGTTTATTTCTTCTATGAGTGAGACTGACCGTACCCCCAACAGGGTCTCAATGCCAGAAATCTACTACAAGCCTCAGCCACTCAGCCAGCCCCAGATCACATGGATACATGTGCATAGCATACTCGGGGAGGTCCCATACTCAAACCTATGGCCTTCCTACATGAAATTGCCCCACATAGCACTGTGCTTTACATAAGCCACAATATGGCCACTGAGTAGTGATTTGTACAGCATCATTGTACGGCACCACACCCCCCCCCCCTGCCACGTTAATGGCCAGTGCATGTGCTTCTGGCAGTGGTCCTGAGGCGAACAGTGCAGGGGTGATGGGTCTAATTATTGTGGCTTACGTGGAGCACTTTCCTGGTGGCACACCCTTGTCGTTGTTTCAGGGGTAGGGCTCACGTGGGCACTATAAAATGCAAAGTTAACTCGGGTCACTTTGCACTGTCGTTTTCTGTTCTCTGTCTGCAGAGGAACCAGAATGTTGAGTACGAAAGCCTTCTGGTTTTTGTGAAAGGTGAGTGTCCACCCATAGAGGCCACAGACATTCTGGTCCTTTGAATGGGAATGTGTCAAAATGAAGCCCTCTGGCCCAGCAAGGATTATGAAAGAACTCTGGTTCAGCCAAGTATGGGATGGAATGCACCTGTCCATTGGTAACAGGATTTCTTCCCTTCTATACATTTCTTTTTTCTTTTTAAAGAGAGATTTTTGCTATAGGGTGCATGAGCTTGCCAGAGAGACAGAAAGAGACAGAAAGTGAGAAATCATCCCCCAGGAGGGATGGCCATGCTGCAATTCCTTTTCCTCTGTTCTCCTCTCGGGATCTTGGTCATGCATGCATATGTACCTAGTGTGCGTTTAAGTCTCCGGGTCTGGGACTTGAACTGTGGTCACCTACATGGGAGTGAGTGATGTAACCATTACACCATCTGCTGGTATACCTTCTAAACATTTCTTCATGGTGACCAAGCCTGCAGATTGCATTGAGGAGGAGAGGACCTGGTCATGCGCAAGTGCACAGGCTGGCCAGGGAGATTAGGACAGTAAATAAATGCAGCCCAAGTGATCAGTGTTCTGGCAGCTGTCACAACAGAACGGGGAGGAGCATTCCCTGCTGTAATCACCTGCTCAGAGACCAGGGTTTTCCCTATTTCTAAACAGATGTTTTGTTTTTTTTTTCCCCAGAATTTTAGATCAATACCGTGGATAAAATAGGGCCCTGTTTCTTAGTTTGGAGATTCTAAGTCCCAATGAGGAACTCCAAGGCTGGAGTATGTACATCTGCCAGCTCACATGCCTGGAAATTTTACTTAGAAGGCACACAAGTAGTCTTGAGATGCCAGTATTTCCAGTGTTTCCTGGTAATAAGCAAATGTTTTCAGCCATCTTCTAATTCAGACCCCCACATCATAGGACAAAGGCTGGTGCCCCAAGCTCTCCACTTCATGTAGTGAACTGACTGCATTGTAGTAAGTTGGATGCATAAAGTCTTGCTTAAATGTGAAGATTACTATGTGCTCTGTTTTTTATGGCCTGAGGGCATATGCACTAGAGAGAGAGAGTGAGTGAGCAAGTGCGTGCATGCAAGCACATGAGAGCGAGTGCACAGGCTGAAAAGTGCTGTGGTCACTCTGCAGTCCCTTTTCCCCCATTTCTCCATCCCTTAGGATTTTGGGTGGCCATCCATACACATCTGTCTCATGTGATTTTCAGGCTGCTGAGACGAGGATTCAACTCAAATTGTGGCTAGCCATGTGGGATCTGGCTACCTATGCACAGTGCTTTAAACACTGCACTATGGGTACAGCAGGTGGCATGGAGGTTAAGGTGCTGGATCTCGCATGGTTGACTTCTTGGTTTGAGTCTTGGACCCAGCAGCTTGAAAAATCACACTGTGTGTGACCAGCAGATGGCGTAATAGTTATCTCACTGGACTCCCACATAGTCAACCATGATTCGAGTCCTGGACCCAGCAGCTTAAAGCTCACGGGGTGGGGGTGGGGTGGGGTGGGCTGCAAGTGGCATGGTGGTTAAGCACCTGGAGGCTTGCGGCTTGCTTTCTCACTTTCTCACTTTCTCACTCTCTCTGTCTCACTCTCACTCTGTTCTTCTCTGGTCAAATTTAAATAAATAAATGATTCTTTATTTAAAACAAACAGACAAAAAACAACAAAGAAAAACCAAATTCACACTGGGTGCATGTGCATGTGTGTCCAAAATCCTGAGAGGAGAATGGAGAAGGGATTGTGGTGTGGTCATCCCCCCTCCCCCCCGCCCTCCCGTGATTTCTTGCTTTCTGTCTCTGTCTTTCTGTCGCTCTTTGTGTCTCCGGCAAGTGCACATGTCCTACTTGTACCCAGAGGCTTGAGAAATGCTCAGGTGTGTGTGTGTGTGTGTGTGTGTGTGTGTGTGTATGTGCACACCCAAAATCCTGAGAAGAAAATGGAGATGTGAATGCCCATGGCTGTCTCCCTCAAAGGTGATTTCTCAGTTTCTCTCTCTCTCAGCCTCTCTCTCTGGTGTGTGCCCTATAGCAAATACTAAAGCAAAACAAAACAAAAACACTGCATTATGGGGCTGGCCCATGATGTGCCCAATTTTATTTTATTCTTTAAAGAATTATTTTATTTAACTATTTATTTTAATTTGACCAGAAAAGGAGGGAGGGAGAGGGAGACGGAGACAGAGAGGGAGAGGGGGAGAGAGAGAGAAAAGCGAGAAAACAAACCTCCAGGTCTGGAACTTGAACCTCCGTCAGCCATGTGGGAGTCCAGCGCCCCCAGCCACCACGCCCC
>NW_006209405.1:760272-766023 GCF_000334495.1 Tupaia belangeri chinensis | reverse complement strand
TGGACCCCCCGCCAGCCATGTGGGAGTCCAGTGCCCCCAGCCACCATGCCACCTGCTGGCCCTGATGCGCCCTATTTTAAATATGAAGATTATAGGGCCAGCAGCTGGCATGGAGGTTAAGGCTCTGGATCCCACATGGCTCACTGCGTGGTTTGAGTCCTGGACTTGGTGGCTTGAAAAATCACACCAGACGCCTGTGTATGTGGGCCCAGGATCTTGGCCCAGGAGGGTAATTGATCACTTTCCCTTTCTGTCTCTGTCTCTTCAGTGAACCCGTTTCCCCTACAGAAACATTAAAAATAAAGAAACAAAAAATTATTTTACAAATGGAGAATATGGTTTAGGTCATACTTTATTTTTAGGGAGACAGAGACAAGATCCTTGACAAGGTCTTCATACTGTGATCCTATCTATGCCCAGCCTTAGCCAGCTTGGATTATCGGCACACACGTACATTCAGTGCATATAGGAGACCTCAGTGCATAGACCTAGTCCCCCATGTGGCCTCAGCATCATGGAGTATTTTATTAACACTGCACCATGGTGGCTGGCACACTTTTTTTTTTAAGATAGAGTGTGTGTGCACTTGCCAGGGAGTGAGGGAAGGTGAGAAATTGCCCCCCCACAGGGGGCGGCTATACTGCAGTCCCTTCTATTCTCTTCTCAGGATTTTGGGCATGTACGCACATGCACCAGCATGGTTTTTCAAGCTGTTAGCCCAGTCTTGAACCATGTAGTTGGCCATGTGGGATCCAGCCGTTCTAACCTCCAATCTACTTGCTGGCCCAAACCTGCCCTGTTTTAAATAGTATAGCTTGCTATTATAAGGGAAAGTTGCCCAGTTAAGAGTAGAAGTAATCATTTTGTTTCTTGTCATCTAATAGTTCAAATGTTCCATATGCTGTGAAGTGCCCATGGTGTGGGCTAAGCTGTGTTGAGTTTGTAATAGGGCAAAAATCCTTACTTCTTGAAATTTAGCTTTAAGTTTAGGGGAAGTGATTGTCTCCATTTTTATTTTTTAATTTTTATTTATTTTAAAAACTAATCAGGCATATTTAAAAATTTTTAAATATTTATTTATTTATTTATTTATTTATTTATTTATAGGTTTTTGCTATAGGGCGCGTGCGCTTGCCAGACAGACAGAGACAGAAAGACAGAAAGCGAGAAATCACCCCCCAGGGGGGATGGCCACGCCACAATCCCTTCTCCTCCGTTCTCCTCTCAGGATCTTGGGCACGCACGCACACACGCCCGGCGTGAGTTTCAAGCCACTGGGTCCGGGATGTGAACTATGGTCGACTATGTGGGAGTCCAGCGACATAGCCATTATGCTAACTGCTGTTCCCAGATATTTATTTTAATTTGACCAGGGAGTGGGGAGAGAGAGAGAAGGCAAGCCCCTAGGTCCGGAACTCAAGCTGTGGTCGGCCATGTGGGAGTCCAGCGCCCTTAACCACCATGCCACCTGCCGGCGCTGTCTGTTTGCATTTTCAAAACAGACACGACATTTACCATTTCCACCAGTAATGTCTTGGTGTTTCTCTTGGAGCCCTGAGGTTTTCTTTGTAGTTTCTAAACTGAAGCATGAAATAAAACACAATGAGATTCTGGGGATAAGCACGTTTATCTCAGCTGGGTCTGTAATGAATGGGTTTGCTAAGCAAATGAATGATGTAAATATGATATTAGGGGTGTGTAACACCTACATAGGGGAAGAGACTATTCCTAAGCACCTCAGATCAACCATTTTAATCATGATCATTGTGTTAACTACATAAACATCTCCATTTATTAAAGTAGATTTCTTAAGTTGTTTTAGTTACCCATACTTCCTGGGGTCACTTTGAGTTTGGAAAGTGATAAGTTTGCATTTCTTTAAAAATACTGTATCATTCAGCCCATGTTCCATCCAATTAGTCAAATTTATAGAAGGCATTTCTGTAATTGACCATTTTAACATGGGAGACTAATGGCAATTCTGCTATTAGGACAGGATATTTGTTTTCCTTCTTGAAGTCCTAGCAGCTGTTGTATCCTCATATTTTTCAGAGAGGAAAAACAACTAAAAAAATGGAGATGTGTTTTTAATGTGAGGGGAATGCAAGCTGATCAGTGAGAATAAAGGGAAATGATGGCATTTAGCACAGTTATTAATTTTAGAAATGTCTTCGAGTCTGTGTTATATGCTTGAGTGTCATGCCAATGCTTTGTGGCTTCCTGGGGTGACATTTAAGAAATGTTAGATTTAGATCCTACATTTTGCCAAAGATAAATTGCCTCAAATATTAAGTATTTTTCCTAACAAAAATTGATTATAAGGGGATTTCTGTTATATCATTTCCTAAGTTCCTAGATGTGTGATCAGAGAGCAATATCAGACCTTGCATTTTTACAATGCCTTATATTTAGTAGTATTTGCTCTTGGTGAAGGAAATATAGTCCCAAGGGACCATTAATTTGTACCTAAAGTATTTCCATCGTAATAGTCATTTTTTGAGACGAAGGAAAAGTTTGATTGTTAATATGATTAAGAAAGAATGGCAGGGCGTTTTACTCTTTAGTACATGTAAAATGTTGGAGATTTGTTGCAATACCGCGTAACTGAGTTTTCTTAGTTATATTGAACTCTACCCACTTAAGCAGTTGGCTTTATGCTCATATACTTTTTAAAACAATTTACTGTAACCTTGACGTAGCCTTCCTCATATCTTTCTCTTCCCTTCCTTTCTTAATATTTGTTTTCTTTTAATCAGTCAATATTGATATTATTTTTCCATTAAAAAAAACAACAAGAAGAGACTAACGTGATTTCATCAACCCGCTAATTGCTTTACTAATGGAAATCTGTTGGTCCCTCAAACATCAGGGGTGCAGTTTTAAAAGGAACTGGTAAACTGATTCTTCAACCATATGTCTTTAATTTTTAAAAATCTGGCAGGACTTTAAACCTTAAGAAAAAAAATCACCTCATTTTCTTTGTAAGGTTTAAATTTTTTTAATTATGATATAAACTCTACTACTTACAACTATTTAATCCATATTCAATAGTATTCCTACAGGCATATTGGTAATTGTTATTAATTATTATTTTAATACATTAGATAACATTTACTGAGCACTTATGGTGTTCCTATTTGAAACACATTCTGTGGATTAACCCAAAGAGGGAGGATGGGGTAGACACTTTTATCTATTTATCTAACTATCTATTTATTTATTTCAGGGCTTTTTAAAGAATTTTTTTAAAAAATAATTATTTTTATTTAACTATTTATTTAAATTTGACCAGAGAGGGACAGAGTGGGGGTGGGGGGAGTGAGAAAACAAGCCACCAAGTCTGGGACTCAAACCACTGCCGGCCATGTGGGAGTCCAACACCCTTTAACCGCCATGCTACCTGTTGGCTGTATTTATTCTTTTACGTCATTTTTTAAGAAAAGAATTATTTAATTAATTAATTTCTTTTTAATTTGACCAGAGAGGGACAGAGAGAGAGAGAGTGAGAAGAAAAGTGAGAAAGTAAGTACCAGGTCCAGGACTCAAACCACGGTCAACCATGTGGTAGTCCAGCACTCTTAGCCACCATGCCACTTGCTGGCCCAGAGCAGACACTTTTAAATGGAGGAAAGAATTTTAAAAGTAAGGCAATTACAGTGATGAGTTAAGAACTTTCTCATAGCTGAAGTAAAACAGGACATCCAACTAATGATGCATTTCTCATTTTTCAGATAAAAAGAAACGCAACCGTTCTTCAGGCCTCATTTTTTTTGTTGTTCCTCAATCTAGGAAGAATTTATTGCATAGGTTCTCACATAAATGACATTAACCAGTGTGATAATCAATATCATTAATGTGATTTCACATGACCATTTCTTCTATGAGCTTTCATAAAACCCAGAGAAACAGCATTTGAGAAATTCAGTCAGGCTTCCAAGTCCATAGTGTTGTGTGTTGTCTTTGGTTTTCAGACTGAAGAATCAGCTCTTTCTGTCTTTAGCTGCGTTTCCTTTTTGTGTGTGAGTTCGGACTTCTTGCCCTGAGTCAGCGTTCTCTGATAGGTAGCTCCTAGTACCTTGATAATAGCAGACAGCCAGCTGTCATGGCCAGACACCTGAGGATTGCTGTGGGAAAGTGAGAGCCTTGTGTGGAAGCCACTTTAGATCTTCGAGGTGAAATAATTTGGAGGATCCAGACAGCATCTTCTCTTTTCCAGCACTTTTTTTTTTCCTCCCTGTCCTGATGAACTCCGCTCTTAGGACTTTGTAACTTGGCACTCAGAGTTGTCACAGTGTCATTTGGCCTCCAGAGATTATGGTTTATGGTGGCTTAAATGTTTTCCAATTGCAAGGTGACAGCAGTAAAGAGTAACTTCTATATCCATGGCATATCATGGTCCAGTCCCTACTCACATGCAGGTTTTTATGTGCTTTAAATTGTAGTGCATACTCCAGGACCAGCAGTTAGCGTAATGGCTATGTCGCTGGACTCCCATGTAGTTGACCACAGTTCGAATCCCAAACCCAGTGGCTTAAACTAACGCCGGGCACCGTGTGCGTGTGTGTCCAAGATCCCGAGAGGAGGATGGAGGAGAAGGGATTGAGGCGTGGCCATCCCCCCTGGGGGTGATTTCTCGCTTTCTATCTCTCTCTCTCTCTGTCTGTCTGGTGAACGCATGCGTACTATAGCAAAAACCTCAAAAAAATTTGTAGTGTGTACTCTAATACTAGTTATATCTGCTGTTTCTAATGCAACATTATAATAATGCTTCTGTGGGTCTGTACAGTTAAAAAATTCAAATGGCTATATAATATTCCCTTAAGTTAATGTACCATAATCTATTATTATATGTATACCATATGGATTTCTAGGTTATTTCTGGTGTTTTGAATGTGTGATTGTGTGTGTGTTTAGTTTTATAATTAGAACATAGCAATGTTCATTGTCATTCCTATGTGTTTGGCTTCTCTCAAATAACTTATTTTTCATCTTTTTTTTTTTGGAAAGGGTTTTTTGTTTTTGTTTTTTTTTTGCTATAGGGCATGTGTGCTCTCCAGACAGACAAGAGAGACAGAAAGCGAGAAATCACCCCCCAGGGGGGATGGCCACGCTGGAATCCCTTCTCCTCCATTCTCCTCTCGGGATCCTGGGCACGCATGCACATGCTCCCGGCGTGAGTTCCAAGCCAACGGTCTGGGACTTGAACCGCAGTCAGCTACATGGGAGTCCAGCTACATAGCCATTACACTAACTGCTGGTCCGTATCTTTTAAAAAATATTTGAAGTGTTCAGATCCTTTATGTTGAGAGGAAAAAAAGGGAACAAGAAGTGTTAATTTTTTGGTTTTGTGTTTGCTTTCAGTTTTAAAATGAAAGGTCTTGTTGTGGGAGTGTAACCA
Source organism: Tupaia belangeri chinensis (assembly GCF_000334495.1). Classification (NCBI taxonomy): domain Eukaryota; kingdom Metazoa; phylum Chordata; class Mammalia; order Scandentia; family Tupaiidae; genus Tupaia; species Tupaia belangeri. The sequence continues at coordinate 760,625 of NW_006209405.1, read as the reverse complement.
TAGTCAGCCATGTGGGAGTGTCCAGTACCTTAACCACCATGCCACCTGCTTGTCTTTTAATCTCATTTTTTAAAAGATTTAACTTTATTAATTTGTGTTTTGAATGTGTGATTGTGTGTGTGTTTAGTTTTATAATTAGAACATAGCAATGTTCATTGTCATTCCTATGTGTTTGGCTTCTCTCAAATAACTTATTTTTCATCTTTTTTTTTTTGGAAAGGGTTTTTTGTTTTTGTTTTTTTTTTGCTATAGGGCATGTGTGCTCTCCAGACAGACAAGAGAGACAGAAAGCGAGAAATCACCCCCCAGGGGGGATGGCCACGCTGGAATCCCTTCTCCTCCATTCTCCTCTC
>NW_006209405.1:757200-760217 GCF_000334495.1 Tupaia belangeri chinensis | reverse complement strand
AAGCCAACGGTCTGGGACTTGAACCGCAGTCAGCTACATGGGAGTCCAGCTACATAGCCATTACACTAACTGCTGGTCCGTATCTTTTTTTTTTAGGTTTTTAAAAAAGGATTATTTATTTAATTTTATTGATTCATTCATTTATTTTAATTTGACCAGAGAAAGAGACTGAGAGATAGAGGAAGGAAGAAACCAAGCCACCAGGTCTGGGATTGTAACCATAGTCAGCCATGTGGGAGTGTCCAGTACCTTAACCACCATGCCACCTGCTTGTCTTTTAATCTCATTTTTTAAAAGATTTAACTTTATTAATTTTTTATTTATTTTAAATTTTTACCAGAGAGGGACAGAGTGAGAGAGAATGAGAGAAAGTGAGAAAGCAACTGCCAGGTACAGGACTCAAACTGCAGTTGGCTATGTGGGAGTCCAGCACCCTTAATCATCACACCACCTGCTAGCCCCTCTCAAATAACTTCTTTAAGTTCAATTTTAAGATACATTTCTTTATCTTTTAGAATTTTGTCAGAGGTCTTGTGTGCTCACTGGAGAGAGAGAAAGAGAGAGAAAGAGAGAAAGCATTCCCCGTGGGGGGATGGTCACTCCACAGTTCCTTCTCCATTTCTTCCACCATTCTTTTTTTTTTTTTGGAGAGATTTTCGCTATAGGGTGCGTGTGCTCGCCAGACAGACAGAGACAGAGAGACAAAGCGAGAAATCACCCCCCAGGGGGGATGGTCATGCTGCAATCCCTTCTCCATTCTCCTCTCGGATCTTGGGCATGCACGCACATGCGCCCGGCGTGAGTTTTAAGCCACCGGGTCCGGGACGCGCACTGCGGTCGATACGTGGGAGTCCCATTTCTTCCACCTTTCAGGATTCTGGGTACATGCACTTTTTTCAAGCCACCAGGTCAGGGACTTCAACTACGTGATGGGCCTTGGAGGCTATAGCTTCCTTAACATCAGACCATAGGCTTGGTCTGATATATTTTTTTCTTTTCTTTTTTTTAAGAATTTCTTTATTTAACTTTATTTACTTACCTATTTTAAAAATTTAACCAGAGAGGGACAGAGTGAGAAAGGGAGAGGGAAGGAGAGAGCAGGCTGCCAGGTCTTGGACTTGAACTGCTATCAGCCATGTGGGAATTCAGCATCCTTAATCACCATGCCACCTGCGAGCCCCTCTTTCTCGTTCTGTTCTCTTCTCTTCTCTTCTCTTCTCTTCTCTTCTCTTCTCTTCTCTTCTCTTCTCTTCTCTCCTTTCTTTTCTTTTCCTGTTTCTTCCTTCCTTCCTTCCTTCCTTCCTTCCTTCCTTCCTTCCTTCCTTCCTCCCTCCCTCCCTTTCTCTCTCTCTCTCTCTCTCTTTCTTTCTTTCTTTCCTTTTTTTTTTAAGAGAGATTTTTGCTATAGGGCACATGCATGCACTTGCCAGAGAGACAGAACGTGAGAAATCACACCCCGGGGGGATGGCCATGCTGTACTCCCTTCTCCATTCTCCTCTCAGGATCTTGGGCATGCACACACTTGTGCCCAGTGCGAGTTTTAAGCAACCGGGTCAGAGGCTCAAACCATGGTCGACTGTGTGACCAGTGATGTGACCATTATGCCATCTGCTGGTTCCTATTTCTTTTTAAGTTTTTCTTTTTTTGCTTCACTTCTCCAATTCACATTCCCAAAAGGATTTTGGGCATGCAAATACATGTGCCTGGTGTGTTTTTAAAGTAGCTGGGTCTGGGATTCAAACTGCTGTCAGCCATGTGGGCTCTTGTTCCCAGTTTACAACGCTTAACCACTGTTAGTACAAGGCCAGCGTTCATTCATTCGTTCGTTCGTTCTCTCTTTCTTTCTTTCTTTCTTTCTTTCTTTCTTTCTTTCTTTCTTTCTTTCTTTCTTTCTTTCTTTCTTTCTTTCTTTCTTTCTTTCAAAAAATATTTCAGAAGGACCAGTGGGTGGCATGGTTGTTAAGGCGCTAGACTCCCTCATGAGTGAATGCGGTTCGAGTCCAGGACCTGGCCACTTGCTTTCTCACTTTTGCCCTCTCTCCCTGTCTCTCTCTGGTGAGCACACGTGCCCCATAGCAAATTAAATAATAATAATCAAATTCTTTAAAAAACATTTAGAAGGAGGAAGCTTTACCGTTGTATTCGAAGCTTAGCCTTTAACTGTAGCGCAAGCCCAGCTCCTCTGTTAAAAGGTGTGTACAGGGAAGGGAAGAAAAGGAAATTTGAAGTTTAACCCATCCATAAGAGTTCAAGGTGTGTGTATGTGTGTGTTTCCCCAGCATGTCCAGATTCACCCTCCCTGAGCTCTTGCCAAGAACCTGCATCTACTTTCTTTTTGTTTGTTTTTTCTTTCTAATTGGCCAGAGGGCACATGTATTCACAGGGTAGAGACAGGAAGAGAGAAAGCACCTCCCACGAGGAAAGTCGTGTCACAGTCCCTTCTCCATTTCTTGTTTTGGGATTTGGGGCACACATACCTGATGTGTTTTACAAGCCCTGGAATCCAGGACTCCAACTGCACGGTTAATCATGAGGGATCTGGCCGCCTTAACCACCATGCCACCAGCTGGCCCTCCTTTGGTTTCTAAAGCCTAGTTTAGCAGTATCCCCAAGAATCAGCTAAAACGTTAGCTAGTGGGAGTGGGGATTAAACTTGAAGGAGAGTATGAATTAGTTGCTTAAGAGGTAGTGCCTCTTTTTATGGTTCTTCTGATTTTTGATTGGAGGAGGGCTTGCCACGTGTCTGTGTCTTTTCAAAACAAAACAAAACAAAGAGAAAAAAAATCCCAAACAAAACCCTTCCTAAAACATTTGTCATCTGAACAGAACTTCCTAGAAAGCAGTGTCATCGTTTCTAAAAGGAGAGGCTCTTAATAACCCTTCATTCTCCCTCCTCTCCCACTTTTTTACAATGAAATAATTCTATGACTATTAGTTGTGAAATGGCTTAATTCAGCTTCTTATTCTTTATTGAAAATAACTTTGCTATGCCTAGTGTCTGTCTCTGGTCAAAGGGC
>NW_006209405.1:756293-757057 GCF_000334495.1 Tupaia belangeri chinensis | reverse complement strand
GTGTTTGAAAGATCTGTGCCTTGCTTTATTTTGACAGGTGGCTGGTGAAAGAGGTGCTTAAAGGGTGGGGTGAAGGAGGAGGGGCATGTAAGTGGAGGAAGAGGAGAGAGTTTAGCTGCTTCTTTGGGGGCTGGCAAATGGCAAACGATTATTATGTTCTCCTTTTTCTCATTGGGACCTTGAAAGAGGAGTCTGCCAATAAGGCCTGCATTTGGGAGACAGCTGTACTCTTTTTAGGACCATTTATGGGTCTATCCTTTTTAGGCGGGGGCATTTCCTGGTAGAAATAGGTTAGACCATACAAGATGTAACTGTGTAAATTAACTTCTTCTATTATTTTTAGAATTATTTAATTTTAATCATTTTTATTATTATCTAATTTGACCAGAAAGAGAGAGAGAGAGAGAGCAAGCCGCCAGGTCCATGACTCCAACTGTGGTCGGCCATGTAGGAGTTCAGTGCCTTAACCACCATACCACCTGCCAGCCCCTAGATTAACTTCTTTTAATAAAGGAGAGTGATAAATTGGGACCAGCAGTCAACGTAATGGCTATGTCGCTGCACTCCCATATAGTCCACCGTGGTTCGAGTCCCGGACCCAGCGGCTTAAAACTCACACCAGGCGCGTGTGTGTGTGTGTGTGTGCCCAAGATTCCGAGAGGAGAATGGAAGAGAAGGGATTGCCGTGTGACCATCCCCCCTGGGGGGTGATTTCTTACTTTCTGTCTCTCTGTCTCTCTCTGTCTGTCTGGCAAGTGCACACG
>NW_006209405.1:754881-756064 GCF_000334495.1 Tupaia belangeri chinensis | reverse complement strand
TGGGCTCTCCATGGGCTCCCTCTGTTCACGAATCAATTTTTTTTTTTTTGGTATTGTTTACTGTAGTACATTTAACAGACTAAAAAGCCTGTTAATAATTAAGAACAATATGTAAGGTTCAAATCAATTTAAAGAATTAACCAGCAGAAACCACCAAAACTAAGACAATATGGAAATGAAAGGATTTGGGATCCAGGCAGTACTTTTCTAGACCCTCTTTTCTTGTTCTGTCCCAGTCCTGGCTTACAAGTGGCCTCTTGGGAGGAAAGGAAGTGATCAGAAAGGCTAGAAGCAGGGAGTAGAAAGAAGTCCACGTTGCCTTTTTGTACTAGGGCTGTTGTAAAAAAGACTGCATGGAAAGAAGGCCATCTGCTGAGGCAGAGAAGGCTTTCTGTCATGAAGGGATATTTGCTGCATGGCGTTTCAGCAATTCACTGTAACTCACAGAGCCTTCATATTGGGGAATGTCTTTGAAGCTTGGAAGGGAAGGCAGATGAAAACAATAACAACGACGACCATCTATGATAATAAAAATTTTATCATGATCAGGTTTTCAGAAACTTGACAACATACATAGCTTTTAATTCCTTTTACTGGACTTTTCAGATGTTCTAATATTCTTTCTTTCCAATGTGATATTATCACATTTGAATATTTACATTAGACTCTAGGCTGATTTTCTTTTTTTTTTTTTAAAGCTTTCTTTCTTTTTTTTTAATTTAAATTTTATTTATTCATTTACTTATTTTAATTTGACCAGAGAGAGAGAGAAAGTGAGAAAGCAAGCCACCAGGTCCAGGACTCGAACCGTGGTTGGCCACGTGGGAGTGTCCATTGCCTTAACCACCATACCACCTGCTGGTTCCCTGATTTTCTTTTTTAAGTGAACACAGACTCCAACATAAGCAAAGGAGAAAGATCCGTGGGTCGGGAGTCATGAAGCCTGGGTGCTAGTTCCTGCCTTGCCATTGACCAGCTAGGGGATGGGCATTCAAGGGATCATATCAGGGCCCTGTTTTTGTGTTCATGAAATGTCCATGTTGAACTTGATTATTACTAAGATCCTGTCTAGCTATGATATTGTATGACTACAGCTTTGTTGAGAGCCGATGAGATGATCTGGAATGATAAGGGTATATGAGGAAGGCCCTGTCCTCATTGCATATGTATTCTTGAAATCAGG
>NW_006209405.1:742699-754839 GCF_000334495.1 Tupaia belangeri chinensis | reverse complement strand
TTGTCCTTCCTTGCTGTCAGCTGCCATTCTGTATTGCTGTTAGCATGCTCACTTTTAGGGACAACTGCTATCCCTTCTTCTTGGCTGCTTCCCTTCGGTCTTTGGAACTGTAGTTTTATGCTCATCAAATTCTATGCCAAGTAAAGTGTACCTAAATTGTGAGGCCTCTTCTGTGACTCCAGCCCATGGAGTTTGGCTTACCAGAGTCTTTGGGCTTTATTTCTAAGTTCCAGATAGGTAATGTGTTACTAAATCCCTGCCTGTCTTAGGCTAAGACAGTAGTGTTGATGTGCTGATGAATTGAGAAAGAAGAGTAGATGGAAAAGAAGGAAGCCAGAAAGCGGCACACTGCGGAGGGGGCTGGGAAGGCAGTCTGTGCTAGCAGAGGTCTCACATTCCATAAAAGATCACACAAAGCAGTTTGAAGAGCTAAGTTATTGGAGCTTTTTGAGACGGCAGGAGTTAAAACTGTGCTTGGATTTGAATAAGAAAGTTGCTTTTGGGTGTGCCTCTGCTTGAAGTGGGTGATGGAAAGTACAAGCTGCCTAAGCCAGTGTGTATGTGTTTGTGGTCTGCCTGTCTGGCCGGTGCCTGGAATGTTGTACGCGAACTTGTAAAAGGCCACAGAGACCTTGCTCCCTTTGTCTCAGTCAAGAGTCACAGAGTGTGAATTTGAACCCAGCTATTCTTCCTTCAGAAAGTTAAACATCAAGGCGTTATATCCGGTTATGCTCCCTTACTCAAAATTTGCTGTAAGTTATTCCTTAACCAAATACGATTCCAGTGGGCAGTTGTGTTCAGAATAGTGATTCAGGCCATCAGGCAAATAGCAGTTTATACGCACAGTCCACAAGTGCACTGCTCACTTGTGTATTTTGTTCACAACAGAGTCATCTTGGGTAGGAATCTTGGGTTATTTCCCCCCATCTTGCTACCTTTTCAGATTTATGTCCCCCTGTACCTACTTCCTGTACTTTATATGTAGCCAAACCAGACTACTTATTCCCTAAGAACTGCCAGGAGTGTCTTACCTTCCCCTGGGCCTTTATGTACATCTTCTTCCTTCTGTCTACATCTGCCCCTCCCTATTTCTGTCAATTGAAAATTCAGCTCATCTCTTGTAGACCTTTGCATCCATTCTTGTAGACACCCATGGTTGGAAATCTGTGCCCTGTGGCATTTTGTTATAATGAATAAGTGAACGAATGAGCATTGAAACAGTGAATTGTTCATTTTTCCATAAGCACTTATTAAACATCTTTTTTATGCTCTATTTCTCTCTCTTTACATTTTTCTCTCTGTCAAATGTTTCCTCCCCACCCCTGCCCTCCACTACCCACTCTCTACCATCCACTATCTCTACTATCCCTCTATACAGTCGCTAGCATTTACACCCATCCTTTCCACCATCACATTTTCAAGTCTCTCAACCTCATCCATAGCACTCAGCACAAACTAAATGGGATATACAATGTGTATATTTTAAAGTCTGGCTCACTTCCTCTCAGCATTAAGTCTTCTATATTCATCTGTTTTGATAGTAAACACCTTCTATGTGCTCAGCTACATGTCATTTACTAGGAACATAAAACTGAATAAGTCAGACACAGCCCCAGTCCTTAAAGAAATGACATCCCACCTTTTATTAAAATTGGCTATTGCCTTTTTTTAAGAATTATTTATTATTTTTCACCTTGCTTTAGTCATGACAGAGAGAGAAAGAGAGAAAGAGAAAGAGAGGGAAAGGGAAAAGGAAAGGGAAAGAAAGAGAGGGAAAGTGAGAAATTAAAAAATTATTTATGTATGTATTTATTTAAAGCTGGTCAGTCCAGGACTTGAACCATAGTAGGCCTTGTGGGAATCCAGCACTTTAACAACCATGCCACCTGCTGGCATGGTTCATCAGCTTGATTTTTTTTTGAGAGGTTTTTGCTATAGGGTGTGTGTGCTCGCCAGCCAGACAGAGAGAGACATAGAGACAGAAAGCGAGAAATCACCCCCCAAGGGGGATGGTCACGCTGCAATCACTTCTCCTCCATTCTCCTCTTGGGATCTTGGGCACACACGCACACACACACACTCGGCATGAGTTTTAAGCCACGGGGTCCGGGATGCGAACTGCGGTCGACTACGTGGGAGTCCAGCGACATAGCCATTATGCTAACTGCTGGTTCCCCATCAGCTTGATTTTTAAAAAATAATTATTTTTGTTTAACTTTATCCATTTATTTATTTTAATTTGATAAAAGAGGGATAGAGTGAGAAAGAAAGTGAGAAAGCAAGCCCCCAGGTCTGGGATTTGAACCACAGTTGGGCATGTGGGAGTCCAGCACCCTTAACCACCATGCCACCTGCCGTCCCCCATCAGCTTGATTTTTTTAGATGACCAATTTCTTTCTCATTAGGAAAAGAAAGAAAGGTGGGCTGGCAGGTGGTGTGGTGGTTAAGGGTGCTGGACTCCTAGGTTGCCTACTGCAGTTCAAGTCCTAGACCTGGTGGCTTTTTTCTCATTCCTTCCTCCACCCAACTCTGTCCCTCTCTGGTCAAATTAAAATAAATAAATAAAGCTAAATTAATAAAAAAAATTCTTAATAAAAATAATTCTTAGGGAAAAAAAAGAGGAAAGGCATACATCCCCAGAAGCCTGTTCTGAAGCATCATCTTTGGCATAGTGCTTTGATCTGATATCAGTGGGGCTGTTAGGCTTCAGAGCACATTCTTTGCTCAACATCAAGTAGACTGAACACACAGAGGATTAAGACTGGTCCCTGGCAGGTACAGGAAAGATTGCTACACTATGAAGGCTTAAAAGTAAGGACTTCTGCCCATACTCCCAGGTAAATGCACATTCCAGCCTGCCTCCTGTTTTAATATAGCTGAAGTTGCTAAAATACCGTTAGCCATATGAATCTGCATATTGATTGAAAAGATTCGATGTCTTCTGTAGCATAGAAGAACCCAAGCAGACGACTTGTCCTCAGAAGCATAAGGCTTTGAGACCATACAGAAGTGTTGAATAAAACAGCTTCTGGGGGCCGCCAGGTGGCATGGTGGTTTTGACAGGATTTAAGACCTGGACCCAGCGGCCTGAAAGTCGAGCTGGGCCTGTGTGAGTGTGTGCCCGAAATCCCAAGGAAGAGGAGAATGGAGGAGAAGGGATTAGGGCATGATCATCCCCCCATGGGGGTGATTTCTCATTCTCCCTCTCACTGTTTGTCTCTCTCTCTCTCTGGCGAGCACACGTGCCCTATGACAAAAACCTAAAAAACAAAACTGAAAGCAGCTTTTGCTCATCTAGTTCTTCTGCTTAAGTCTAACGTGAAAATAATATAGCCAGGGATGATTTTAACACTGGGTGGAAATGGATGCTCAGTGTTAGAAACTGAAGAAGTTACTGAGGGATTCAGTTCAAGCATTTGAGCCCTTACATATCAGTGCTGCAGTATACTTAGGAAAATTAAAAAGCTACGACCTCACAAGTCCGATATACCATGTGATTAATAGTCAACAAACATTTTGAAGTATGATTATAACATTAAACCCAGCTCTCATTTACAGGAAACCCTGCCTCTAGTACAAATTATAGACTTATTAGGTTTATCTGGCAATGCCTGTCCTTTAAGTGCTATGTAATTATTCCTAAACCTTTCAGGAAAGAATTTGAGAATAATATTTTAAACCCATAAGCTATAATTCACTAACACGTGGAAATCACATTTAGCCTTTTATACACTTTTCTTTCTTTCGATGTTCAAAAATTAACCTTTACTCACAAGAACTGCTTCCAATTCTCTGCTCTTTTTATTTTGGCAGACAACTATAAATAAAAAGGAATTAATATCACCCCAAAATGCTTCAGGGCAATTATGTACAGCATATAATTGAAACCCTCTGCTGTCTCTCATGCAGTATTACTGCAAGAACAGGAACTACCAGGAGACCAGACTATGGCCTCTCAGTCCACCCCAAGTATAACCATAGGCCGTTGTCCATAGAGCCACTTGGCTCTTGTGAACTGAGGATTATGGGTTATGGCCAAGTAAGATTTAGTAGACTTACGTGAAAATCAGATCTGTCAGGGTACAGCTGATCATAACTCAATAGATTTAAGCAGCCTGCTCTCTAGCAGGGGCATATATTCCTCCTTTAAGTAGTGAAGATTCCTACTACTTCTTAAAAATTTTTAAATCAATTTGTGTCAGTGCATGTGTGCCCATCAGAGAGAAACAGAAAGTGAGAAAATACCCCTTTCCCCCAGTGGAGAATGGTCACACTGCAGTCCCTTTTCAATCTCTCCCATGTGTCAGGGCTTTGGGCATGCATGCACACACACCCAGTGTGTTTCCCAAGCCGGGTTTGGGATCTGAACTGTATTCAGCCATGTGGGATCCAACCCCCAAACACCATACCAAGAGCAGGACTATTTTTTTAAATAATTTTGTTGGCGCCAGTTGGTGGTGTTGTGGTTAAGGTGTTGTACTCCCACAAGGCCAACCTGCTGGTTTGCTTTCACACTTCCTCTTTCTCTCAATCTCTCTTTGATGAGCACACATACCCTATAGCAAATTAAGTAGCAATAATAAAATTAAATAATTCTTCAAAAAATAATAACTTTGCCAGAGGTCACACATGCACACTGGTGGAAGACAGAGAGAGATAGAAAGCAAGGACCACCCCCCTCCCCTCCCCTCATGAGGTGTGGTCATACTGCAATCTCTTCTCCTCCATTCCTCTCTGGTTTTGGGATTTCAACACGCATGCCTCTGGCATGTTTCTTTTTTTGGGGGGGTGGGGAGAGGTTTTCCTTATTGGGTGCATTTGCCAGAAAGACAGAGAGAGAGACCGAGAGATAGAAAGCGAGAAATCACCCCCCAGGGGGATGGCCAGGCCGCAATCTCTTCTCCTCCATTCTCCTCTCGGGATCTTGGGCATGCACGCACATGCACCCGGCGTGAGTTTAAGCCACTGCATCCAGGATTCGAACCGAACTGTGGTAGACTACATGGGAGTCCAGCGACATAGCCATTACGCTAACTGCTGATCCCTAGCATGTTTCTTAAGCTGCTTGTTGGGGACTCAAACCACATAGCCATGTGGGATTTGGCTGTCTTAACTACCATACCATAGGCTGGCCCAAAGATTGGAACTTCTCCTGACACCAGCATACCTGGTCGCATGAAATTCCCTGACTTAACACTTAGAGGAAGGGACTGGGGGCTTCCAGTGGTTGCTGCTTTCTTCAAATATTAGGACAGAATCTGGTCTCTAATGGCCAGGAGAAATAGCTTAGATTCTAAAAGCACTGGGTGGTTGGTTATTTTTTTTCTGAAATCTAATTCTGCATAAAATTGTTTCTAGCCTCAAAAACATAAACTAAACAGACTAGAAACTGAGGATGGGAGTACTTTGAACTCAAAGAATAGGTACTTTTTACTTCAAGTGTGTCAGAGCGAATTAGAACTATTAATGCTTTAACAACACCGCTAGTTAGCTGCTCCTTAAAACAAGGGAGGCTGAGGAGAGATCTGAATTGACAGATCTCTGACTTAATAGCCACCTCTCAGGTTGTTCTTTAGTCTCTGAGAATATGCACCTGCCTCCCATTTCCATTAATGTCATTAGGAGCTGCAGATCGTATGTAATACAGGATCATCAGGGTCTTTATTGCTGTTCTTTGAAAGGGAATAAAATCATGTCCCTTTCATTCTCTCTGAGACATTACTTGTTAAAATTAAGAGCCCTTGTGCTTTGCCCAATTACTTTCCAGATAAAGTTTCCTGATAATGTGCCAAGAGTAATTTTAATCTGAACAAGCAAATATGTATTCTTTGTTTAAACATTTTTCTATTTCATTTGTATCCCTGGTAGAATCATCTGAAAGAGCTGCTTAGAATTTAAAAAGAAAAAGAAAGAAAGAAGAGTTAAAGGGACTTCAGTGCTTATTGTTACTGCTATTTAAGACACCCTTCCCTTTACAAGGCCCTCACACAGGAAAGCTACTGCGTGAAAAACAAGTATCAGCACCCTCAGCAAAGCCTAAATAGATTCCAGTCCTGTCCCCCTGCCAAAATGGCATTTTGGGAATGTCCTTTCGTTTTAGCATTAACCTAATAATACGTACACATAGGTAATGCACCCACAAATCAAACATTAGTTTTGGCTGCCTTACTGTTTGGGATAGTGATGTGGAGCAGCAGAAAGAGCTAAGCAGCTAGGTGCCTTGCATTTTAACTAGAACTGGAACACCCATTTTGGGATAAGCTTGAGGCTGGGAACTTAATATATTTTAGGCTTTTTTAAAAGAAATATTTATGTATTTAACTCAATTTGTTATTAATATTTTTTAATTTGACCAGACGGAGACAGAGAGAAAGGGAAAGGAAGAAAGCAAGCCGCCAGGTCTGGGACTCGAACTGCAGTACGCCATGTGGGAATCCAGCACCTTTAACCACTGTGCCATCTGCTGGCCCCCAAAATATTTTAGTTTGACGAAACTTCTGTTAGCTTCGCTAGCATCTCAGAGAGAGGTACTTTAATCTTCATTTTTCTAATCAGGCACTGAACTAAAGGGCCTGGATGATAAAATATGATCCTTCCCACATGGGAAGGGTCTGGATTCGTATTTGGAGACATCCCTGAGTATACTGGGCATGCAGGTGCCCATTATCCAGGCAGACTGAGGCTAGGGGTAGATTACAGTTTCACGACCCTGTTGGGAGTGCTGTTTCTATCTCTTTCTCTCTCTGTCTCTCTCACTCATGGAATAAATAAAATAAAATAAAATGTTAGTTTCTATAACTGTAAAGTGGCATAATGCCTTTAATGGTTATGATAAGAATAAAAGTATATGTAAGAGGCTTTAAGCACTGTCTGAATGTGAGGCATTGCCATTATTATGTGTTACTTCTGATTATAAACACTTTGAAGTAAAAATCAGAACTGTGGAGCCAGCAGGTGGCATGGTGATTAAGGCGCTTGATTCCCACTGTGGATTGAGTCTCAGACCTGGTGGATTGCTTTCTCACTTTCTCTCTCTGGTAAGCATAAATGCCCTGTAACAAATTAAATAATAATAATAGTGATTTTAAAAATTAAATAATTCTTGTTTAAAAATCAGAGCCAATCAGGAAGCAGATGATGGTGCAGCAGTAAAATGTGATGCTCTGTGAAGCTAACCCACATGGGAAGGTTCCCAGTTCACATATGGAGACCTCTCTGAGTATGCCAGGCATGCATGTGTCTGTGATCCAGGGCTGGTTGAGGTGAGGAGTGGATCACACGGTCAAGACCTTCTTGGGGGTTCAGCCTAGATGGCACAGTGCTGGAGGCCACATGGCAGCCACATGGTCACATCCCTGGGGTAGCCAGGGAATACACCAGATGTGTGGATGGGTACCCAGGATCCTGGGGTGCTGGAGGGCTGAGGACAGAGGATTATGACATGAGATCCTGTTGAGGGTGCTTTTTTCTCTTCTGTGTCTCCATTGTACATGGGCATATACTTTAGGGACCAGCAGTTAGCATAATGGCTATGTCGCTGGACTCCCACGTAGTTGACCACGGTTCGTGTCCCAAACCCGGTGGCTTAAACTCATGCTGGGCACGTGTGCGTGCATGCCAAAGATTCCAGGAGGAGAATGGAGGAGAAGTGATTGCGGTGTGGCCATCCCCCCAGGGGGTGATTTCTCGCTTTCTGTCTCTCTGTCTCTCTCTGTTTGTCTAGCGAGCACACGCACCCTATAGCAAAAACCTCTCCAAAAAAAAAAAGAAAAAGAAAAAAAAGAAGAATGATCCTGTTGAGGTGCTGTCTCTGCCTCTTTCTGTTTGGCTCATGAAAGAAGTATGTAAACTGTTTTACATAGTGTTTTTGTTTGGTTTTGCTATAGGGTACATGTACTTGCTGGAGATAGAGAGAGAAAGAAGGAAGGAAGGAAGGAAGGGAGGGAGGGAGGAAGGAAGGAAAGAAAGAAAGAAATCATCCCCTGGTGGATGGCCACATGACAATACCTTCCCCTCCATTCTCCTCTTGGGATTTTGGGCTTGCACGTATACACATCTGGCATATTTTTCAAGTCACCAGGTCCAGGACTTGAACCATGTAGTCAACCATGTAGGATCCAGCCACCTTTTAAAGACCATGCCACTGACTGACCCAGAAATAAGTAAACATTTTTTAAAGAATTATTATTTATTTTATTTAATTTATCATTATCATAGTTTTTCCACTTGCTACAGGGCATGTGCACTCAGCAGAGAGAGAGAGAGAGAAAGAGGGAAAGTGAGAAAGCAAGCCTCCAGGTCTGAAACTCAAACCATGTCAGTCATGTGGGAGTCCAGCACCTTAACCACCACACTACTTGCTGGTCCCCAGAAATAAGTAAACTTTTTTTTTAAAAAAAGTGTTAAAAAATACAACGAAATTGACCAGAACTTTTGTTGGTTCCTGAGATTTAACACCTGTTGAGGTTGTTGGAAAAGTCATGGCACATTTTTGCATAGAACAACATAGAAAAATATGTGTGATTTTTCCAACGACCCAATAAATTCTTTGGTTTCTGTCATTTCTCCTAAACCCATCCAGATTTTAAAAGAGTTTTATGCTTTTTCCCCTGTCTCCCCACCACTTGACAGCACAGTTTGCCTTGGGCAGGCGCGGCGGTGTGCACCTGTAATTTCAGTTACTTTGGAGACTGAGACGAGGATTGTGAGCTTGAGGCCAGCCTGGGTGACATAACTAGACCCTGTCCCTCTCTCTCTCTCTTTTTGGACTGAGTCCAGCTTGATAGCCAGCACAGATATTCTTCCTGTTCTGAGGGGAGTGGTTAGAGGCTCAGAAAGGGAAATGCTGGCTAGTAAGAGGTTCACAAGGTGTGAGGGTAGGGATGGGTGTATCTGACCTCTCTGCTGATAGTTTCTCTTAGGGTACATCTTTATGCTTGAGGCCTTTGATGGTGCCCTTGGGGAGCGATGCCTGACTTGGCCCTTTCTGGCTCCCTTATTGTTCCTGTAGTCTTGTCATCCAGGGCCTGAAGCCTTCTGAAGCCTTTAAGAAAGGCTTTATAGCAGCGCTACGTATGTGCCAAGGACAATCAATGTCCAGAGTCTGCTTTTTGGCCTGGATTCTCACTCCTCCTCAGGTAATGGCATCATTTCATAACCTTCTAAATCAAGATAGAGACATTTCTATTAATAGCCACCTTGAGGCTCCTCTCATCTTCTCTTCCCTCTTTCGAAGTTTGAACTTTTGAGATCCTCAGAAGAAAAAATAAAAACTGTTAAAAAATAAATGACTGGGCCCAGCAGATGGCATAATGGTTACGTTGCTGGACTCCCATGTAGTCGATTGTGGTTTGAGTCCTGGACCTGGTGGCTTGGAACTTAGACCGGGCACATGTGCGTGCATGCCCAAAATCCTGAGAGGAGAATGGAGGAGAAGGGATTGGGCATGGTCATTCCTCCTGGGGGATGATTTCTTGCTTTCTCTTTGTCTCTCTTTCAAGGGCACATGCCATATAGCAAACATCTCTCACACACAAGAACATAAAATAAATTACTTTGGGGCCACCAGATGATGTAGTCGCTAGACTCCTACATGGCCACTGTGGTTTGAGTCCTGGACCTGGTGGCTTGAAAATCATACTAGGAGAGAGTTTGTGCGCATGCACAAGATTCCAGAAGGTGAAGGGATTGCAGTGTGGCTATCCCTAGGCTATCCCCAGATGATTTTTCTTCTTACTGTCTCTCTGTCTCTCTGGCATTCACTGCATTATTTACAAAAAATTGATTTATTGTTTCCATGAGAGACAGAGAGAAAGAGAAAGGAGTGCCTTCAACAGGGTCTTCACTTGATGATCTACTCCCAGCTTCAGCATGTACTCGTGTGTTCATGCAGACTTTGGGATACGAACCCAAAACCTTCCCATATGGCTTCAACATTGTAGAGTGTTATATTACTGCTATACCACCATGGTTGGCCTCACTATAAGTTTTTTTTAAAATAGATAAAATTATTTATTTAACTTTATTTATTCATTCATTTACTTTAATTTGACCAGAGAGGGAGACACACAGTGTACACCTGTAATTTCAGTTACTTTGGAGACTGAGACGTGGATTGTGAGCTTGAGGCCAGCCTGGGTGACATAACTAGACCCTGTCCCTCTCGAGAGAAAGTGAGAAAGCAAGCCTCTCCAGGTCTGGGACTCAAACCATGATTGGCCATGTGGGAGTGTCCACTGCCTTCACCACCATGTCACCTGCCTGGTCCCTCTCACTGCAACTTGTAATAACACGGTTTGTCCCTTTTCCTGTCTTAAGCAGAAGGACATGACTTTGTTTGATAGAGATCCTTGAGACTCATTAACTTTTGAAAAATCAATAGTGTTATTCCTTCTTGGAAAAAAGAAAAAGATTGTATGACTTTTTCTAAAGGAGTCAAGACTCTCAGAATTAGTTTGAGAGGTTTTTGCTATAGGGCGCATGTGCTGGCCAGAGACATGAGAGAAACAGAGACAAAAAGCGAGAAATCACCCCCCAGGGGGGAAAGCCACGCCGCAGTCCCTTCTCCATTCTCCTCTCGGGATCTTGGGCATGCACGTACATGCACCCAGCGTGAGATTAAGCCACCAGGGTCCAGGACTCAAACCGCGGTCGGCTACATGGGAGTCCAGTCACATAGCCATTACGCTAACTGCTGGTCCCAGAAGTAGTTAGACTTTTTACATTTTTATCTTGTGTATGGCTATTTGCTCTGGGTAGTAGGGATTGTCTAGTTCATTCAGACCCATTAAAGTTTCCTTTTCCTTGCATTTCATTTCTAAAAAGAATTCTCATATTCCATTGTTCAGTAATAAGCAACTGACTTATAAAGGCCTTTTAACTTTTATTTAAGTTATTTTTAATATTGTATAATGTTTTGTTTTTCTCCTACCACAGGGCATGTGTGCTTGCCTGAGAGAGACAGAGAGGGAAAGTGAGAAATCACCCCCCAACCCCTGGAGTGGTGGCTATGCCACAAACCCTTCTTTATTTTCCTTTTGGGATTTTGAGTACACAAAATCTGAGTCTGGGACTCAAACCATGGTCGACCAGGGGTGGGTGGGGGGGAGAGCGAGCGAGCAAGCAAACCACCAGGTGAGAAAACTCGAACCATGGTTGGCCATGTGGGAGTCAAGTGCCGTAAACCACCACGCCACCTGCCGGCCATGGACTGTAATTATTATTATATCCTTTGTTGCATTGTTGAGTGTATGTTCCTTTTCATCCTCATAGTAGCTGTTCACATATGACCTCCTTTGTTTGTTTTGGTATTGAGGACCTACTGACAAGGGGTTCTTTTATCACCAGCCTGTCCTTCTATCATGGGCCTCATGAGCTGCTTGGGAAGGCCAGTTAGCATGCAAAGTAGACTTCTGGTTTTATATTGAAAGAGGAGTGAGTGTTGGGTTGTTAAGAACTGTTGTTTATTCAGATTGCTGATGTGGACGAAGCAGTGACCAAGTGCTGAGCTGCAGAAGTCTTCCCCAGAGCCCATCTCAATAGTCTGTCTGTATATCTGAGTCCTCAAATGAATTGTCTTCATAAAGTAATTAAAAGTATATTAGATTCAGGTCTTTTCAGTCTTGGCAGGGATTTTAGTAGGACTGAATTCTGTGGTGTCTGTATCTCTTTTTGTATTTTCTGTGCACTTCCTCCTTCTGGATTACAGAAACTCTCTTGCCGGGGAAGCGTTTAGCCATATTACAGACTTGTTTTCAAAGGGAAAACAAAAGTTTAGATAGGAATTTATTTTTAAAAATAGATGTTCACATTGCATTTAAATATATAGACAAAATTTCCAACAACAACACTGAAATGCTGTCCTTCTGTTCTAGGAAATAAATACCTTATTTTCAGTGTGGAGGGAGAGATTATTCTCAAAATAGAAATGCTTTCCTCTTTGTATCTTTTCCTATAATCTCCCTCATTGAGGATGCTTCAGATCCAGAGGGGCTTCATTATTTTTGAGAAGCTTTGGGTTTTCCTATAGATTGCCTGAGGTAGATCTTTCTTTCGCCTGTTAACTTCTGTCCATGCAGGAGCTACATCAACCTGGTGGGACTACCATGTTTGAAAAAACTGAAGCTTTGAAAGGTTTTTGT
>NW_006209405.1:692027-742440 GCF_000334495.1 Tupaia belangeri chinensis | reverse complement strand
AAAAAAAAAAAAAAAAGAAAAAGAAAGAAAAGAAAGAAAAAGAAATTTTTGTAAAGAAAATTCAGGATTCCCCAGTTGCCAGACCAAATTAGTTCCGTTTTCACAGAGAGCAAGATTTTTGTGTTTTTATTTACCATTTAGGACCACTGTAGTGTACCGGGATGTCACTTTTCTAGGTGGAGAATAGGAGATGATAACCTTTGTTTAGGGAGGAAGGAGAATGATTTTGACTTTTGGCTTACTGATTGTCTCTTCTTCTTGAACACTTCCTGTATGCCAGCCTGTGATTTTCTTTTTAAAGAACTATTTATCTTATTTATTATTTATTATTATTTTTAACTTGCTATAGTCATAAGACAGAGATGGGGCCAGGGGAGGGAGAAAGCAAGCCTCCAGGTCTGAGACTCAAACTGTGGTCAGCCATGTGGGAGTTCAGTGCCTTAACCACCACATCTCTGTTTCTGCTTTTAATTACCAGAAGGCATACGTACTTGCCAGAGAGGGTAGGTGAGAGCTCTCCCAGTGGAGCATGGCCTCTTTTCCTCCTTTTCTCCATCCTGTTGAGATTTTGGGCATGCTTGCCCAGGCACCTGGTGTGTGTGTGTGTGTGTGTGTGTGTGTGTTTGCTTGCCATAGGGCACATGTACTCACTGGCGAGAGAGAGACAGAGAAAAAAAGAGAAAGTGAGAAATCACTCCCCAGGGAAGATGGCCACACTGCAATCCCTTTTCTTCCATTTTCCTCTCAGGATTTTGGGCATGCCTGCACATGCACTCAGTGTGATTTTCAAGCTGGTGGTTCCTGGACTTGAACCACATAGTCGGCCATGTGGGATCCAGCCACCTTAACCTCCAAGCCACCTGCTGGTTCCAGGTATGTTTTTCAAGTAAAATCTACTTTCCTTATTATGCACAGCGCTTAACTGCTGCACTATGGGGCCAGCCTGGCACTGTGATTTTCATGTATCATCCCCTTTAATCCTTATAAAATCTTGTAGAATGAATCGCCACCCACCCCAAACACATACACACACACTATTTTCCACAGAAAGGAACTAAGACTTCTAGACATCACTTGGATAGGATCAGTCAGCACATGATTGGAATCCAGGTCTTTGTTTTTAAACCCTTATTTATTTATTTTGAGGTGAACATCGTATAACATAAAATTCATCATCTTGACCAGCTTAAAGTGCACAATTCAGTGGCATTTAGTACATTTACAGTGTGGTACAACCACGAACACTGTCTAGTTCTATACCATTTTTCATCCTGTACTTATCGAGATAGCACTTCTCATTGCCATACACTCCTCCCCCCAGCCCCCGGCAACCACTAATAATGCTTTTTGTCTCTTTGGATTGGCCTATTCTGGATATTTAATGTCAGTGGAATATGACCTTTTGTTTCTGGCTTTTATCATGTAATGGTTTTGAGATCCCCATTGTTGCATCTATCAACATTTTATTCTTTTCATGGCTGAGTAATATTCCATTATATGGTTGTATGGATATACCACACACAATTTGATCATTCAGTCATCAGTTGATGGACACTAGACTCTCTTTACTTTTTTATTATTATGACTAGTGTTGTTACGCACATTTGTGTATATTTTTGTGCTTGAACCCTTATTTTCAGTTTTCTTGGGTATATATACCTAGGAGTGAAGTTATTGACCCATGTGGTAATTCTGTATTTAACCTTTTTGGGGAAATGCCAAAGTGCTTTCCTCAGTGGGTGCACTATGATATATTCCCAGCAGCAGTGTGAAGTGAAACAGGTCTTTCCAACTCCAGAGACTGTGCTCATTTTCTTATGGCATGTCTATGAACTCCCCAAGGGCTCCAGCAACACTTACAAGTCTCACCTCCAGCCAACAACAGGAGCAAGTCCCCAGGGTATCTTGTTTCACTAGCGGATGTCATTGCTAATATGACTTTTTGGCTTGAGGAAAGAACAGGTGTTAATATCTTTTCAATGGACTATCTCTTCTTCCTCTGTGTCAGGTAGTGGTTAAGTGGTTAAGAGGGTAGGCTTTGTGTACAGCCATAGTAGTGTAGGAGGTAGGGTACAGCTGTGTGATGCTGGAGCCATGCAGGGAAGCCCTGAGTTTTGATCCTAGGTTGACCTAAACACGTCCTTGGTCCTGGCTGACTGGAGGGCTATGATGAGGATTATGGCATGGTGAGACCTTGTCAGGCATCAACGTCTCTCTCTCTCTCTCTCTCAATAAATGAATAAATAAAGAAGCTTTTATAAAAGGTATGGGCCAGCATGTAGCATAATGGTAAAATGCTGGACTACCACATTGCCAAATGTGGTTAGAATCCTAGGCCTGCTGGCTTAAAACTCATGCTGAATGTGTATGCATGTGTGCCTAAAATCCCGAGAGGAGAATGGAGGAGAAGAGATTGCAGTGTGGCCGTTCCCCAAGGGGGTGATTTCTTGCTTTCTGTGTCTCTTTCTCTCTCTTCTTTCTCTGGTGAGCATATGCACTCTACAGCAAAAATCTCTCTTATGAAATAAAAGTAAGGGGCCAGCAGATGGCATGGTGGTTGAGGGCACTGAACTCCCACATGGCCAACTGTGGTTCGAATCTCAAACCTGGCAGCTTGCTTTCTCACTTTCCCTCCCTCCTTCTCTCTTTATGCCCCTCTCTGATCAAATTAAAATAAATAAATAAAGTTAAATAAAATAATTCTTAAAAGAAAGTTAGGGGCCAGCAGGTGGTATGGTGGTTGAGATGCTGGACTCCCCACATAGCCGACTGTTGTTCCAGTACTGGATCTGGCGACTTGCTTTCTCACTTACCCTCTCTCTCTGATAAAATTAAAATAATAATAATAATAATGAATAAAATTAAATAAATAATCATTTTAAGAAAATAATTTTAAAAAGTGAAAAAAAAAACTGTTAAAAAAGTAGGTGTGGGCTTCATAGCCACAGTTTGCATGATTCTGTTTCTGTACAGTGCCCAGAATAGACAAATCCATAGTGCCAGAGTGCTATCTAGGATGTTAATGATAGTTAAGGGTTTCTCTCTCTCTCTCTCTCTCTCTCTCTCTTTTTTTTTTGTCATTATTTTATTTGATTGAAGTTGACCAGAGAGAGACAGAAAGAGAGAAGGAAACTGGGAAAGGAAGCTGCTACGTCTGGGACTCGAACCGCGGTCAGTCATGTGGGAGCTCAACTGCCCCAACCGGCACGCCACCTGTTGGCCCCAAGGGTTTCTCTTTTGGAGTAATGAACATGTTCCAATATTTTTTGTGGTGATAGTTGAACAACTCTGAATATACTAGGCACCATTGTGTGAATTGTGTGGCATGTGAATCTCATCTCACGTAAAACGTTGGAAAAAGTGTAAGCTGTAGAGCCTCATTACCACTTAGTAGCTCTGAAAATCACTGGTTCCTTAGTGACCCTGCTCTCGCGTTCATATGTATAAAGGGGGAGCACAGGAGTAAAGTAATAGTTCTGTACCTACTTCATAGAGTTGTGAGGATCCAGGGAGCTAATATAGATAATATAGTGCTTGATGTAGTGCCTGGCACATAACAAGCACTTAATGCATGCAGCTAACTAATAATAACAGAATACAATTTTTTGAAGTTCCAATTGATAGATGGTGTCCATGATACAACGCTGAAGACAGGAAATAGGTAGAATTCCTCCTAAATTTCAAATTCCTAGTTCAGCTCTGCTGCCAAGGAACATGAACAACGTAAGACAATGTAATGTGGCAGTAATTTGGATAGTAATGGGAGATCAGGTCATATGGGAGGGGATGTTGGGTACACCTAAGGGCTAGAAAAAGAATATTGGTGCTGATACAGGAGAGGAAATCGTATTAAAATAGGCTGCCTTGCCCTCACTGACAACAGATGTTGGGAGGTCTTGGGCTCTGGGCTCTAGGGGCCTCTGATCCCCTTGAAGTTCTCTCCAGTTCCTTTGGATGTCATGATTCCACAGTTGGCGCCCTGGTGTAGATTAGCTTCCTTGGATATATTTTTCTCTATCATTTCCTAATGCCTCCCACCCCCAGGTTCTCGAGCAACTAGACGTAGGAGCTTATAATAGTAACAAAACCTGAAGCTTTTCAAGGGAAATGGAGGAAAAGTCTAATACCAAAGGGAAGACAAGTGTCTGAGAGACATGAATACACAAGTGAAAAACAAGGAAACCCTGAGCTACTCCACTTGTCTCTCTTCTCTCTACTCAGTTTGAAACTGCACCCGCCCTCTCCAAACACACACACATATTCTGGAAAGCATCCCACCGTCGCCTGTGTTCATACTTGTAGGGTCTAGATACTGAGTGTCTATCTGCCTGGCTCCTCCCAGCCAGTGTTCTACCCCTGAGGGCAGGGGGGAGGTGGGAGGTAGAGACAAAAGCAAAGACGGGCCTTTCTCACCCCCACCTCCCTGCTCCTCGAGGAGATAGAACCCAAAGCAAACACATAAAGGCACTGAAGAACACTTGCAGTGAACACGCTCACCAGTGCAAGTGGATGAGGCTGTAAGCCAAGTGTGTCAAGCGCCAAGGCAATATGGTTCATGGTTTATGTTCACAGAGTTCTTTACTGCTGTCTCCACGCCTCCTTTCCATAACCTAGTGTAGTGCATGGATTGATTCAGCTGGAAAAATCCTGAGCTACCAGCATGCTAAGTCTTTTGTCACTGAGAGAATCCTCAACATTAATGTCTACTTCTACAAGGATAATTGTGATAATCATGAAGGTAGGAATGTCTAGGTCACTTGAAGTCAGGTGCACACGTGCACAAATGAGCACACTCACAATGTACCCATGCCTAGACAATCATATCGGATATGGAGACTTTGTTGTCCGAAGTCCTGTGTGTGTGAAATGTCATTAATGAAGACTGGGTGCTGGAAGGTGCTGCCCTGCCCTTCGGGAGAGGGTTTTCTGAACAGCAAGAGAAAGCCTGGGATGGACTGTGTCTCTCCCCCCCCTCCACACACTGCCCTTCCAAGCCTGCTGTCTGTCCATCAGCTTCAGGGCTGCTGGTCTAGGGCGGTGGGTCTGAACACATGGGTTCTTCTTGGCTTAAAGCCAGTGGCGAGCTGGGAGCCTGTGACTTTGAGACTTGGCCCTTTTCAGTTCTCTTTGTTCAGAAAAAAGTTTCATCCTGGCTCTCTTCATTGGCTGTCGGGGATTAGGAGAACCCTGGGGAGACTTGGCTATAGGACAGCTCTCAAAGCTGTGCTGGGAAATTTGAAGAGGGCCCGTTTCTCTCCGTCTTATTTCAAGCTACATTCTTCTCTCTGTTCCTAAACGAGGTTTTACTGTTGCAAACCCTACAGCATAATCCCCTAGTGTACTTTTGTGATTCTGCAGCTATGGAAGGGATTAGACCAGTATCTGGGCTAATAAAATATTTTAAAGACTGTTGAAATAGACAATATGAAGGAAAGTTCAAACCTAGGCGCTTGTTTTTTAATAGTTGAGCCAGTTAGAGCTAGTACTTGCTTTCCTGGGTTAGCATTTTCATTAAAAATAAAAAAAAAGAAAGAAAAAAAAAGAATCTCTTTTTCAGTGGCTTTTCAATTCAAGGAGACTATGCTCTTCTGAGCAGAGCCTGAGAATTGGCTTGCTGTACAGCCAAAGGCTATGATATTCCCAAGTACAAGTGGTCCATTTCCAAGAATGTGTAACTACTTGTAGTTTTTCCAGTTTAATATTGTTAAGAAATGGAAATTGCCTCCGTTGTAAAGTGGTTTTCCTGTTAGGGTTTCTTTTATTTAAGTGTTGATGTTTATTTTACCTTCTAAAAAGTCTTTATTCCATGATTGTGAATAATTTTTTTTTGAGAATCTGATTGCATTCTAATAGAGGGACAGATCTTTGCATTTTCCATAAACTACTTTTTGGCATCAACCTGCAAAAATACCTTTATCCCTCTTGTTACCATGTTTCTTCTGGTACTGGGGGAGAACTTGACTGTGAACTGCTTCCATTACAATTATTTCCCTGAGGACACATTAACAAATCAAAAAGCTGTGGACTACTACATATGCACATACCCGCGGTGTGTTGTTCAGTTTCTAACACAAGTGTTGGCAGAATTTCAATGATCGTATTAATCCTGTGAGATACTTTGTCATGTATGATAGATGATATTTACAAACTGAGGTCTGAAATGGTCAGAAGCTTTGAAGATGCTTTATTATGCAGTATGTGGAAGTGGAAGTGTTTATAGTACTTGTTTTAGACTCTTCTGGCCAACCAGGCAGCAAAAACTATACAGTCTTAGAGTATACTGCAGTCATCTCATAACAAACCTGAAGGATCCTGGGGAGTCTTTCCAACCTAAACCAATAAGGTTCATGAGAGATTTTGCCAAGGTCTTAAAAAATAAAACCCTATGGATACCTGGAGGGTTTGGTTATCTCATGTCCATTTCATGCCATCCACACACCTGCTAAATGACTTTCTTAGTACGTTTCTGTAGTGTGGACTCAGAATGGAATATGATAGCTCTGCTGGGAGGAGCTCCTGGTTCTTTAAGGGCTTCACTTGATTAATCAGAGAGGATTTGAGCCTAATTAAAAATCACATTGCGTTTGAAGACTGGGAAGTGGAAGCTCAAAAAGGGTCACTGGTTTGTTCTGAAGGTCATAAGAATCAGATTGACTCATGAGGCCTCGTTTCCTCTCAACTTGTGTAAGGACTATGGGTTGCTTTTTCTCTTTCCCCCCATTCCCACAGTTGAACCCTTTTTAAGCTTTTAAAGGTTTCCATAATCAAAAAAGTTTTCAGTTCACCCTGGCTCAGTTCTTCGTGACTTTATCTGTTTCCCTTCTCTTTCCTGACCTACCTTTTACCTTCAGTCTATGTCTCCCTCTGGGCTTTTTCTCTGTTCCTTTAATTTTTTGCACTCTTTCTCTAGAACTTTTCTTCATCGTGCCCATGAGTTGTATTTTTCTTTAACGTTTTGCCATAGGGCATGTTTGCTTCCCGGAGAGAGACAGCAAAAGTGAGAAATCACACACACACACACACACACACACGTCCCACCACATTGCAATCTCTTCTCCATTCTCCTTTCAGAATTTTGGTTACACATGCACACATGCCCAGTGTGATTCTCAAGCAGTTGGATCTGGGACTTGAACCACTGTCAGCCAAGTGAGAGTCAAGCACCAACCAAAACAACACCTGCTGGTCCCATGCCCCTAAGTTTTAGAATACCATATTACATTCTAGGCACAAGCAAATTAATTCATTTGTATAAAGAATAGGGCTTATTTCACCTTTCTTCCCCTTTGGTGACTGGGGTGGGATACAACTGTCTTAACCTCTTTGCTACCTGCTGGCCCCTATTTTAGAACATTTTTATGACCCCCAAAAGAAACTCTGTACTCTTTAGCAGTCATTCCTTGTCCCTCTCTTGTTCAGCCCTAAGCAACTATTAATTGGTTTTGTATCTATGGATTGAAGATTCAAAGACCCAGTCTACAGTCAGTTATCTGTAGTAAGATTAGTCATGTAGCTTGCTCACTTGCCCATCTTGACAGTGGCCTGCCTGAATCCCCACCCCCCCTTCCCATTTTCCTCTATTAGCTTGATATGTTACTAACTAGAAATTTGGAGATGAATTTATTCTGTACTCTGCTATTTTAAAGACTCCAGAAAGGGACCTTGGACAACCTCTTAAGTGAATTTTCTTTTTGATGCCTGACTTTATATAACTCCATCTTTTTGTCAGATAATCTCCTATCCTTTACCTTGCGCCCTGATGATAGAAAATCCCAAGGATGGATGCCTCCTCAAGGCAGGGATTTTGTAACCCAAAGTACAGAGCTCAGTGTTCATTGAATGAGTGGATTTAACCATTGATTTTTAAAGAATTATTTTATTTAACTTTATTTATTTGTTTATTTATTTTGGAGAGGATTTTTGCTATAGGGCGTGTGTGCTCACCAGACAGAGAGAGAGACAGAGACAGAAAGCGAGAAATCACCCCCCAGAGGGGATGGCCACGCCGCAATCCCTTCTCCTCCATTCTCCTCTCAGGATCTTGGGCATGCACGCACACGCTCCCGGCATTGAGTTTTAAGCCACCGGGTCCGGGACGCAAACCGCGGTTGACTACGTGGGAGTCCAGTGACATAGCCATTATGCTAACTGCTGGTCCTCCATTTTATTTATTTATTTTAATTTGACCAGAAAGGGACAAAGTGAGAGAGAGGGAAAGTGAGAAAGCAAGCCGCCAGGTCCAGGATCGAACTGTGGTTGTCCATATGGGAGCCCAGCACCCTTAACCACCATGCCACCTGCTGGCCCCTTAAGCAGTAATATTGATGAAGATTAAATTGCCCTACCTTTGGACACAGTAATCATTGTTAACTAATAAACTTTGTTTATGCTTTTGTGTGTGTTTTTGGTAACCCAACTGTAGAATTATTTTTATTATTTTCATTTTATTTTATACAGTTAATCATAATATATTACTTAGCCTGTAAAGTGGAATTGTTTTTAGTTTTAAAAAAAGTGTCATTTATTTTTATTTATCATTTCTTAAAAATTTGCTATAG
The DNA here is from genome assembly GCF_000334495.1 of Tupaia belangeri chinensis. NCBI lineage: Eukaryota > Metazoa > Chordata > Mammalia > Scandentia > Tupaiidae > Tupaia > Tupaia belangeri. The sequence goes on along the minus strand of NW_006209405.1, from coordinate 733,882 downwards.
GGCACATGTGCTTAGCAGAGAGAGAGAGAGAGAGAGAGAGATAAAGGGGGAAAGCAAGCCACCAGGTCTAGGAATTGAACCACAGTTGGCAGTGTGAGAATCCTTAAGCATCACGCCACCTCTTGGCCCAGTAGAATCACTTTTAAAATAGCAAAACTGATCTCAGAATAAATTCTGCGTGTATCTCATTTTGTGTACTTAGTGGTGATGTTCTTCTTACATTTTGTTGCTTGTTTTGTGAGTGTAACTCCTGTCCAGGAGAAAACAACAGGGTGCTTTAAGTTTTAATGGTAAAGAAAACAGGAGATTTAGAGGGTATTTTTATTTACTTCTTCTCATTTGGAGTTCTCACAGTACTCCAAGTAGCTACTTTGATTCTTTTAAGCTTTCTTCTTTATCTGAGGATGAGCATCTGGTCAGGAGAGTTGTAACTTGCAACCCAGCACACTCCTACTGTGTGCTCGGAATTCTATCTGGAGCCTCTCTGATTGCCATAAAGGTAGGCCTGGTGTAGAAGTTGAGAAAGTGTCAATAAAATGTTAACGGAGAGACTCAAGGAGTTCAGGGCATTTTGAAGCACAGCATATGTTCACATCCCTCTGGTATCAGCAAGAATTCAAAAGTGAAACCTGTAGGGTCATTGGCTTTAATGTTGCCCAACAATAGGATATTAAAGCCACACACTAAGGAGTAGAATGCTGAAAGTTGCTTTGAACTTTCAAAGCCTGCTATTTAAAATATCCCAATATCCCGGCAACTTTCTCAAAGTGATAAGCAGGAAGTGCAACAATTCATAAGACGTGCTTGCTCTTAAGCAAATGCCTAAAATACTCCTAATTTGTACCAGAGGCCTTATCAAAGGGTTTTGCAAAACTTCCAGTTTGGCAATTATGAGTATTAGTTGAGCTTAACCTCTCAGTCATAGGGTGGGGAGTGGAGAATTGTCATTTCATTCTACTTTCAGCTATCAAGTCAAGTGGACCTTTCTAAGAGCTGCCAGAGGCTGAGTAGAAAAGGAATGGGTGAGAAAAGAGAGGAATTTGGAAGGAACTCCTCCTTTTCCACCTGGTACAACTGTCCCTCCAAGAACACTGCCCCAGTAGTGCATGTGGAGCTTGTGTATATACAAAAATTTTTTTAAAGAATTTATTTTTAAAAATTTGACGAGAGGGGGACATAGTGAGAGAGAAAGAGGGAAATTGAGAAAGCAAGTTGCCAGGTCTGAGACTTCGGCCATTTGGGAGTCAGGCCACCATGCCACCTGCTGGCCCCAAGCTTGTGTGTTTACAAATGTTAACCCTTTGGTGAAAACTGACTTCAGGGTTGCTCTTAGCCACCATGCCACCTGCCAGCCCCAAGCTTGGTTATTTACAAATGTTACCCCTTCAGTGAAAACTGACTTCAGGGTAGGCTTTTGGATTTTTCACTGCTCTCATCCTGGGGCCCCATGTAGCCACGAAATAATAATCAATCAAGACTTTGAAAAATTGCTTTTAATTATTAATTTTTGTTGTTATTTTCTATAGGGTACATGCACTAGTGAGAGAGAGAGAGAGACAGAGACATCACTCTTCCAGGGGAGATGGCCATGCTGAATCCTTCTCCTCCATTCTCTTGGGACTTTGGCATGCACACACACACACCCAGGGTTATTTTTAAGTGCATACACACCCCCAGGGTGATTTTAAGTCACTGGGTCCACGAACTGTGTTGTTAGCCTTGTAGAATCCAGCTGCCTTAACTTCCATGCCATCTGCTGGCCCAATTCTTTTTTTTTTTTTTTTTTTTTTGGGTGTGTGCTTGCCAGAGAGACAGAGACAGAGAGACAGAAAGCGAGAAATCACCCCCAGGGGGATGGTCACACTGCAGTCCCTTCTCTTCTGTTCTCCTCTCTGCGATCTTGGGCACACATGCACACACGCCAGGTGTAAGTTTAAGCCACTGGGTCCGGGACTCAAACCATGGTCAACTACATGAGAGTTCATTGACATAGCTATTACACCAATTGCTGGTCCCAGACCAATTCTTTTTTTAAAGATAGTTTTAATTTTTTTTCTTTTTTCTTCATTCATGGTAGGGCTCATTCTTGAGTGGGTGAGAGAGAGAGAGAAGCACCATCCACAGGGTCTAGTTATGGTGCAGTCACCATTCCTGTGGTCCTCCAGTCAGTCTGTGGGATCCTGGGCACTCATGCATGTGCCCAGCGTGTTTCAGGCTGACCAGGAGTAAGGATTTGAACTGCATTTGCCATGTGGGATCTGGCTTCAAGCTGTGGCACAGTGTCAGTGTTTTTAGAGAGAGATTTTTGCTATAGGGCATGTGCACTCACCAGAGAGACAGAAAGCAAGAAATCACACCCCTCCCCCCCAGGGGAGATGGCTACATCACAATCCTTTGTCCTCCATTCTCCTCTTGGGATCTTGGGCACAGGATGCAAGTGCATCCAGCATTCATTTCAAGCCGCTAGGTCCTGGACTCGAACTGTGGCTGACTACATGGGAGTCCAGCTGGTCCCTCTTAAAGGATTTTAACAATACAGAAGTCAAACTCTTTTTTAGGAAGATAAGTGATACGTAACCGTGTGTCTGCCTTTTAAGTAAAAACCTGTTTTTGAAGAAATAGAATCTGGATTTCTTGAGAAGCTCGTAAGTATTGTAAATGGCAGGGTCTGAGGAATGTTTTAGGAGATACAATGAGTATATCTTTGTAAATACAAGGGTCAGTAACTAGAATTTTTAAATAACGCCGTCTTCCTCAGGAAAGATGAAGGGATAGCAGTTTCTTTATTAGTAGAGAGAGACCATAGCTGTTTATCTCTAAAATGTGGCAGTGGAGTAAAAACTCTTTTACTGAATTTAAACATTTAGGAAAAGTTCCAATTTACTTCTCAAAACAATTTTTGGAGGATGTGTGTGTGCGTGTGAGAGAGCAAAACAGAGACCACATTCCCTTTTATGCCATGTGTCTCGATTGGCTTTTAATTATTTCCAGACAATGTACAACAGGGGAAGAACTCTGAAGGAGTAGGTAAGTGGATGTTCTTATTGAATCAGGGACTGCATTTTTGGTGTTTTTCTGTGAACATCTGAAGATTTTGTACTTGAGAGTAACCTTGAAGCTGGCTGGCTCTGCAGGCCCTTGATCACAAGTGGGTGTAGGTGACTGGAGAAGGCCCAAGTGTTAAGCTTCAGAGTGGGGCAGGGCATTCTTTTCTGGAAAACGAACACCAGCATGTTATGATTACCTTTAATTTATACCCATGGGAGCTCTTACAAAACAAAAAGACTTTTTAAAATTTAAAAGACAAATTTGGGTTTCATATAACCTCTTGCAAACTGTCGTCCCAGGGTCTGGGTAGAGGAACTCCGTGTTTAGGCTAGGCGTTGAAAGAATGAATGCGTTCATTTAAGATTGGAGCAATATGCATGTCTATGAGATCACCTGCAGCCCTCGGCTTGATTTTAGAAGGACTTTTAGAATGTCCTGGGAAGTAAATTGCTTGTCTTAGGGCCTCAGTTCTGTTGGGTGAGTTAATTGCCTCTTCCTATGAGGAACATTGTGACTGGTATAATGGCCTAAAGTTTGTTATATTTATATTAACCAATTTGGAAAAAGAGAAATCAACTCAAGCTTTTTTTTTTTTTTCCTCTGTCAAAGAAATGGTTTACCCATTGAGGACAGATTTTGTGTATAAAGATGGCTTTATTTATATTTAGAAATGATGGCTGCAAGCTTCTTTTGATGAGTTTGTTTAGATGATAAAATCTGAACATATTTTAGCACTAGAGCAGAGGGGGCTGCTAATTTCCCCTCTAAAAGACAACAGTGATTTGGGTAGAGCAGAAGAAAGGTCTGCGGTAATAAATGTGCATGTGAGTTTTTAGTCCTGAAATGGAAAGCAATTTAAAATAATGAACACCAGGAATCAAAGGGTTGTGAATATAACAGAGGACAAATTGCTTCTTAGTGATTTGTGCTTACACTCTGTTTGTTCCACTGTTCACAACAAACTCTGAGAGAAGAGGTCTATTGAGCGAAGCCAGTTCCATGGTGAAGCGATAGCACACTGCTCAAGAGAAACTGGATCCCATGTGACAGTCATGGTTCAAGTCCTTAGTCTGATTAGCCTGAAACACACCAGACATGAGCACAAGTGCCCAGAAGTTGATGGGTTGGAGGACTAGAGAAAAAGGGGATTGCAGAATGACCAGACCCTGCATAGGGTACTTTTCTCTCTCCTTGTCTCTCAAGTAAAGAAAAAATTTGGGACCAGCAGATGACATAATGGCTATAGTGCTAGACTCCCATGTAGTCGACCTTGGGTTGAGTCCTAGACCTGGTGGCTTAAACTCACACCAGGCACGTGTGCATGCATGCCCAAGATCTGGAGAGGAGAGTGGAGGAGAAGGGATTGCAGCATGGTCATTCCCCCCAGGGGGTGATTTCTCACTTTCTGCCTCTCTCTCCCTTTCTTTCTGGCAAGCGCACACGCCCTATAGCAAACAAACAAACAAAAAAAACAAAAAAACCTCTTCCCTCCAAAAAAAGAAAAAAATTAAGGCACTACTAAGACTAGCCTTAAGGGCATAGAACTCAAGAATTGAAGTCGGTTTTAAGTTAACAATTTTTAATTTTTCCCATAGTTCCAATTAAATTTATATTTGAACAGGAAGAAGATTTCTTCTTTCTTTTCTTTTTTTTTTAAAAGAATTATTTAACTTTATTTATTTTAATTTGACCAGAGAGGGACAGAGTGAGAGAGAGAGAGAGGGAGTGCACACACACCCCCCACTACCACCACCACCGGGGTGAATGTCCACGCTCCAGTTCCTTCTCTTCCACCCTTCTCTTGGAATTTGGGCATGCACATGCATATGCCCAGCTATTTCTCAAGCCACTAGGTCCAAGACTCAACTATACAATCGGGCACGCAGGACGCAGCCACCTTAACCTCCACTCCACCAGCTGGCCCAGTTTGGGTCTTAATTTCTTAATAGTGCTCATAAAACACAGTAAATGGAAATTTGCTTAAAAGAAAGACTAATTTTGCACATATGCATCTGGATATGTATGTACACATCAACTAAGTCAGAATGCCATAGTTTGGTGAATTTTTCAAATATTTCAGCAGAGGTTTCAGAGCACTTGTATAACAAAAGTATTAAGCATTGCTTGTCATAGCTAATAAAGTTTGCTTGGATCTCACTTAATTTTTCTGCTTCACTTCACAAAGTAATTGAAACTTCCTTTTTACTTTGAGGAAACCCCCCTCCCCCAGCTACAGTCTTAAAAGAACATCATCTCTTTTGGTTATCAGTTCCATGATATTTTTCTGAATGTGTACTAGAACTAGGTCCTCAAATGTGAGGAGACTTCAAAAAGTCCATGTAGAAATGGAATTAAAGTATGAGTTTATTTCTGTATAGAAAACACCATGAAATCCATCCACAGTTATTTCATAATATATGTTTTCCATGAACTTTTTCTCTTTTTTTTTTGAGAGGTTTTTTCACTATAGGGCGTATGTTTCTGTGTCTGGTTTATTTCACTTGGCATAAAGCCTTTCAAGTTCATCAGTGTTGTTGCAAATGACAAGATTTCCTTTTATTATGATTGAATACTAACCCAGTGTGTGTGTGGGTTGCATACCATTGCTCTTGTGAGTTCTGTATCATGGCTATTGTGAACAACGCTGCAGTAAACCTGAGAGTGCAGGTATTTCTTCAATATACTTTGGATATATACCCTACAGTGAAATTTCTAGATCATTTTGTAGTTCTGTTTTTTTTTTCAGAGGTTTTTGCTATACAGCACGTGTGCTTGCCAGACAGACAGAGAGACAGAAAGCGAGAAATCACCCCCCAGAGGGGTTGGCCACACCGCAATCCCTTCTCCTCCATTCTCCTCTTGGGATCTTGGGCACGCACGCACACGCGCCCAGCGTGAGTTTAAGCCACCGAGTCCAGGACTCGAACCGCGGTCAACTACGTGGGAGTCCAGCAACATAGCCATTACGCTAACTGCTGGACCCCATGAACATTTTCTGAAGACCTTGCGTAGTTATTGAGATAGTTGTCATTCAGACCTCGGAAGGGAAATTAGTTAAATCTGTAAGTGGCTTCTGGAGGCAGAAGAACATCTAAGGAGAGAAAAGGCTTATTTATTACAACTGGAACATTTCAAATATCTCTTAGCTAATCCTGAAAATGTGGCCCAGATTGAAAAAGTAGAGGTGGTGGAACTGTCCCAATGCAACAATGAAGATATGACAAAATTCCAACCTCAGAAACAAATAAAATTTCTGAAGAACTTTAGTATAGGGGCTGTCAATTGATGCTGATTAGCCAAAATAATGAGGTTTTCCCGTGCTTATTTCAAGTGGTTCTTTAGAAAATTGCTTTTCTCCCTCAAATAAAATAACCCCAGTAGTCTTAACAAACTCTTGCAAAATAGTTCTCCCCTTTGCTTCCCTCCAGCCATGTTTTGTTTTGGGTTAACAGCAAAAGGACAAAACAGATTGTTGACTTTACAAGAAATTTAGGGGACAGATTTTGCTGCTGTTGGTTCTTGACGTGAACAGAATCCTCGGCTTGCTTATCTTCTGTTCTCAGGGCACAAACTTATTTTTGGAGCGATGTGGGTGGGTTTTGAGGAACTCTTCTGTTTTTGTTGTCAAGCATTTGGTAAGAAGACACTTGACTTTGAAATGTTCTTTTCCTATGTATTGACTGGAGATAGCTGACCTCCTACCTCCATTCAATCTACCTTGTCAACTTTCATTTTTAACTGAATAATCAACTAGTTGACATAACTTGCTCATTTTAAAAGCAATCATATGGGAGTGATTTAGCCTTTTTTTTTATCAGGTTGAGTGTTAATTATTTTGATCTGTCTTTTGAATGGTGGGTTGTTAATAGTAATATTAGTTACAGCTGGTCTGTGAGTGCGCCATTCCAGATTCCTTGCTTCAATGTTTCATAGGTCACTAGACAATTTTCTGATAAAATGATTTATTTAAATCTTAATTCTCGACCTCTTGCTTCTCCCAGTCTCTTGGGATAATTCAGTGCCCAGGATTGTATCCCTAACTAGTTACTTCTGTTCAAGAAATCTCATTTAAAGGATCATATCATACATAGAAAATTAATTTATTCTGGAAAGAAAACTTTATAAATACCGTAGTGTCTAATTCACTTTAAATTCGTTTTCAAGAGAATACCACCATGGATTGAATAGCTGCATTATAATTCATCACGAGAGTAAAAGATTTTGACATTCTTCACTAGGTTTTCATGTCTCTCTTTATCAAATGCATTGTAATACTATATTAGATTTCTTTGCTTAGGTTGCATTATCTAATTTGAAAAAGCTCAATATTGTTTAAGACATATTCTAGTTATCTCATCTAAGTGACAGTTCTGTGAGAACTGTAACTTAACAGAAATGTGTGTGTGTATGTGTGTGTGTGTGTGTGTGTGTGTGTATAGGAACTTGGGTCAAAAGCCCCTCAGGGTATAGAAGGGTCATAATCTCTTTCAGAGGAGGCAAATGTAACTGATATACTAGTTTTTAAGGAGCGCTTGATTGCGGGAAGGAATGCAGTAACAGGCTTTCAAGTAAGCATACAGTAGTAACACAGATTACATTAGTTGTGTTCCTTGCTTTGGGGTGGGGGCATTCAAGGAGGTGGTCTTATGTTATATAAAATTATTCTAAGTAGAATAGAATAAAGTCAATGTCCTGGTTTTGTATATCTATCATGAGGTACTGTGATTTATGACATCTACTGTGATTACTATGTTCAAGGTAGACTCTACACTTGGATGTGTGAACAAAACTAAGAAGCCATGTTAAAGTGTAAAATTAATGTCACTGACTAAATAGTATATTGCAGTTATTTCCTCCCTGTGCTCTTAAATGATAAAATTACCATGCTCATTTTTAAAACAGGAATTACTTAATTTTATTTACCATCATCATCATTATTTTGAGAGAGATTTTTGCTATAGGGCACGTGCACTCGCCAGAGAGACAGCGAGAAATCATCCCCCAGGGGGATGGCTATGCTGCAATACCTTCTCCTCCATTCTCTTAGAATTTTGGGCAAGCAGGGACGAGCAGTTAGCGTAATGGCTATGTCGCTGGACTCCCATGTATTCGACCGCCATTAGAGTCCTGGACCCGGTGGCGTAAACTCACGCCGGGCGCGTGTGCACGCGTGCCCAAGATCCCGAGAGGAGAATGGAGGAGAAGGGATTGCGGCGTGGCCATCCCCCCTGGGGGCTGATTTCTCTCTTTCTGTCTCTCTGTCTCTCTCTGTCTTTCTGGCAAGCGCATGCACCCTATAGCGAAAACCTCTCCAAAAAAAGAAAAAAAAAAGAATTTTGGGCAAGCACACACATGCACACAGAGTGTCCCAAGCCTCCGGGTCTGGGACTCAAACCATGGTTGGCCATGTGGGAGTTGAGCAGCACAACCACTATGCCATCCACTGGTTCCCATCATTATTTTTAAATTTGCTACAGGCATGCACGCTCATGAGAGAGAGAGACAGAACACAAAGTGCCAGGTCTGAGACTCAAACCATGGTCGTCCATGTGAGAGTCCAGCACCTTAAGCACCATACCACCTGATGGCCCCCAAGTTACCATGCTCTTAAAAAATCTTAAAAGATGGGGGACCAGCAGATGGCATAATGGTTACGTCAGTGGGTACCCAGGTAGTTCACCACAGTTTGAGTCCCAGACATGGTGGCTTAAAGCTCACGCCGGGACACGCGCCCAAGATCCCAAGATGAGAATGGAGGATAAGGGATTGTGGCATGGCCATCCCCCTGGGAGGATGATTATCTTGCTTTCTGTCTCTGTCTCACTCTGTCTCTCCAGTCAATGCACACACCCTATATCAAAAATCTTGCTTAAAGAAAGAGAAAATAAATCTTAAAAGAGTAAAATTCTAAATGAGTCAACAAAGTCTTGGTGACATGTCATGAGAGTATAAGACAGGTAAAAAGGTGGTTAATTTTATCAACAATGCCTTTTTGAAAAAGAGTTATTTATTTAATTTCATTTGCTATTATTACTTTTTATTTTACCAGACAGAGACAGAAAGGGAAAGCGAGAAAGCAAGCAGCCAAGTCCAGGACTCGAACAGTCGGCCATGTCGGAATCCAGTCCCTTTAACCAACAGACCACCTGCTGGCTCCTCAACAGTGCTTTTTATGAATTGAAAATGTTTCCTTAGACTTAGGTGTGGTGGATCCAATGATTTCTACGGGCAGTGTGGACATTTGTGACAGAATGAAGTGTGCTGCGGACCTGTGTAAGTTAAGTGTGTTGCAGCCTGTGGGTTATCTTGTTCTGGGAGTCTTGCGTCCTTATTGAGGGGCCTACATTGGCTGTCTAGATCATTGTGATGAAATTAAGGCTTACATATCATGCCAGGAAAAAAAACAACAAAACAAAACAAACTTCAAAAATAATTCACAGTTGGAAGATACAGACCGCATGCAATTTAACCTGTACAGTTTTTTTTTCTCTTTTATCCAAAAGAATCTTAGCAAATAGATACTTTTATTCAAATATTGTAGGTAAGGGAGGGGCTCATTGTTCCGATTTGCCCAGCACAGTCCAAGTTCACACCTGTTGTCCCAGCCTAATTGTTAATAGTGTCTCCTTTTCCCCTCCTGTGTGTCCTGGTTCAGACTATAATTTATGGTCACCCTAAGCACAGGAAACATGAAACTCACAAAAAAAACCTTACCAATTAAAAATGATTTAAAATAGTTTTGCTTAGGAAAAAAAATATGGCCAGGAGAATTTTACATTCTTTGCTAGATATAACTTAGTCTAGGTTAAGGAATGAGGTGCCATGAAATTGATCTGAAATTGATCTGAAATTGATCAGGTGAAGCAGGCTACATATAGGTTGGGAGAGCACTTCTCAAAGAAATCTGAGGAGAGTCACAGAATAGAGCTGCGTCTGATTGTCATGGCACTTAGGGTCGTCATTATGAACAGCACTTATCACTACCCTGCCTACACATGCAGGTACACTGAGAGGCAAAACCTGCACCCCAGAAGGAATTTTGTGAACCATCTCCCAAATATCTGCCTCCCTCCACATGTTGTTTCTTCATGAGAGCTGAACATAGAAAATATAACTGTCTTCCTCCAGCGCCGGTCAGTGTTTCTGCTTTAGATATGACCAATAGAGTAAATTTTTTATTCTTTTTGAATCTCTTCTCAGGGAGCCGCAAAAGCAGCAAAGCAGCATTCTTTCTTTATTGGTGCATTTTGTTTTTTAAACTGGTTACAGTGAGGTAGGCTAAAGGATGAATTAACGATTTGTGTGTCTAGTGATCAAAGATCATCAGCTAAGGGAGTGTTTTAATGCCCAGGTTGTACAGAAATGTCCAAATAGTGCAGGATATGTGTTTTGGGATCAGATTTATGTGTTTATTATTATGGCATGTGGTTTAGTGGACTCAGAGCCATGAGACTGATTCCTGGACTTTATTTGATTACCTTGGATAAGTCACTTAATCCTTCTGTGCCTTAGGTCCCCTTTTAACTTTCTGAGGCTCAACAAGGCTATGGAAATCCTCTCCCGGGGCTAAAGAAGTGAATTGCTTGCTTCCTGGAGGTGTATTCACTCACTCAAGTCTTATGTCTCCCATGATAAAATCAGAGAGGTCATGGAGCGCTTTATAAATGCCTTCAGCTCTTGCCCCCTGCGTATTGACACTCAGAATGTGGAGAGCGAGTTCTTTGGCAAGAACAGACAACTGAAGTCTAGTGGGAGGTAGAAAGGCCTGAACACTGTTCCGCTCAGCTGAGCTGACCAGCCCGTAGGCCTGCAGGGTTATTTTTCATTCTACAGGCACTCGGATGAATCACCTTCATTTCCAGGGCAGTGTTTCAAACTGGAGCCTTGAGTGGCAGGATCCTCTGGTAAAGCTTTAAGCCAAGCAGGGACTGGGGGGTGGGGGCAGTCTTGCTCTGGCTGAATATAGTAAAAGTTAGTTATTTGGACATTAGTAGTGAGGATAGTAAGATTACTTACCCATGGAGTTGTACAGTCAATGTAGCTGCAATACTTGGTAGTTGCTGGTAAATGCTTTTTTTTCTTCTTTAAAGAATTATTTTATTTAACTTTTATTTATTTATTTATTTGCTTATTTATTTATTTTTATTTGACCAGGGAGGTACAGGGAGAGAGAGAGAAGAAGAAATAGAGAGGAAAAGTGAGAAAGCAAATTGCCAGGTCTGAGACTCAAACCACGGTTGGCCATGTGGGAGTCCAGTACCCTTAACCACCACACCACCTACTTGGGCTTCCAGGTAAATGCTCAGGCAACCTGGTTTCAGAAAGACAGTGACTAAGAAGAAAAGAGCAAGTATCAAGAACGGAACCATGGACCGCCACAGTATTAGTACCTTAGCTTATAAAGTCCAATGTGGAACCTAGAAGTTTCTAGATCATCCAGAGATGCTTTCCCATGTGCCCTTATAGTTCATGGTCTGGGGCTCCAGGTGTGACTCTTACAGTAATGTGAGTAGGTTATGTTATCTTGATGACATGACCTTTCAGTGGTTATTAGAACATTGATTTGTTAGGACTTTATTTCCTTAAACAATTGCAAATGATTTTTCTCTTGAGAACTGAATTCCTTCCCATAAAGACGACAGTACTATAGAACTGGAAGTAGCCTCTTTTGATAGGGGAACTGAGACACACCCCCCCCACCACCACCATGAGGTAGTGGATACTATGAAGTTGGTTCTGTGGACTTACTTCTGTCCTGGCAGGCCTGCACTGAGCGTGGGTCAGTCAGTCTGCAGTGGCCATCGAAAATGTGCTTCAATCGATGACTGTTTTTTAGTCCTTACCCCTTTGATAAAAGGGGAATCTTACTGTTTGTCAGTATACGTTTAAACTGGCTTCTGAAGCAGAAGTAGTTTGCAATGGGACCCCATTTATTATCTCTAGAAATCTTGAAATGCTCCTCTCCCAAGCGTTGGCGGGTCTCCAGCCCTGCAGATGTTACAGAATGAAAACAGTTGGTTCCCAGCTTCCAGCATTCATAGACTGTACAGACGGAAGCATCTTAAAGAGGAAGACACAGAGCTACAGGCATAGAGAAATCGGTCAACTGTTGCTCTGAAGGGCCTTCCCAGCCCTCACATTCGTTAGATGAGTATGTATTAAAAAGCATCTGAACCAGGTATTCCGAGGATGCTCAAGTGAATAAAATAAACCCTTGGCTACTAGAAGAGCACCCAGTCTGGAAAGCTTACTTGGGGATTGATGAGTTCATCAGCTCTGGCTCTGGGTACTCCTGAGAAACAGGATCCTAGGAACATAGAATTTTGGAGCTCCTGTGAATGTTGGAGCCACAGGGGAGCTCAGAAGTAATTTTACAGGTGAGGTCGTTGACACCAAGAGAGAGAGAAAATGCTCCAACGTTACCCAGCCCCTTTTTTGTGGACTCTGATCATCTCCGTCATTCTTTATTTTGTTTTTAAATTCATGACAATATTGAGTGTGAGTTTACACATGTGAGAGTGAAAAAGAGAGAGGAGCACCCTAAATAGAGTCTGGTCATGATGTCATCCCTCCTTCCAGTCCTCCAACCCATCAGATCTTGAGCACTCATGCATATGCCCAGTTGTCCTGGTCAGGGACTCAAATTGGTCATCATGTGAGATCTGGCCTCTCCGGAGCAGCCAGGGAGCCGGTTCAGACATGTTCTTTTTTTTCTCTTCTTTTTTTTTTTTCTTCCTTTTCTTTTCTTTTCTTTCTTTCTTTTTTTTTTTTTTTTTTTAGAGGTTTGTGCTATAGGGTGCATACACTTGCCAGAGAGAAAGTGAGAAATCACCCCCCAGGGGGATGGCCACGCCACAATCTCTTCTCTTCCATCCTCCTCTTGGGATCTTGGGCACACATTCACACGCGCCCGGTGTGAGTTTAAGCCACCGGGTCCGGGACACGAACCGTGGTCGACTACATAGGAATCCAGCGACACAGCCATTACGCTAATTCTGGTCCCAAGACATTGTTCTTTAAGTGATACTTTGCTCCCTGTTTTTGGCCCCCAACAGCATATTTGGTTTCATGTCATCTATGATGACCATATATAGTACAAATGAGTATATAGTATATACTGAGAATGGAGCGGGAAGAGTTGACCTTCCCATTATAAATCACTTTAATCAGTTTCCTTAAGTGCACAAGCTCACTGATTGGAACCTACCACTTTTTTCATCCACACAGTCTCATGAACTGACCTGTGCTTTATTTATTCTCCAAAGTACCGAGTGTTGGCTACCATGGATCCAAGCCCTTTGAAGTCCAAGAAAACCATGGTGTTCTCCATAGGTGAGACAGTATTCAGCCTACAGAAAACATCTGGTAGACCTCTAAATCCATACACTTTTGAAAATAATCTCTGAGATCCACAGGCTGGAACCACTGCATTGAACCATTGAAAACACGTGTGTGCTTTTATGTACTGATAACATTTGGAGTTTCGGTCTTGGCACTTGATATTATGATCTGAAATACTTGTATACTTGAATCATCTCAGTGCACACCTGATTTGTGCCTTCATTATATATATTCGTGCCTCTGAAATTCATGAAGCTGATAAGGACTCGAGAAGGCTGCTCTGATAGCCTATAAATGTTGGGGAGCAGATGCATGTCCTGCTATACTATTACATTCTTTCTGTCCAACTTTCGAGGGATTGCTTACTAACATTTTGTTATCTAGTCATTTGCCATTTCTGCTCCTGCTGACTTAAAAGTATGACTGCTAACCTAACATCCAGTGTAGGCTTTTGCTCCATCTTTTTGCAGAGAAAAGTACGCAAAGCAGCTGCAACTATTTAGGAAAGATGAGTAATTCAAAAAATAGTACATATTGGCAGGTTTTAACAAGTTTCTTCTCTACCAAAAAAAAAAAAATCTGTAGGTTTGGAAGAAAATAAAGTTAATATGTAGGTTTGGAAGGCCTTTGAAAATAAATTCGTTTTTCTGATAGGGGTGGAGATTCCTAAGATGCTAATGTTCTCAAGAGACTTTCCTATCAATGTTTGTATCCAGCATCCGAATAAAAATCATATAATTTTAGTATGATATAGCTATCAGAGGGTCTCCGGGGGGTAGAGGGCAGAGTGTCAAGATAGCTAGATCTGATTAGACTCATCAGGGTCTGAAGTAGGTAGTTTGGGGGCCAGCATATGTGGCATGGTGGTTAAAGGCACTGGACTCCCATGTGGCCAACCAAGGTTTGAGTCCTGAACCCGGTAGCTTGCTTTCTCACTTTTCCACTCTCTCTCTTTTTCACGCTGTCTCCCTCTTTCCTACTCTGCCCCTCTGTAGTCGAAATAAGTAAATAATTGTTTTTTAAAAAAGAACTGGGTAGTTTGACTGAATCTTGGAAATACCATCAAAAGAAGGGGTGGAATGGTGGGATGATTTACACTAGCCTTGAGTGTGCTTGTTTTTATTCTTAGCGTTTGGCACTGGCCCTAATATTGTTTCCCAGGAAATGTTTGCTGAGTGACTAAAGAAAGAAAAAGCTTGTGGAGAATTATGTAGAGGAAGCGTGGTACTGGTGAAAGGTTGATGAAATCATAATAAAAAGACAAGCTTTCAAAAATTAAGTGGGAACTACAGGCAGCCAACCAAATTGTAGTTGAAATAAAACATTAAGATAAAAAGAAATTTGGGAAGTTGTAGACAAAAATTACTTACTTGGCCTTGGGGCTGCATTCTACAAGTGGTAATTTGTAGTTGAAATAAAACATTAAGATAAAAAGAAATTTGGGAAGTTGTAGACAAAAATTACTTACTTGGCCTTGGGGCTGCATTCTACAAGTGGTAATCAGGAAAAATGCTCTGCCCAGCTGCCCAAGTAATGAATAAAAAGAATTTTCAGAGTGAAAAGAAATCAACAAACTCTGTGACTCTCCTCATAAAGTCCAGCAGCTACCTCCTACCATCTTTTGACAAGATGCCTGCCCCCAAACTACCCACCCATGCCAGGTTCCTAAAATAAATTGATAACGTTTGCACTCACTGTATTAGTAGAAAGTCTTGATATAGAATGAGACTGTTTTACATTTCTTAGTTACTAGGAAGCACATTTTTCAGCTGTGTTTGGAACAGTGGTTATTCTTAGATTTTCAGCAGCATTCATGTCTAGATATCTTTGGGATAATTTGTTGTGTTCTGATCCTGAGAGTTGATTATGTGTTCCCTTTACCATTTCTGAAAGATGTAATTCACAAGAAAGTTATTAAAGAAAGGGGGTTATCTGATTCTTACTATTTCATTCCACTTTTATAATAGTGTGTGTATTGAAGTTCAGAATGCCCTGTCTAAATTTTAGGTTGAAAACAGGAAGTAGTGACTAAATTTAAGTGCGTTTCCTTATTTGAGGGATTAAAACCCTTGTTTTGGAGTCTGTTTTGTTTTGTTTTGGTCATCACTCCCAATTTAAATGTCATTATTGTTTCTGGTAGCCTGAATAGTTGGCTTGCGGAGACCAATAACTTCTGTTAAGCTTATATCTGAGACTGATCCTGATGGAATTCCTCATTCTAAAATGTCAATGTTGGGCAGTTTCTTAAAAAGTTTAACATAGATTTTTTGGCCTTTGTGACTCAGCAATTCTACTATGAAGTATATACCAAAGAAAATTAAAATCTTTATTTGGAGGGAAACTCATTTAACTTTGAAGAGTCTTAAGATTTTAGTGTCGTAAAGGGGTTTCTTTTTTTTTTAAGAATTATTTTTTTATTTAACTTTATTTATTATTTATTTTTTAATTTGACCAGAGAAGGACAGGGACAGAGTGAGATAGAGAGAGGTAAGTAAGAAAGCAGTCGCCAGGTCCGGGACTCAAACCATAGTTGGCCATGTGGGAGTCTAGTGCCCTTAACCACCATGCCATCTGCCAGCCCCAAGAGGTTTCTATGTCAATGTTTGTAGCATATATGAAAATAAAAATAAAATAGAATGAATAATAAGCATTCTTACTGTAACATTACTCACAGTTGTCAAAAGGTGTAAACAACCTAAATATCCATCCGTTGCCGAATGGATAAAATAAATGTGCTATATCCATGCAATAGAATATTATACTGCAGTATAGAAGAATGAAGTACTGATAACACTGCACCATGCATGAACCTTGAAAACATTGTGCTCTCTGAGAAAAGTCACTTCAGAAAGCAAGAAATCACTCTCCAGGGGGATTTTGTTCACGCTGCAATCCCTTCTCCATTCTCCTCTTGAGATCTTGGGCACGCACTCACACGCGCCTGGCATGAGTTCAAGCCACTGGGTCTGGGACTCAAACCGTGGTCGACTATATGGGAGTCCCGCGACATAGCCATTACGCTAATTGCTGGTCCCATAGGCTGGGGATTTATTTTGGGGGTATGGAAATGTATTTGCTTTAGACAGTGTTAATGGTTGCAGCGCTCAGTGAATATACCAAAATTCATGGAGTTGCGCACTTTAACAGAATTAATTGTATGGTATAGGAATTAAGTTTTAATTTTACAATGTTAGAGAAAAGTGTCTGGAGAGGGGAATAAGCACCATGTGTGGCAGCACACTGCTCTCATGAATTTCCACTTTGCAGTGCTCTAATGGCTAATATTGAGGTTTAGCTGGAAATGATTCTTATGATTGGGTATGTTTCTACTGTACAACTTTGGACAAGTTCACCTACAGTTGGCAGGGCTTGTCTCCTCTTCTATAAATAGAAAATTAGATCTCAAGATCTTTTTTCTTTTTCTTAAATAATTATTTATTTATTTATTTACACTTGTTGTTATTATTATTATTATTATTATTTAATTTGACCAGAAGAGACAGACAGAGAGAATGGAGAAAATGAGAAAGCAAGCCCCCAGGTCCAGGACTTGAACCGCGGTCGACCCTGTGGGAATCCAGCGCCTTTAACCACCACACCACCTGCTGGCCTCCTTGAGATCTTAATTTTCTTTCAGTGCTTAGATGTTAGAAACCTAGATAGCAAAGCAATCATTGACTTACATGCAGCTTTATTTTCTACCTGCAGAGGATGAAGGGTGATGATTGGAGTTAAGAAGTGGAAAAACCTCTGTATCCATTTTATATTAGAAAGTTTGAGAATGATCAGGGAAGGGTGACAGAAGTAAAAGTTATATGTAAACATTCCTCATGTCATGGGGTATGGATGTACATGTGTGGCTATTTCCTGTTACCAAACCAGACAGTGTATTGACAGTGAATGACCCAGGTGCCCCTTGACTCCACTGATGTGGCATTTCCAACTCTCTGCCCCAACTGGAGACCATCACCGACATTTATTTTTCCAGAAGGAACACCATCACTCTTGTTCAGCGGGAAGCCTGTCTCTCCAGCCTAACTTACCTATTCTTTTTAGTTCCAGATAGCTGTGCAATGGACGAGAACTTGACGGGGCCCCAAAACCCTTCCTAGGAACACTCATTCATCACTCAGAGAGGAAGCAAAGGGTTTACAAGCTTTCAGTGAAAAGACATCACTGCGTAGGTTTTTATGAAATAAAGATCGTGTGAGCTGTCCTGTTTTCAGGACAGCCCTTCCAGAGGATGTTTGTTCCTTCCAGAAATCCTGGCAATATTGTAAGCTTTTCATTCCTTCTTTAGCAAAGGCATTACTCTGGTGCTTTTAGTGTCTGATCCTGCTAAGAAGTAGGAAATGTTAAGAGGGTATTGTTCTAAAGGAATGATCTTCAAATATCAGTGCTAAGTGCTATCTGTGACCATACACATGCCCATTTTAAAAATGCCTAACAAGACTGGGAGGGAGCAGTGATGCTTTGATATTAAAGTTCATTCTCCCAATCAAGGCCATTTAAAGTTGTAAAACTCCTTAACGTGTTCTTTCATACGTACAGCATTTGCATTGGGTTTGTGTTACATTTAGGGCGTATGGCATACGACATTTCATACATTGGCATTTTTGGAATGAAAAAGGAGTGACCCACTGTTTTTTATTCCCTGCCTCTTCCCTTTTCTGTATTCTTGAAGATCTCTGCTTCATTATCGTAGTACATTTGTTTGGGGGCCTTTTATAACAGAATCTTGCCTTATCACATATTCTCTTTTGTGAGAGAAGAGTGATATTTGCTTTTGTACATTCCTAAATTTGGGGAAGAAAATGAGTGATACAGTTTAAGCAGTTTCATTTTCCAAAGAACTTTGTTAGTTTGGCCTTCAGTGTTACCCAGAGTTTATTCCATTTATTTCCCTGGAGTACTTATTACATATGACAAAAATCAGCAACAGTGCTTCTTTGGTGTGTGCCGTGGCTTATTCCAAGGCATATACATATACACTTACTTATACATATGCAGATAGATAGATAGATAGATAGATAGATAGATAGATAGATAGATAGATAGTTTGAGAATTGGCTCTACTTATGCAGCTTACTTTTGTTTTCTTTTTGGATATTTTGGATCTGTTTCATTCATGGAGTCCAGGTTATCTTGAGAGAAACAAAGAACGGTGAGAAGTATATTTAGAAGAATCTCTTTTCCCAAGTGGGAAACTATTAGGTCATTGGGAAAGTGTGTCAATGTGTCATGACTTTCTCAATGACCTAATAACATATTTGAAGAAATAAACCCATGCTATGAAACAAAACTTATTTTCATGGTTACTTAACTCTTGTAAATCTTCTGGCATTAATTGTTTTTGGTGATATTAATCAGTCATTCAATGCCTTTTGTAAGGAATTACAGCAAGGACACTACAATCAGGTGGAGAGAAAATGAATGCTCTCTTTTGGAACCCTTCAAAGGTTTAAATGTATGCCAAGCAAACCAGTTTTCCTTAATAAGTCACCCCATAGGTCTGGTTCTCTCTGAATACATCTAGAACTTTTGCAAAGCTTCTGAATTGTAATCTGTACCAACTATTGACCTTATGCTTGTGGCTTTTGAATGTCTTAGTTATCTCGCTTCATCTGAAAAGGAAGTATTTTGAGTAAAGAGATTTTCTCAGATAATCACCCTTTTACATGTCAAACTATCTTTTAAAAATGTTTTAAACATTTCAGTGAAAATATTTCTAAAAGGTTTATACCCCTGCCTTATTAAACAACCATAATCAGTTAATGAAGACCCAGGGTCGTCATCATGGAAATCATTTAATAAGTAGTGCTCTACTGCAGCCATATCCTTAGGGCTCTTTGAAGTACGAAGAACTATTTATCTCTAAGCTAACTGGCCCCAGACTGTTCTGCCACTGTTGCTTCTGCCTTCCTTTTCAGCTGTCACTTCTGCTGTCATTGATTTGGGTTCACTCTTTGTCCCTTTTTAACCCTGGGTGAACGGAATGTCTAGAAGTCAGACAGCAGAGTTGGTTCAATATGTAACTGGAGTATTCGTGTGCAAAATAAAGACTGTGTCCCAGAGGGTGGCTTCACATTTCTACAGTAAATTTCACAGACTTTGAATGTTTCTTTTTCTTTTCTTTTTCTTTTTTTCTTTTTTTTTTTTTTTTTTATAGACCAAGGCTTTCTTTGCTTATTGGGCTGTACCCAAATTCGAAGCAATGTGCAAGTGAGCTGTTGCTATACTTCCAGGGTTGTCCTTTGAATGAGTTTAGCATATCAAGAAGCAATAAAAAGAAAAGCTATAAAGCTTCTCCATATGCTTGATAAAAAGGAAACAGCATTCCTAACTTTCAGCATTCAACCTTTATCTATTTTCATTTGTTTTCCCCACCTCTGAAAGTATCATTGGGCCAGCACTATAGCATAGTGGTTAAGGGAGCTGGATCCCACATGGTCAACCACAATTTGAATGCTGGACTCACGGACTTGAAAAATATGCCAGGCATGTGTGCATGCATACTCCAAATCATGACATGATGAAGAAATTGAAGAAAAAGATTGTGGTATTACCATACGCCATAGAGGGATGTGCTCACTTGCTCTCTCTCTCTTTCTCTGGCAAGCACACTTGTCCTCTGGTAATAATAATAAATTGTTGCAGTGATCTTTTTACATAACCGCTGAATTTTTCTTTATCGCCTTTGTCTCTTTCAAGATTCAGTGACAATACACAGTAACAAAGGTTTATGATAATATTTTTGTTGTGTTTTTAGAACCCTCCATAAATTGTATCATCAGGGTCCCCTTTAATTAGCGCATTCTTCTGTACTGCCTACCTCAATAGTTCTTATTCGATGAACTTCATTTTTCCCTTTTTACCAAAAGATTTGGTTTCCTCTCCTTCAAAGTCTTGTTTTTTATAAATGTGCAGTGATTTCGTCCATATTGTAAAGTTGGCCAGCCTTCTTGATATGGAAATGAGTCTTAACTGGTTTCTACTTCGCAGGGTCCTTTCTGGATCCCTTCTTATGAATAGGAAACTCATTGACAAGCACCAGTCTCTTGGGCACAGTGGCTGTTTGTAAAGACAGCCTACACATGTTGGCCCATACATGGCCAAAACAATTTCACCCTTGAGTTACTTCAAAACTGGCTGGTGGATACCATCTGGTTCCAGTGATTTATCTACTCCTGGTTTGTTGATTAGATGCAGAGCATCATGTTTACCACTATTTGATCTAGTACCTCTGACCTGTCGAGTTCAGTGTTCTGGTTTGGAAACGCGGATCTTCTTAGAAGACAAAGAATTCATTCAGTCTCTCCACCATCTCCTTTTTAGCTCTGTGACTGTGATTAAGTGGTTCATCTAAATGGTTTCCTCCCTTTGATAAAGTGAAAGGGCCGCTTACTATTGGCTTTGCAATCTGCTATGCCTTCTGGGATTTTTCTCAATTCCCAGTCTAGACTAGCTAATTTTTACTTTGTCAAAGATACCTTCACTTTCTGAGAGAGAGAGACAGAGACAGAGAAAGAAAAGAAATCACCCCTTGGGGAGATAGCCACAATGCAGCCCCTTCTCCTCCATTCTTCTCTCGGGATTTTGGATATGCATGTCCACATACCTGGTGTGTTTTTCAGGCCAGGTCTGGAGTTTGAACCATGGAGTTGGCCATGTGGGATCCAGTGTCTTAACTATCACTCCATCTGCTGGTCCTTTGTGAACTTTGTTTTTCCTCCCTCAGTAATACCATAGCATCTTAATGTAGGGGGAAAACTATGTGATAGGTTTTCATACTTTTCTTTTCCTCTCTCATCATGTTGAATTTAATTTTGCCGTGATCACCATTACTCACTTGTTTATCCACAGTTACTTGGTGCCCTAGGTCCTATATACTACTCAGGACCAAGGCCAGGGTAACTCCTAGCCAACTGGGCCTCCCTCTCTTTCTCCAACCCCACCTCCTTCCTACCTCTCCAGGTTCTAGAAATACATATTCAGGAAGCAGTCCTTCTTCATCTCTCCAAACCATGCCTGCACTTCTTGGCAGGTAAGCATTAAGCTGATGAATTATTTTCCTGTTCATGTCTATGAATCTTATGCACAATTGTAAAGGGATCATGGAGAGAAATCTATGGTACCAGGTCTAAAAACTAGTAGAGGAAGACCTACTTGACAGAAATATTTAAGACATAAAGAGAATGTAAGGAGGTGATCAGGTGATAAACTGACAGACGCTCTGAGGTCGATATACTCTCATCAGCAACATCAAAAAAATCACTACTTAAATGCATCACAATTGTGCAGGGAGCTGTCATTTCCATCTTTGTTCTCTCTTCCTTTGATGTGATAGGGAACAAACTCCCTTTATCTCAGAGTGGGTTTTTTTTCTTTTTTTTTGGTTTTTATTTGACATACATTTATCCTTAGACAGTCTAAATTTCCACATCATCTGCCTTTATTTTATAGAGCAGAGTGTTCTTTTAACAAAATGATTGGCCATTAGGAAGAAACTGATCATGTGTCAGGGTAGTGCAATAGACACACATTTTAGAAGAAAAAGGGCAGATGCATATTTAAGTAAGAAAATAAGGGTATCTTATTTCAATTTTTGAAGTATATTCATGATTACAAGAATTATTTAGTGCAAATGAAACATCGTTTATATCGAGAGATATTTGGATATTGAGGCAAAGTTAATTCTGCAAAATATTAAGTCAAGTTATTTGAAATTGATGGTATTTGACCTAAAATAATAACTGCTTGAGAATTAACCATTTATATCAGGTTGTCAGAAAAGTCATGGCATGTATTTCTAAGTAAAAACGTGTCATGACTTTTCTAATGACCCAATATTTTGTTGCTTATTCATCTGAAGTCATGTCATAGAGCCATCTCCAAACTAAAGACAAGATTCTCTAGCTCGTCATTTCAGAGCACGGTTACATGCTGTAGTCTAAAGTTTTAAGCAAGGGACAGTTCTGTGCTTTGGCTAAATAAAGCTAAATTGCCATTTGGTCTGTAATTTTTAGAAATACATGCTTCCTGAAACTGTTACTACTAATAATAATAGCAACAACAAGTAAACAAAACAACTCATCCACCAGAACTGAATCCCGAAGCCTAAAAAGAATCCCCTTTCTATGAAATCGCATCTTCTGACGTCAGTAGTCATGAGAATAGCTACTATTCATTGAGACACTGTGCACATTTTATGTTTCCAGCGACTCTCTGAGGTAGATCTGTTCTTGTCCCCATTTAACAGAAGATGAAGTGGTCTCCAAGAAGTTCAGAGACTGGCCCAAAATTTCACAGCTGGTGAGCAACAATCCTGAGTCCAAACTAAAACCTGTTTAGCTGCGAAGCCTTATGGTTCACATATAACAGAGCGCTTCCCTACTGTAGAACAAAAAGAGTCTCATCAGAAAAATTACATTTTTTTAAAGAATTATTTTATTTAACTTTATCATTTATATTTTAATTTGACCAGAGAGGGAGGGAGAGAAACAGCGAAAGTGAGAAAGCAAACTGCTAGGTCCAGGACTCGAACCATGGTCATCCACGTGGGAGTCCAGCACCCTTAACCATCATACCACCTGCTGGCCCCCAGAACAATTGTTACTAGCTCATTTTCTACAATGTTCTAACGTGGATACTGTTGTGCTTTGAGTACTGGTTTGTCTTCCAAATTTTCATGATTCAGAATTTAATGTTGGGAGGTGGTGAGGCCTAATGGGCAGCAATCGAGTTCTGGGTCTCATGAGAAGGGATGAGTTTTCATAAGTGCTTGGCTACATTTGACTGCACTCGCCTGCCTTTGTTCCATCGGCTGTGCGGTAGCCTGACCTGATGCCAGGCCTGTGCCTTCAGATTTTGCAGATGCGAGAATTGTGAGTCAGTTAACCTCCATTTCTTTACAGATCAGCTAGTGTCAAGGTATTTCTTTTTCTTTCTTTTTTTTTTTTTTAAGAGAGGTTTTTGCTATAGGGTGCATGCACTTGCCAGAGAGACAGAGAGAGAGAGGACGAGAGACAGAAAGTGAGAATTCACCCCCAAGGGGTTAGCCACTCCACAATCCCTTCTTCTCCATTCTCTCAGGATTTGGAGCAGCATGCACACGTGCCTGGCGTGCTTTTCAAGTCACAGGGTCTAGGACTCAAACCACAGGCGACTACCTGGGAGTCCAGCAAGATAAGCCACCTGCTGGTGTCAGTGTCAAGTATTTCTGTTACAACACAGTAACAGATGAAGACAGATAATTATGCTTACAGATGCTCCTCTACTTAAGAGGTTATCTCCTGCTAAACCCATCCTAAATTGAAAATATTGTAAGCTCAAAACACATTTAGTACATCTAACTTACTGAACATCATAGCTTTGCCTCGCCTACCTTATACATACTCAGAACACATACATTAGCGTATGTACAGGTACATCCGGGCAAAATGATATTGAAAAACCACTGGTAACACAATGCAGAGTGGTTTCTAGCATGTGGGTGACCGAGAGTGCTTTCGAGCATGTGGGTGACCAGGAGCTGTGACTTGTTGCATAACAAGAAAGGATCATAACAAACCAAATATCTCTAGCCCAGGAAAAGGTCAAAACTTGAAATTTGAAGTATGGTTTTTACTAAATGTCTGTTGCTTTCACACCATCATAATAAAGTGAAAAAACTGTAAATGTAGCCATCGTAAG
This sequence comes from Tupaia belangeri chinensis, assembly GCF_000334495.1. Lineage (NCBI taxonomy): Eukaryota > Metazoa > Chordata > Mammalia > Scandentia > Tupaiidae > Tupaia > Tupaia belangeri. The sequence continues at coordinate 709,801 of NW_006209405.1, read as the reverse complement.
TCAGCCATCTATGGGATTGTCGGGGAAAGTCATGACACATTTTTGCATAGGAAAATATGATTTTCTTGGTGAACTAACATAATTAAATAGCAAATTTACTTTAGACAGGTTTTTCTATTCTTTCTTGAGTTTCCTGTTGTTTGTACCTTTATTAATTTGTTTTGTGCTTAACAGCTCTGATTCAGGATCCGTGGTCATACTGAGTAAGCTAATGCTCATGGTTCTTGAAGAACCTGCCTCTCCCGTTTTTCTTTTTTTTAAAAATATTTAATTTTATTTTTTATCCTAATTTTTTCAATTTGACCAGAGAGAGAGAGAAAGAGAAAGTGAGAAAGCAAGCCCCAGGTCTAGGACTTAAACTGTGGTCGGCCATGTGGGAATCCAATGCATTTAACCACCATGCCACCTGCCAGCCCCCCCCCCTTTTTAAAAAATTTTATTTGTTATGCCTCTCCATTTTCTAAGTTGCTATTCATTGGTGGGATAAAAACAAGTTTGGGTTTGGTATGCTATCCCAGAGCTACTGAATGTATTGGTGCTGTTAGTAGAGGTGTTTTGTTTGTTTATTTGTCTGAATTATTCACTTATTTAATTCCATGTGTTGTTGTTAGTATTTTTAATTTGACCAGACAGAGAGAGAGAAAGGGAAAATGAGAAAGCAAGTCACCAGGTCTGGGACTCAAACTGTGGTTGGCGTGTGGGTATCCAGTGCGCTTAACCACCACTCCATTTGCCGCCTCCCCTTTTTCAATTATTATCTTATGGGGCTGGCAGGTGGCATGATAGTTAGGGTGCTGGGCTCCCACATGGCCGACCATGGTTCGAGTCCCAGACCTGGTGGCTTGCTTACTTACTTTCCCTCTCTCTTTATGTCTTTAGTAAAATTAAAACATAAATAACAATGATCAAATAAATAAATTTTAAAAATTATTATTTTATTAAATTTTATTCATTACTATTTTTTTATTTGACCAGACAGAGTCAGAGAGAGAGAGAGAGAGAGAGAGAGAGAGAGAGAGAGAGAGAGAGGAGAGAGAGAAAGCGAGAAAGGAAGCTGCGCCAGGTCTGGAACTTGAGCCAAGATCAGCCATATAGGAGTCCAGTGCCTTAACCACCACACCACATACTGGCCCCCGAACTATTAGCAGAGTTTTAACCAATAAGTATAATGCATCATGATTATTTCTTCACATAGGCTCATTTTGTAATAGTCTCTTACATAATTATTGTTGTGTTTGGAATCATGGTTTATCTCGTAATAATGAAACAATGTGTTTCTATAAATTATACCACCCACTTTCCCATACTTGCCAAGCTATTGGGCCAAATGGAAGCTCATACTTGGTACCACTGAATATCTCTTCCAGGGTGTGTTTATGAAACTTAAGGTTAAACTATGGTTGTTTTCTAAGTTCATTTAACTCCTTTTTTAAAAAAATAATTATTTAACTAATTAATTAATTAATTTTAATTTGACCAGACAGGGACAGAGCAAGAGGGGACAGGGGACTGAGAGAACAAGCCACTAGGTCTGGGACTCGAACCACAGTTGACCATATGGGAACCGAGTGCCCTTAACCACCATGCCACGTGCCGTTTCCCACGCTCATTTAGTTCTGATGTAGGCATTCCATATGATTGAACTTAATGTAATAGAGTAAATTTGGGTTAGGCTACTTGGTCTTTACATTGGTCTGTGTTCATTGTCATATATTAAAAATAGAAACAGCCATGGACAAAAACATAATCATGTTTTCCAGTAGTTTGGTGGAAATCATTCTCATTTAAAGTGTTCATTTGCAAAAATCAGGGCTTGTAATACGGAATGTTTGAACATACTAAGCTTTTGAAATGCTCTTTTTCCCCCTACACTGAAACCGACTGCGGAATATGATTTCATGTATATGCTGCTGTAATATTGCATACAGTTTGAGATTATACTGTCTTAACTCAGAGTTAAAACATAAAATCAGGTAGGTTTTAAAAAAAATAAAATATGACCTTGCACAGTTTATGATCCTATGAAAGATAAAGAGAACAAAGTGAGCTATTCTCTGTTCTTTCACACTTGGAGTTACTGATAGTTTTTTAAGCACACTACAATGTTTCCTAATTCAAACAGATAAGCAAAGCACTGCCAAGTGTTATCTTTAAAACAAGACTGACATTTAATTCAGTTGTCATTTGTTCTCATCCTTGAAGGTAGTTTTAAAAAATTGCCTCTTGTTGGTTACTATGGGATCAGGAAAAACTGGGAGCTTGTGTAAATATGCGTGTATCTGCAAGGAGAAGGTTACTTTATTATTATTTTTTAAATTTTCCTTTGAAGTATCTTTAAGCATACTCTTAAAGCATATCCTGAGCTGCAGACCATATTCATTTTCTACATAGGGTAAAACATCTTCAAGGAGAAGAGCTGAGGACAAGTATATTAAAGTGACTTATTTTTTTCTGGCAGAAGGTCCTAGTATGAAATTGGGTCCTTGAATTTTCCAAATGAGGCTGTATTTATTGCCCTTCTTCTCTAAGAAGGGCCATTTTAATAATTTTTGCTATCACATCAAAGACTTGTCATGATAATTATAGTCAATAATTGGAGTAGTAATGCTGGGTGCCATCTGCAGGCCCTGTGTAATGGAAACTAGGGAGAAAAACATGTCCTCCGCGTGATGGGGGTTACCACGGAACCTGCATGAAGCCCTGGCGTCAGATCATTGCTCCTGTCTGTTGGAGACTAGGTCTCGGATCATGCACTATCTTCCTTTTTTTCTCCCTCCCTTAGCCCGTTTATTTCCGTTCTTTTCTCCATATCTTCTGCCCGTCAGTGGCTGCAGGCCTGAGTTCTCCCCACCGCACCCCTGTGGTTTAGTGCTTATCCTAAGCAGCTGATAGGCCTTAATGATAGGCTACATCATGGGTGTAGGTGATTAAGTGAAACTCTGGGGAGTGGATGAGATGTTTGACCAAACCAATTACTTTATGATTGAGTGACCCAGTATAAGCTTATGGAGGGCAAGGTGGATATTGAAATAATGGATCAAGCACCCATTCACCCTACTGTTCTAGGTAATAGAAAGCTGTCAGATATTTTCTTCCTTTTTAAATTTTTTTAAAGAATTACTTATTTTATTTATTATTATTTTCATATGAGTTCACCAGAGAGAGAGAAAGTGAGAAAGTAAGCTACCAGGTCTGGGACTTGCCATGGTCGGCCATGAGGGAAGTCATGAGGGAAGTCCAGCTGCTTAACCACTATGCCATCTGCTAGCCTGCTCTCTGACATTTTCGGTAGGTAAACGACAAGTCTCAAGCTAGTCTATTGTTCAGATTTCTGAAGGACCCGTGCTCCTCTTGGGTTCTATGACAGATGACACCCATTCTGTAGTGACTCCAAAGTCAACTCCATGGAAGCAACTTTCATTTCTTAGAGGCTCAATTTACAGTGGCCCCTATCTTTTCTTCCCTGACTAAAGCAAAAATGGCAACAAGTAGCCCCATCTTTCTTGATTAGGTGAGAGTTCTGCAGTGAAAAATAGACAGGTTGGGGCCAGCAGGTGGCATGGTAGTTAAGGCACTGGACTCCCACATTGCCAACTGTGCGGTTCAAATCCCAGACCTGGACACTTAAAAACCATGGTAGGCATGTATGTGTGCGTGCCCACAATCCCAAGAGGAGAATGGAGGAGAAAGGACTGTACTGTATGGAGGAGAAAGGACTGTGTGGCCACCTTTCCTGGGCAACGATTTCTCACTTTTCCTCTCTCACTCTCACTCTGGCAAGTGTACATGCCCTATGGTAAAAACAAAACAAAAAAGAATGAAATGAAAAGGGCCAGGCTATCTCCAATGCCCTATTCAGAAAATTCATATCTCTTTTCTGGCCCTGTGGTAATCAAAATGACACTGGTCTGCTACGCTTGCATCTGAAAATGGTCAGGAATTGAGATCTGTCTTGTAGAGATCTGAATGCGTAACAATTGACTGGTTTTTCTCTCTCTCTCTCACTTACTGGCAATGAGGCAGTCACTTTTCTGTTTTCTTCTCTAAGGAAATAAGTTTTTTTGTGTGTGTCGTGAATAAGCAAGCACAGCAGTACTTGAGTTTAGTGGCTGAAAGGTGCCTGCTTCCCCCTTCTCCTCAGTCATACTTAAAAAAGCAGGGGAAAATGGTAGTTTGTTGGTATGGCAGTCCAGCTGAAGAATTAGTAACTGATACTTGCATTTGACTTAAGGCATTTTTTACCAGATTTACTAAGCCCAAAACAAACAAGGATTATTCCAAATTTGGTGGAGATGGACTGTGTGGTATCTCAATTTCTTCACTTTTTTGTGTGTCAATCCCCTGAAGGTATGGAAGTTCCTCTGGTGAGATTTCAGCTACAAAAATTGAATAGAACCTTGCCAGTGATTTATTGACTATTCAAATATAAGTTTAGTGGGCTGGCCCTCTGATCTAGTAGTTATGGGAGCTACATCCCACTTTGCCAACCTTGTGGTTCAAGTCCTAGGCATGGCGACTGGGAAAACATGCCAGGCATGTGTGTGCCCACCCTAAATCCCAACTGTTTGGAGAAATGGTGGAAAAGGGATTGCAGCATGATCATGCGCCGTAAGATGCCTTCTCCACTTCTCTCCTCTCTCTGGTGAGTTTTATGAAGAACAGCATGAAATACACACACACACACACACACACACACACACACACACACACACATACACATATATAATCAAAGTATGATAATATAGTCTGAGTTTTTAAAAACTAGTTGGAATATTTAGTGACTTCATTTGTCAAGCCAAATAAACGAAGCAGAATTTGCCTGAGAAGTCTTTGTGTTGCAAATTGAAAGGAACAGGACTGTACTTAGTCTTCTTCTCTGTCCCCACAGTTTGAGATCCTGCTCTCAGTCCAAGCTACTGTCTTCTGTAGTTTTGAGATGATTAAAAAATGCTAATGTATATAGGGGGTGGTTCTTCCAAAAGTTTATGGAAATATATATCATGGAAAAACTATGCAAAGATTTCAAATTTTTTGCACCAAGATAAACTTGTACTTTAATTCCATTTACATAAACATTTTGAAGTCCCCTCTTATCTGCATATCTCACAATGGTTAGATTGTATGTGAATCTCTCCCATTTTGTCCAAGAGCACCTCTAGTGGCATATCCATTGAAGTCCCACAGTGAGAAACATGGGTTGGGTGGATTTGCCTGATATAGTATCATCCTTCCTCCTGTCTTTTAGACTTCAGTCATTCCAAGATAAGAGGATCTCAAAGAACCTTGGGGGCGAGGTGGAGAAATTTAGATTACAGAGTAAAGACAGTTAAAAAACCTGTAGAAAAACAATAAAAATCTATGTTTGTTCATCTTGTAATTTTCAAGAGGGCAGACACCAAGCCTTTTTGTATTTTTTGCACTGATGGATGGTATCTGGGAAATAAGAGGTACTACATTAAGCACCAACAATGTTTTTGGCTTGCCAAACTGGGTCAAAGGTTCATTTGAGAGAAATGAGTCAATTCTTAGACTTAGACTTGGGGAAAATGTTAGGGTTGAGTTCATTCCCAGATAATCTCTTGAGGTGAGCTAGTTGAAGTAACAAGGTCAAGAAGTGGTAAGTCTACTAGATTTTCTAATTCTAATGAACAGATCAAATATAATTAATCAGCAAGTCTGATCCTGATCAAAAGGTTCTGAAAAGTGATATTAGGGAATTGAATGGTGTCAAGGAACCATTTGGATAAGTCCCAATCAGACTTGGAGTGCTTCACTAATTAGGGCAAGTTGGTAGAATCTATAATAAAGGTTGAGAACATGGAAAACTAAGTAAACTCAATCTTTCAGAAAAGGCCATCTTATTTTTGTAAGGAGAATCTGTGCTTTAGTAATGATCTTGTTTTTTTCAAGGGGCTATTGCTACGTCGACCAATGGGTATCAGTGCATATTTAGGCTTTCAAAAAGCTTTTCATGGGTGTTTACACCAAGCCCCCAAAAATTCAAACTAACTGGCATTACTATAGATTTGTGAGTCTGTTCTTTCATATATTATGATCGACTGTGAAGTTGGAAGCAAAGGGTAAAGGCTAACTAGGGAATTCTTTGGATAGAGACATCAATTGTGGCATTCTCCCTAATACTGAGACAAATTTTACTTAAATCTCCAGGAAATGACCTAAAAGAGGAAGCATACATGGAAATCCTTAAATTTGTCAATGAAACTTTTCTAAGTAGCAAAGAGCCCATTAAATGGGAATAAATTCTAGGGTGCAGGTCCAGGTGCTAGGGTGCTGGACAGTTGGACAGTGATGAGGAGGAGCACTTCTTTTTTTTTTTAATCTTTTTTTAAAAGAATTATTTTATTAGGACTAGCAGTTGGCATAATGGCTATGTTGCTGAACTTCTATGTAGTCCACTGCGGTTCGAGTCCTGGACCCGATGGCTTAAACTCATACTGGGTGCATGTGCATGCGTGCCCATGATCCTGAGAGGAGAATGGAGGAGAAGGGATTGCGGCGTGGCCATCCCCCCTGTTGGGTGATTTCTCACCTTCTGTCTCTCTGTCACTCTCTTTCTGGCAAGCGTATGCACCCTATAGCAAAAACCTCCCCCCAAAAAAGGATTATTTCATTTAATTTTACTCTTCATTATTATTTTTTAGTTTGACCAGAGAAGGAAGAGAGAGGGAAAGTGAGAAAGCAACCTGCCAGGTCTGGGACCCAAACCATGGTCAGCCATGTGAGAGTTTAGCACACCTTAACCACCACGCCACCTGCCGGCCCTGGAGGAGCACTTAACTGAAAGTAGCATGATATTGTGTAAGATGCTCCTTAAGGGCTTTTCAGGGCCAATTGGCAAGGTTGGAGAACCTCAGCCTTGCAAAACAGGGGGAGTGTGAGGCGGACTCTGTCTCTCCCCTCCGCCTTTGCTAAAGTTCAGAAGAATTTTTCTCTCATGTTATAATTAAGAGTCCTTCAGTGCAGATTTGTATTAGAGTAAGCTGTAACTAATTGTGACCTTTGACAAGAATTCGGTGGAAATGGATTTTAAGGGATATAATTAGGCACAAACATTGAAAATATAAATGTTTCTTTCCTTTCCACTTTTCGTTGATGTCTAGATGGAATTTTTTATAGAATTATCTAATTTTATTTACTACTATTATTATTATTTTTGGAGAGGTTTTTGTTATAGGGCACGTGTGCTCACCAGAAAGAGACAGAGAAAGAGAAAGCGAGAAATCACCCCCCCAGGGGAGATGGCTACACCGCAGTCCCTTCTCCTCCATTCTCCTCTTGGGATCCTGGGCATGCATGCACATGTGCCCGGCATGAGTTCAAGCCACCGGATCTGGGACTTGAACTGCAGTCGACTACATGGGAGTTCAGCGACATAGCCATTATGCTAACTGCTGGTCCCACTATTACTATTTTTTAATTTGATCAGAGAGAGAGGGGGGAAAGTGAGAAAGCAGTCCATCAGGTCCAGGACTTGAACCACAGTCAGTTATGTGGGAGTCCAGGACTTGAACCGCAGTCAGTTATGTGGGAGTCCAGTGCCTTAACCATGTGCCAGCCCTGTCTGGATAGAATTTTAAAAAATAGTGTGTATAGCTTCAAATCTTATGTTACAGATTTTTTTTTTCTTTTTTGGGGGGGTGGTAATAAAGCAGACTTTGCTATCACTTGGTACAGAAGCTTTATAGATGGCCATTTTGAGAAATACCTTTTGGAAACTTAACGAATGAATATGTTATTCTGGTTTATTTTTCCTAGATAGCAGATCTACTGAAGACTTTTTTTCACTCTATTTAGGTGGTGAGGAATTTCAGGTATATTGTGACAGGGAAGGCTAAGAAAAGTTAAAGAGGGTATTTTTTTGGTTTGGTTTGGTTTTAGCATTAGAGTGTGTGCACTCACCAGAGGAAGAGACAGAGACAGATGGAAAGTGAGAAATCATCTCCTGGGGGGCTGGTCATGCCGCAGTCCCTTCTCCTCCATTCTCCTCCCAGGATCTTGAGCAAATGCACACACGCCCTGCATGATTTTCAAACCACAGGATCGGGGGCTCTGCGGTCGCCCATCTGGGAGTCCAGTGACGTAACCGCTATGCCATCTGTTGGCCCCAGTTAAAGGTTTTACCTGTTACCCAAGCTGAACCATTCCAAGAGAAAGAGGCAAATTATAATGTAAAAATCTTCATAACCCATACAACTCATGAAATAAAAGGTGTGAGTGTTATGTTAGAGCAAGCGTCTGCCATGGGCGAGTCTCCCCACTCACCGATTGCCTGCATCATCTTCTACAGTTGAAGCGACACAGGTCGTTCACTTCAGAGAGATATTTTTGCTGTAGGATGCATGCGCTCACCAAAGAGAAAGAGAGAAAAAGACAGAAATCATGGGGTGACGGAGGGGGGGTGGTGGGGTGAAGTGGTATATAGCTACGCTGCAATACCTTCTCCTCCATTCTCCTTCATGTGCCTGGCATGAGTTTTAAGTTGCCAGGGGTCTGGGACTTGAGCCATGGTTGACTACATGGGAGTCCAGCAACATAACCATTACACCATCTGCTGGTCCCAGGCCATTGACTCTTAAATGGCTGTGGCAGGTTCTCTGAGAGTAGAGTTCTTGGGGGCTTCTTTAGAGGTAAATTGGAAATAATCAGGAAAACCACTCGCTGTTGGAAGCCAGGCCTCTGGCGGGGCTCGGAGAGTGCTGGGTCAGGGCAAGTGAGGAAGGGAGCTAGTGCCTGGACATTTCCCCTCACTCCCAGGTCTCAAGCTGCCTCTCGCTGAGGTCATAAGAGACTGCACACAGGAGACCGGCTGCAGGGGCAGTCATGGATGCAGAGAGAGCAAGTTGCTGGCGGCCAGGCTCCCGCAGCCTCGGAGTCCCCATGACCCTCAGAATCTGTTCTGATCAGCTGTCTTAGAGATGGCTCTGCCAAGGCCTTGGTCCACAGGGATTATGATGCATCGTTCGGGGCCCAGTTCCAGGAGTACCATTGGGCACCAAAGAGAAAACTGTCCTAGCTGGTGGTGGTTTTCCTCCCTGGCCTCCTTTTTCCCCGTAGCTAAATGAATCAAATATAACCGAGGCAATAAACAGACAGGATCTACCCTGAGACTCTCAGTCTCTATACAATTATCCATTCCTCCTTCTCTATAGAAAGGAAACCTCTGAGAAGGGGGCAGGGAGAGTATGAAAAGTTCATAAGAAAAATAAAAACTTTGAGGAGAGTTGTATAAATCTTTTTTAAAAAAGTATTTTATTTTACTTTATTTATTTGTTTTAATTTGACCAGAGAGGTACAGAGCGAGCCAGAGAGAGAGAGAGAGAGAGAGAGAGCGAGCGAGCAAGCAAGGTGTCAGGTCTGGGATTCAAACCACAGTCGGCCATGTGGAAGTCCAGTACCCTTAACAACGATGCCACCTGCCAAGCCCCAAGAAAGTTGTAGAAATCTTAATTTCATAGACACTATGTGACGAACATTCTCAGTCTTTTTAGCTTCTTTTACTCCTAAAGGACTTGAAATTCACATGTGGCTCCTTTAAGTGACCTGTATTATTCTGAAGTCCATAGAGGCATTTGAAATCATTTATTTATCCCTAGGCATTCTGCTAAAGTATGAGCCCAATGAAAAAGGTAAACTAGGGTCTGAGAGGAATTCTCCAAAGATTCCACCAAGGTATGTGCACCTGAGCCATTACAGAAAAGATCTTCTCCTGTGTTAATTGCAGAACTAATAAGGGCTTCATCTTTTCCTGTCTGCCAGTAGTATCTCCCAAGGGCCCCCGGCACAGTCCCATGAGCCTTTTATCAGTACCTGACTGCTTAGGATGTGTGTACTGGAGTCTCAGAGTTGTGGAGGAATTTTGCGTTAATGCATTATTATTATTCCTGTTCTGTCGGGAGTGGGGGTAGTGATTGTAAATGTGCAAAAGAGATGCAGTTGTTCTAGCCATCGGGAAATAATAATACAGGGTCAGGTGTGCATTTCAGGCCTCTCATTCAGTTTGGTTTGGTGGGCCTTACTTAGTAAACCTTTGATGCAGTTAAAATGGGAATCTTAAGATTGTTGGATAATGAGTTAGGTTCATAATTTCCTGATCATTTAAAAAGCCAGATGATTCCCTGCTTGATTACTCTCTGGTGTACAGTTGAAAGCCGTTGCAAGCTCACTGCAGTGAAGTGTGGAGTTTTAAAGTAACAACCTCAACGCTTCTAACTACTCTTACACAACACTATTCTTAGAAAAATATAATGAAACTGATTTTTGAAATGTATGTGTTTCTGATTGGACTTCTCCACCCTACCTTGCAGGATTAGTGGACCTAAAAATAATTGGCAGTCTTAAGCCCTCCAGAGCTATATTTTGGCAAGGTTTTGCAAAATGCTAACTAGCTGCATTTCTCCTCCTGATTGGTAGGTGATGTAAAATCATACATCTGCATAATGACTGTAATTTGTGTGCTTTATTATTAAGGTTTAGGTCAAATGACTTCAGGCTTTCGACTTGCATAGCACATGCAGTAACTTTACTCCTTTTTGCTAGGGGGGAGGATGGATTAATGTGTACATTTCCTTACCCCCCTGGGATGATTAAAAACCTTTAGAGATTTTCTTTCTTTGTTCCCATGAAGCAGAGCATTGTATGTTCCTCGCAGGGTTCTTAGGTAGCTCGGAGGGGCTGGAGTTACATAGCAAACCTGTATTTTAGCTCCCTCTGTGACTACATGAATTTAGATCTAAGAAGTGAACAGAAACTATTTTGGTAATGTTTTAGCCCAATAGCAAGGAACTGTTTTACTTTCAGAACACATAAAAATTAGCAAAAGGGCAAAGTAGCAATTGAGGGATTAGGAAAAATTGCCCCAGCAAACAATAGCTTTTAATGTAGCTCCCCAATATTAGAATTACATCAAGTATTTATATGTTTTGAAAGCATGCTGGATGAGCACACCCCCAGCCACATATGTAGGGAACACATATATTTATCATTTTTACTTTGACAGCCAAGGCCCTTTTAAAAATAAAATAAATTAACTGTTTTTATATTACTAGAAGAATTTTAGATTTACAGAAATTGGGAAGATAGCGCAGTTTCCTATATCCCACTCCTGTAATCCCGTATTATTATTATTTTTAAAGGATTGTTTATTAATTTGTTAATAGTCTCATTATTTTAATATGATGAGAGAAAGGGAAAGTGAGAAAGCAAGCCACTTGGTCCAGGACTTGAACTGTGGTTGGCCATGTGGGAGGCCAGTGCCTCAACCACCACACCACCTGCTGGTCCCATAATCCCCTATTACTGATGTATACATTAGTGTGGTACATTTGGAACAACTGATGAACCAATATTGATGTGTTGTTATTAGCTAAAGTCTATACTGTATTTCATCTTCTTAGGTTTTTTTTCCCCTCAGTAATAGTTCCATTGAGGTATAATTTATATAACAAAGAATTCATTTAAAGTGTATATTGGCTTTTAGTGTCTCCATCACTAAAATCAATTTTAGGTATTTTCATCACCCCAAAAAGAAACTTCAAACCTTTTAACTTTGACCATTTTCCTTTCATCCCTCTTCTCTTGTCCCAGCCCTAGGCAACCACTATTCTACTTTCTGTTTCTAGATTTGCTTATGCTGGACATTTTATGTAAATGAAATCAGACAATGTGGACGTTGGTGACTGGTGGTGTTCACTTGGCAGTGTTTTCAAGATTCAGCTGTGTTGTAACATGTACCTAAACTGTGCTGAGGCAGACAGTGGTGTGGCAGTTAAGGTGGCTGGATTCCACATGGCTGACAGCATGGCTCAAGTCCTGGACCTGGTGGCTTGAAAAACATCCCTGGTGTGCCCAAAATGCCAAAAGGAGAGAGAAATGGAGAAGGGATTATGGTGTGACTATCCTCCTGGCGAGTGCATTCTCAGCTCTCTCTCTCTCTGGCAAGTGTAGGCATGCCCTATGGCCAATTGAAACAAACAAAAAAACCCTTAGGGACCAGCAGGTGGCATGGTGGTTAAGGCACTTGACTCCCACGTGGTTGATCACAGTTCAAGTCCTGGACCTGGTAGTTTGCTTGCTCACTTTCCCATTTCTCTCTTTGTCTCTCTCTGGACAAATTAAAAAACAAATATATAAATAAAATATAATAAAATAATTATTTTAAAAACAACCTTTGTTCCTTCTTGTGGCTAAATAATATTGTGTTATACAGATATACCACATTTTATTTATTCATTTATCTGTTGATGGATATTTGCTATTATGTATAGTGCTGCTAGGAACACTTACACAGAGGTTTCTGTGTGCTTTCCTTAAAGTCTTTATCCCATGTCAGGATCTCATTATTACTTTTTAAAATATTTATTTAATTTTTATTCATTTACTAATATTTTTTAATCTGACCAGAGAGGGAAGGAAAGTGAGAAAACAAGCCACCAAGCCTGCCTGGGATTAGAAACACAGTCTGCTATGTGGGAGTCCAGCACCTTAACCACTATGCTACCTGGAAGCCCCAAAAAGGGTTTTTTAAGACTCCTGACAGTGACTTTCCCCTAGAGCCTCCTGTGAATCCTGTAGAGCTGCTGAGACACAAACTCATGACTCCCAGATCTTCTTACTCCTAGACTACCATTAGTTCAACAAAATAAAAGATCCAAGTAATTTAAGTACTTGGAATCAGTTAAACTCACTTCTTTAAAACTCCTTGTAAAGAAGACAGTTTTCTTCGGAACCCAAGTGAGGCACTCAGCCTTTCTTTAAGAAAGGCCAACGTAGCTGTAAAATCGTTTCTTACGTTTGCAGTTTCCAAAGTGCTTTCCAGTCTGTTCTTCTCAAAGCTTCCTCACTGCAGCCCTTGCCCTTAGGGTGCAGTCTGTGCCACTTTTATTTACCAAAAACATTGGGTTGCCTCATTGGTAAAATCAGTGCGAGGACAGAGAATGCCTAAATGCTCACACTGGCACAGGCGAGCCTGGGTTCTCTGCCAATGTGTCGTCATGGTTTCTGGCTTCGTAGCCTTTGTTGAAGACACCAGGGGAGGGGTCAGTAGAGACTGACTTTGTCTCCTGTAGGTACAGAAAGCTAAAACCTCAGCGGTAACTAATGGCAAGTGTTCCTCTCTTGCCATCCCCCCCTCCCCCCCCCCCCCCCACCCCCTCAAAAAAAAAAAAAAGAAAAAAAAAGAGAAGTGAGGATCAGAGAAATATGTTGTTGGCATTTAGTTGGATTTCAAAATGAATTTTTCTGAGAGAAAGGTAGAAAATGGTTGTTAGATAGAGTTGAAAACAGTCAAATTAGTAGTAAATAAGCTGGAGGCTGGCCTGGGAACCTAATCACCACTGAGAACCTTTTCTGTAGGAAGCTGAGTTATGAGCAACGGAAAGTACGCGGACATGAGCGGCACGCCATTTGTGCATCAGAGCCAGCCTTTGCTGAGAGGAATGAATGAGATAAAGTGGGCAGGCGCAGTTCCATAGATTGTTTGCCCCAGAGCGTTGTTAAATGATGAAATAGATTCCTCATATTCAGTGCCTACTTTTTTAACCATTGATTTGAAGTGCTTTAAACGAAAAAGATCCAATACACACTCGGCAGGATGGAGTGGTAATTTTTTGTGATTGTCTTGATTCAGCTTTGAAAACCAAGGCATTGATATTAAGACTAAAGAGAAATTACATCGAGCTGGTGTGATTGTAAAAAAATTTGGGTTTTTGGAGTGATTTTTTTTTTTTTTTTAATGCCATAGAGTTAAGCTTTCAACACACGCTTCATTGAATCCCATCTGAGCCTCCTAGGACAGGGCTGGGAGACCTTTTTTCTATTGAGGGCCACTGACCCACAAAGAAAAAAAACTAATCAAGGGCCATGTACAAAAAGCAACTTAATTTAGGTGCTTCCTTAGAAAACCATAAAGCATTCAATTCACCTGCTTTTAAAATTAAGAACAAGGAACTCTCAGCAAGTACAGCAAATAGGAAAACACCCTTCAGTTTCGCTGTTAAAAAGGTGGCGTGCAGCAAGAAAGAACAATATGGGTAGAGTAAAAAGAGAGTGGAATGCGCACAGTTTTAAGGGGCTAGAAGAGACACACGGAGAAGAAACTGTATATATCCAGGGTCATGGAAGCAGGAGATTGAATCAGGAAGTAGGAGATAAATGATAGTTGTAGATCATAACCTACTGCTCACTGAGCTCTGCTGGATTCACTGGTTAATTGCTATTTTCGGCTCTTCTGTAGCTGGAATCCTGAGTCTTTTCCAGCAGTAACTCGTAATGAAGGATGTATATCACCATCACCTGGAACCCCTTTGGAAAATGTATGTGTCCAGTGCTGTCCCCACAATAGTTGCCTCTCTGTCCCATAGCGATTCAATTGTCCCTGTGCTCAGCTTGCTCAACCTAAATGAAGAAAAAAAAATGGCATCTTTCTTAAAATGAGAATTATTTAGGATCGCCAGGTTTAGAAAGGACATCTCCAGAAAAAAAAGGCATTTCTCATTCAGACAGCATTTTAGAAGCAATCTCAAACACATAAAACAGAATGCCTTTCAAATAACATATATGCCCTGGCTTTCAAAATAAGTCATTTTCAGTGCTTAAAGTAGAAATATTTGTTTAAAAAAAAAATCGAAGGAGTTGCTTGAGTTCTCAGAGATTCTTACCAGAATGTGGAGCTATAATCCTTTTTTAAATTCACCAAGACTGTCCTTCCGCCCTTTCCTCCTTGTCCTTCTCATCAGCACTAACTGGTTATGGCACTGAATCCCCAGTAGCCTAAGTATGTCTTGGGGTTTAATTTGCAAGTGTGTGTTGGACTGCATGTGTCTCAGGGCTTTTGGCAAGAATGTCAAATTACATTTTCTAGTAATGCTTTCTAGAAGCACAGACAGAGTAAGTGGTGCGTTCAGTGCTACATGGCCAAGGAGCACGCTGGAGTGGGAAGTTTGCTGAGGGGAAGACGACTTTGCCAGCAGAAACATTAGCAGGTATCTACCCTGTTGTCATCCTTTACACAAGGGTAAGCCTTTCATCATTAGACAGTCTCTCTGGAAAGGTCTTCTCAGATGAAAGTGCACAGTTTCTTCTTGTTTGCTAGGTATTGCCAAAACAGAGATGTACTGGAGTGTTCAAGTAGAAGCAGATCTCCATAAGGTCCTGCCGAGGGTCCCTAGTGGATAAGGAGGTGGGAGGAGAAACATGGACCGTGCTGGGTCTTTTTATGTGTGCCAATGTAAAGAGGTGTTGCCTACTTTCAGCAGGTAACTAGCAAAACTTTCTTGGCTGCTACCCATTTTTGAAAGGAGTATTTATTCTCAGTGTAAAATTCCTGAGAGTAAGTTTAAACCTCTCAACCTCTAGCACCTTCTTCAGTGGAGAAAGTTTTTCTTGCTTGCTGTCTTTTAGTGTACTGGTTTTTAGGATGTGTGTAGGTGTGTGCACACGTACATGTGTGTTTGCATTGGGGGTGGGGGAAAAACGGATGCTCTTTCTAGAACTTAGAGGCCTATGGGGAGGACTTTAAAAATTTCATGGAAAATGGAATTAAAATATGAGGTTTTGTTGTTGTTGTTGTTGTTGTTTTCTGGTGCAAAAAAAAAAAATTTGAAAGCCATGCAGTTTTTTTCTTAATACACATTTTTCATGAACACTCCCTAGTATTTTTATAGCACTCAGGTGACTTATATGTGTGAACCCTATTAAGATTAGGTGACATAAATTATTTTTCAAACTCATGAATTGTTTTGCCTTGGAAATTCAGTGCATACCACAGCCAGATCTCTGCAGGGGCTTGAAAAACAGCCTGCCCTCTAATGAATTTTAGTCTGTGACAATCTTAAAAGGTATCTGCTCTCTTATTGTAAAGTAATTCAATTAAATAGTGCTGTGTGTGTTTGGTTCTTATTGTGAGAATTTGAATTAATTTTCTGTGTGGAGTGTGGGATGTATATTATTCAGTACAGCTACAACACTGGGGTCTTCATAGTGCTTTATGTTAAAACCATAAAGGGAGATACCCTCAACCCTGAAATAGAAGAGAGCTTCATATCTTTTCATGAATTATGCATCCTGGTGCCAAAGGCCAGCAGTGAATTTGTTAAGCCACTGAGCAGGAGGTTTTGTTTTTGGTTGTAGCAAAGGTGTTTCCACAAATCTGAGCCTTAGCAACCCCATTTTCAGTAATGAGATCTGAGATATTCCACAACTTCACAGTTCTGAATCCTATTACATGATCTTTAAAAAGAAAAATGTTTTCTTTCTTTTTTCCTAGTAATAGAATTATCTGTTGACCAAGGTTTTCAGAAACGGCAAAAGAAACTTCGAGCTGTTTCTAGATAAGAAAGTTATTTGAAAATTCTTTCTCTGTCCCCACTTTGTACCTAGCCCTTTAATGCTACGTAATACTCCCCCTTTTCTTTCTGGCAATAGTGCTCGCCCTACTTTGTAATTGCTAGGAAGGAGGAATGATCAGGAGCATAGGTGATTATGTAGTTGTTTGCATATGCGTGGTTGATAACTGTTAGTCAAAGAAGTCACCAGCTCGATTTTCTCTGAAATACCCGCCCCCCATCCCAAGTCCAAAGCTACTTTGATATCTATGTTAGGTGAAGGCCTGTTTTTTGTAAGTGCACATAGCTAAGATGTAGCAGTGATCAACTCATGCCTGTTTCCCTTCCCGTGATTGGGGCTAGAAAGATGTGCTTTTCCTTCTCCAGCTCCTGATTAGACATGCTTACCATTGACAGGCTCACATGTCTTCAGATACTGATCCCTGGGTTCCTGAGATCCATTTGTCTTACATAGAACATGGATGGCCATGTGGGAGTCCAGTGCCCTTAACCACACCACCTGCTGGTCCTTGGAGTTTAGTTTTAAGTGACACACTACATCTCTTTGCCTTAGTAGGGGAGAGGCATTTTGTGTCCTGAAGGCACGATTTCTGTTATGTGGCAGAGGAACAAAGGGGGAACTCCACAGCTAATAGAACCCATCCCAACCCTCACCTCCAAACTGGAAGCAGAGAGCAGTTTATGTAAAGGAGGGAAACACTTCATGGCTTGCTGTGGAGTAAGGTCTCTTTGACATTGCCCTTGGCTCTGAGGACTACACTGCTACATAAAGATTACACTTATCAGTCCAGCAGGTGGTATAGTGTTTGGGGTGCTGGGCTCCTACATGGCTGACTGCGGTTCGAGTCCCAGATCTGGCGGCTTGCTTTCTCACTTTCCCTCTCTTACAGGTGAGCACTCATGCCTTATAGCAAATTAAAATAATAAGTGAATAAAATTAAAAGATTACATTTATTGGAAGCTATTAGTGTGTACTAGGACAAGTGGCTACATAGCATAGAATCAGAGATAGATACAGTCTTGGACATCATATTGAAGATAACGGACAGAATCCTACTATTGACAGTTTCTCATCACTTCTTTGTGATTCATCATAGACTCAGCTTATCCAGCATGAACTCCCATAGTTTCCTCTTTGCTGACACCCCCTTGAAATGCACCTGTCCCTTTTCTCTCCCAGAGTGTACATTTTGCATGTATGTTTGCTCAGTTTTTGGTTGTTGGCGCATGTTTTGGTAAAATCATTCTTTATTAGAGATAGTCATTTTTAAAGGACAAACTCCCATATTTGGAAAAGATATGTCTTAGTTCTGTGACTTGTATAGTATTTAGCCCGGAGTCTTAGGGACTTTATAAAAGTAACTTGAGGGACCAGCAGATAGCTTAATGGTTAACCCGCTGGACTCCCATGTA
>NW_006209405.1:677642-691605 GCF_000334495.1 Tupaia belangeri chinensis | reverse complement strand
GTGCCTGATAGCAAAAATCTCTCTTTAAAAAAAAATGACTTGGGTTGATACAGTTTGTTACTCTCTTTTTTGGTCACATAATTTTCCTATGGCCTAGCCATCTCCCTGATTGGAATGTTCTTTTCCTTTTTAGATGGGGCTTTTCATTATTTTTTTTTTTTAGAAGGGCTTAAAAGTTTTTAGACTACATAAAGCTTGTTGGGGACACATGTTGCCTGGGCCTTTGCAGAAACCTCACAGATGGAAATGAAGCAGAATCATGCACCTACATCAGACCCTGCTTCTTGGACTTGATGAAGGATGATAGAGATTGACCATCTTACATTTTATCTTGCAGGTGATCATTTGAAGATCTGTCCTCAGGGTTATACATGCTGCTCTCAAGAAATGGAAGAGAAGTACAGCCTGCAAAGTAAAGACGATTTCAAAAGTGTGGTCAGCGAACAGTGCAATCATTTGCAAGCTGTCTTTGCTTCCCGTTACAAGAAGTTTGATGGTATGTTATTCCATTCACATCTAAGAGCTGACAGTTAAATTTGTACACATGCTTCTTTTTTTGGAACTCCTGTTCCCTCAATGCTAAAGTTTTCTCTTGAAATGTCCTCCTTATTGCATTCCAGGAGCAAGAAAGCTGTGCAGCCTTCTTGCTAGAATCCTTCTGGATGCAGTAGAATCTGTATGGTAGACTTCATGGAAATAGGGCTGCAAAGGAGCCAAAAAATAGATTACTTTAATTTAAGGGCTTTCATTTATTTTCTCGGGTGAACACAGAATCGTGCTGTTGACGCAAGCAAGTCACATACACACAAATACTTCCTAATAAAAAGCATCTGTAAACTGTCTTAGTCAAAGTAACCATGGAGATGTTACAGATGCTGGCCTTCAAATTAAATTTCAAAATGGATCTCTAAAACCAACTAGAATTCCTAGACCCTCTGCAGAACAGACAGGATTAGAACTCAGTTTTTGAGTGCCTGAACAGCAGCAGGCTAGAAGTCTTTATAAGCTGGGCTCCATCTCCATCCTCATTTTAGGTGGGGTTCTGGCATATTTTAACCCCTTGTGCGAGACATAGCTTCTCACACCTATACTTTCTTGTAATAGTGAAGAAATAGTCAATACACGCCAAATGAGAGATACTTTAGTCCTGTGTAAAGCAATGTTACAGGTAACAGACTTTGAGAAATAGAATGCGGTGTCCAAAACACCTTTGGATTCTTTTCTCTGGTGCCGTTCACTAAGTTTGAAGATTGTTATGAAGCAGATTTAATTTTAATAGGAATGATTTCCTTTGTTCCTGTTTTAAAGGCCATTCTAATTACATAGTACCTTTGAAGCATGCTTTTCCTGACATTATGTGTAGTGAAGAACTACAAGGCAAATTTTCTAGATGTGAAATGTCTTTGAGTATTTTTGCAAAGGGCTCGTTACCATGGTGAGACATTGGACTAAATTTGATTTGATATAGCTGATAAGGCAGTCCCCAGCTAAAGAACAGGTTGTATTTCAAATGCTGGCTTTGAGATTCACTATCTAAAACTTATCATCGATTGAATGACTGTTAGTTCCATTCCCAGGCTAGACCACGAAAACATATTCAATCCACATTGCGGTTGAACTCAAATACTATGTAAGAGTGCCATTGACTTTGCTCGTTTTTTCCCCAAACTGTGTGCAAAACTGTGTTTAGACTTAATTCTGTGTTTCCATGGGTGGATGAGAGTAATTTATACTACCTATATAGCGTCCTTGTTACCTCATCTCTCTCTGTACATATGCTGTACCTTTTAAGAGTATTTAGCACTATGTTAACATCACGGGAAGATGGGTGGTATTGCAAAATACACCATTAGGCCACCTCTGTCTCTCTTGTTCACTAAATTATTATTTTATTGAAAACAAAAATGGCATATTCCCTGGACTGTGGGATTTCTCATCAAGGTAATAACCTATGCATTTTCTTTTACTTGGGAAAGAAAACTTAGAAAGACAATGAAGTGGTGATCTTTGAAAACTCAAGATGCTGATATTTAAAAATGACCACTTAGGGGTTTCATAATGGAATTTATAAGGGGGAAAAAAAATCCTGCTCTTCAGAAGTGGCTCCCCTGTTACCAGCACAGTGGCGATAAAAGCTGTTTCTAAGTTCCGAGGCCACCTCCTCCAAGTCACCCCGTATGTTGTTAGACATGTCTCTGGCTGGATTGGAGCCCACAGTCATTGCCTATGGGCCTGCTGGTTTAGTTATTCTTTCCCCTTCTCACTCCCCATGGTTTTATGGCACTACTCCTATTTTTCCAATGTGTAGTTTTTTTTAAAAAAAGCTGTACAGAGAAACTTTATCAGTAAGTGTTAACATATGTTTTTTAAAAGGATAGAAAAACAGTTTTTCTTACCCTTTCCTACCAGACTTCATATTCAATAAATATGTTAACACCGTGCCTTTATCAGCTTCAGAACTTATCAGGAAAAAGTGATTATGAAACTCCAGCTTGTTTCTTCTGACTTCTAATTAAAATCTGGTATTCAATAACGTTAGTGAGCATAGACTGAATTGTTTTGGAAAGTGAGGTAGCTGAAGTGTGTTTGGTCTGGAGATCAGAAGAGAGCTGGAACATTTCACACATTTTCTCCAAGTTAGGTTTTCTGAAAACGATAAAATGATATTATATGGTAAAACTTCAGTTGACTGAAGCCTCTGATGGGTACTGAATTGACTAATTGATTTTGAAGGCTGACAGCTAGGATGTGCCAGTACTTCTCAATGCCAACAGATGCATGAATATCGAATAAAGTGTGAAAGGGAGTATATTGACTCTCTGAAATGCTTGGGTGGGTGCTTTCGTTAAAAAAAAAAAAAAGTCCAAAACACTGTAAAAACCAAACCCTGGGTCTCGATGCAAGTGGAAGAGAAGAAGTTGGGCAGAACAATAAGATGCTAGCTGGGGAACTGGAATGGGGGAGTGGAATTACATCAAGAAAGCTGGAGACATGGAGTTAGGAAATAGCAAGAAGACACATACTGGGTCATGCAACTTGAAGGAAGCATCTTTTGCCATCTCTGAACTTAAAAAGTGTAAATTCAAAATAGTAACCCTGCACACAGGGCATTTCTTTTTCTTTTTAAGAAAAATGTTGCTATAGGGAGCACGTGCTTGCCAGAGAGACAGAAAGTGAGAAATCACCCCTGCAGGAGGATGGCCATGCCACAGTCCCTTCTCCTCTTGGGATTTTGGGCACGCACACACACACCCAGCATGAGTTTTAAGGCACTGGGTCTGGAACTCGAACTGCACTTGACTACCTGTGAGTCCAGTGACCATTACACCATTTGCTGGTCCCACCATTTCTTAACTTGCCTATGAGATACTGCTTATTTTTAGGGCAGGAACAATGACTTTTTAAGCTTTCTCTTTATGATAGAGTATATTTTACACACATGAGAGTGAGAAAGAGAGAAGGAGAGAGATAAACATACCCTCCACAAGTCTGGTCACAGTGCGATCTTACTTTTTTTTGGAGAAGTTTTTGCTATAGGGCAAGTGCGCTTACCAAAAAGACAAAGACAGAGAGACAAAAAAGCAAGAAATCACCCCCCAAGGGGGATGGCCACACCGCAATCCCTTCTGCTCCATTCTCCTCTCGGGATCTTGGGCCCCCACGCACACGTGCCCAGCGAGAGTTTAAACCACCGGGTCTGGGACTCAAACTGCGGTCGACTACGTGGGAGTCCAGCGACATACCCACTATGCTTAACTGTTGGTCCCAGTGCAATCTTCTTCAGCTGTCCTGCAGCCTGCTGGGTTTTGGGCCCTTGTGTGCATGCCCAGAGTGTTTCGGGTGGACTGGACAAGAAATTTCAAACATGGTCACCATGTGGGACCTGACTCCTGAAGCATCTCATGCATTACTACCATGCCATAGAACTGACCTAGGAACAACAAGTTATTAATACATCCTTCGATAAAATAAGGTTTGGGAGCTCATAGGGAGTTAGCCACTGTAAGCAGAAATCATTCCATTCTAGTTTCCATCATTCTGCATCAATTGACCCCTACTTGGGGTTCTAGTTGCCAGGCCTGGCAATCTTGGAGTCATTGCAGTTAAGGGATAAATCTGTTTTACAGTTTCCTTAACTCTAAGATCCTTTATTCTGCTATACTTTTAATTTTCTATTGTTTGTAAATCTCAAGAGACTGTATTACCTATAAATCAGTTTTTAATTCGTAGACTGTATATGTGTGTGTGTGTGTATTCTTAGACATGGGTGAAGTGCAAGAGAGCATATTTTTTGGCAGCATATCCCTCTTCCTGAAGAGAATTCTCATGTTTCCCATATTTTAAGTGTGTACTTCTATGTTGAAGGATTTGCCTCTGTATTTTTCTATGCTATCATCTTTTGAATCTACTGTTTAACTCAAGATTTTCATTACCAGAAATCTGCCATCCTGGGCTGGACACAGCCAGCCAGAGCATGGCAGTGACAGAGCTAGCTGCTCCCCCTCTTGGCCTGTTCCGGGAATTTTTTTGGTAGTAGAACTGCTAATTAACATAGCTGAAACAGTTTGTCATGAATATGCTAATCAGATACTCAGTTCATGGGGGTTTGGGAAGAATTGCTTGGCAAAGGGAATATAAATAGTAGAAGTGGGGCGTAATCGTGTTGTGGAGTCACAGCATAAAGATCCACCCCCAAATGCCTGGTGTTTTGTGAGAGACTGGTTAATTTTCAAAGAAGCATAGTTTGAATAGAAAACCCAAATAGGTTAAAATGATTAGGGCTGCCATGTTATTCTAAATATATTATTGAAGAAATATTATTGCTGAACAACTCCCCGAACCAAATTGTTGGCTACATACATTGCGTGTTTGAAATCTGAGGAAAGAGAGATGTTGTCCAATGCTGGCGTATTGAGAAAACTAATTCAGTTTGTCATTTGGGGAGCAAGTTTAGCAGCTTGGGACAGGAGGCGCAGAGCACACTGAATTGTTAGTCTGGTTCTGCACTGAACCTCCTGTGTGACCTGGAGTAATTAACTGGGTCTCAGTTTTCCCATCCATAAAATGAAGGGATTGAGTTAGATGCTAAAAACCCTTTCAGTTCTAAAAATTCTGTGAATCTTTTAAACATGTGACCAGACCAGCTGCTTCAGTGAAAGGTCTTACAAGATGTTAATTAGCCATCTGTATGGTCCCCTCTATTTTCCCCCTATCATTTCTTAACTCTCGGCTACTTTCACTAGGTCTTTGAAAACCCTCCCATGAGCCTGAAGCTTGTTAACTTGAATAATAGTAGAAATTTTCTGAATTAACTTAAAACGCACATAAAAGAAATAATTGTCTGTCCCATCTATCTGCATGGGCCAAGTGTAAACTGGAGTGGCTACCCTTCCTTTAAGCTCTCAATCCTCCTTGTCTCCTATCATTTCACAGAGACAGGGCCTGAAGCACTCTTCAGACTTAGCTAAATCTGTGTTTTATTCAGTGAGAGAAAATTTTCTGTATTTCATATTGACCATTACTTCATTAAGGCAATATGAAAACCAGCACGGAGGCTCAGTGGGTTGAAAGTATTAGAATTCATGGGCCTGTGAAAGTAATGACCCCAGGGGAAGTGAGCTAGCTGTCTACTCACCTTAAAAGGCAAATTTGTTCAACTTACATTTCATGGTCATCAGCTAAGCCAAAATTTGGGGAATTTTCCTAACCCCTGACCGTAACTATTCTGAAAGGGCTGACCCATGGCCTAGTGGTTGTGGGAGCCAGATTCCATTCCACGACCTGTTGTTCTAATCCTAGTCCTGGCAGCTTGGAAAACACACCAGGTGCATGTACAACATTCCCCAAATCCCAACAGGATGGAGAATGGAAGAAAAGGAACTGTGGCATGACCATACCTCATTGAGGGTTCTCTGTGTCTCTATCTCTCTGTTTCTCTCTCTCTCCTTCCCTCCTTCCCTCCCTCTTGTACATGCCCTATGTCAATTGAAGAAAAGGATAAGGATGTAACACTGATTAGTTTCTAATCCTAAACTGAGTCTTCCTTCATTAAAACTTTTTAAAAGAGTTCATTGCTTTTGAAAGTCTCTGCTCCAGTTGTAGTGGACAACATTTCATAGGTTGAGTAGCCAGAAAATTACAGAGAAGACAAAAGACCTCTGGCCTTCCTGCAAATACAGTGTTCCTTCTAGATCATGCTCGTGGGCTTCGATGTAGTTGGAAAGTATTATTCCTCTTTCCTTTACAAGTCTACTTTCTTTCTCTTCCATGTGAAGGAAACTAAAAAGCCAGATATTTTTGCTAAGTCTTTTTTATAATCTCCTTGTGAAACTTGATGAGAATGAGCTACTGCAGCTTATTGTAATCAAATCAAAAAAGAGCTCAGACAAAGCACACATTTCTCTATTGACAAAGGTTTTCTGCCTTTTGAGTTGTCTTCTGAAGTGGGACCAGTTGTGGCTCTAGGTTTGGCTATCTCATTGGATTAAAATGCTCATGCATTTGTACTTTGGGACTCTGCTGTTAGCTTTGACTTCTTCAGAAGGCATAGGAAGCAGCTGTTTGCAGGCCAGTAAATGTGTAGAAGAGCAACAAATGAACTGCTTTTATTGACTCTGTTGGTTCATTGTACTTTGGGCCTGCAATTTGGAATGTGGTTCTTCATCACTGCCCTCCCCTTTTCTAGGTGTCTTTCTGTTCAGGAAAAGAAAAGGGCTTATTTAATGTAGCACTGACTCCAACTAATTGAGAGAATTCGATAGTCAGTTAGGCTTAAGGTCTTTTTTGTTCTTTATCCCCACCTGTCTCCATCTCTCTCTCTCTTGGAAGAACTAGCTGAGCAATGGAAACTCTTTGACTTAAACATCCAGGGTGGGACATGGGTACTCCTTTACCGGAGGTTGAGTTAGCAATGTGTCTGAAGTTGTCAGTACATTCAGTAATTCCACTTCTAGGTATATATCCCAAGGAAAGAAAGATCTACATACAGATTGATACAGGATGTTAATAGGATGTTTATCACATTTATAGTAGTGAAAAATTTTAAAGAAGCCTAAATGATGTCCCACAGTGATTACATTGTGATCTGTCCATGTGGTATCGTAAATATGTAGTCACCTTAAAATGATGTTTCTGAAGAATGGTAGGAAATGCTAACCATATAATGTTACATTAAAAGAGGATGCATATATTGTCCAGTGTGATGTCAAACATGTGACAGTATGAGGGAACTTCAGAAGGTTTGTGGAAATGCAGAATTAAAGTACAAGTTCATTTTGGTGACAGAAATGGTAAAATCCATGCATAGTTTCCCCCCCATAATATCTATTTTCCATGAACTTTTGGAAGACCTCATATATTTTTTCATAAGAAAAAGTCAGGAAGGAAATTAGTAAAGCTGTTATTGCTCCCTTTTACTAGTGGGATCATGAGTAATTTCTATTTTTTTTCCACACACATTTCCATATTTTTCAAGTTGCTATTATGAAAAATACTCTAAAAATATAGTATCGGGCTGGCCCCGTAACCTAGTAGTAGTGAACCAAATCATTTAGGGCCAGCCTTAGTTTGAATCCTGACCTCAGCAGTTTGAAAAACATGCCCGGCACATATGTGTGCATACCAAAAATCCAGACTGGATGGAAAAATTGCAAAGTGATTGAAGTGCAACAGTGTCCCACTGGGAGATACTTTCTCCCATCTCTGCCTCTGGCAAGCTCACATGATCTCTGACATTAAAAAAAAATGCATTATTTAGGGTCAGTCCTGTAGCATAGCAGATAGATACCGTACATAGGAAACTGGATCCCACATGGTCAACCTGTGGCCATGGTGGCTCCATGCCAGGCATGCCCATGCATACCTAGGATGCTGACAGAATGGATTGAAGGGAAAAGAATTGTAGTGTCACCAGGCCCTGCTGGGGACTGCATTCTCTGGGTGTCTCTGCTGCATGTGCACATAACCTCTAGCATGGAAACAAGTATATTTATTTATTCTGAGAGAAAAGGAGAGAGAGGGGCAACCCCAAAAAGGTTCCCATGCTGTGATCTGCCTCGGGTCCTAGCTAACCCCGGTCACCGGCAGCCAAACATGTGCCTGGAATGCCCTGGGAGGTCTCAGGTGTAATCTCACGCCTTCTTGTAGGTTCAGTTATGTTATTATTTACCAAGATGCAGTCCTGAAGAATACTTTTTAAAAAAATATATTTAATTTTATTTAATCATTCATTTATTTTTTTTTAATTTGACCCGAGAGAGAGAGAGAGAATGAGAGAGAAGGAAAGTGAGAAAGCAAGTGACCAGGTCTGGAACTCGAACCATGGTCAGCCATGGGGGAGTGCCCAGCACCTTAACCACCATGCCACTTGCTGGTACCCTGAAGAATACTTTTTAGAAAACAAAATGCTGTATTTTACCAGATAAAAAAATGTAGGAATTGTTTTGGAAGTGTTTGAAAATAATTTAGTTGTTTTCTTTATTAAGTATTCCAGTCCTCACTAGACAATTTAGAATAGTAGAAAAATACATTGAAGCCTGCAGTAATTAAACTGAATGAAAGGAATGAAAGGGAAATAAAGTTGCTTTTGAAAGCATGAAGGAATATTATTTTTCAGATTATAAAATGTCACTTAAAAATAACATAGCAAGAATTAAGAAATGTATATTGAAAAAGCTTTGCCCTTGATCCCCAGCACCTGAACATCATTATTGTATGGGGGGGGGAGGGGTCTCAGAAAGTTCATGGAAAATGTTTATTATGAGAACACTGTGAATGGATTTCAGTATTTTTCCATCAAAACACACTTTTTAGGTTTTTGCCACAGGGTGTGTGTACTCCCTGGAGAGGGACAGACAGAAAGAAAGAAAGTGAGAACTCACCCTCCGGGGAGGAAGGCCATTCTAATCCCTTCTCTTCCATTCTCCTTTTGGGATTTTTTAGCTTGTATGCTCACGTGCCTGGCATGATTTTCAAACCGTTGGTTCCAGGGCTTGAACTACAGTTGGCCATGTGGGAGTCCAGCACCTTAATTAGTATGCCATCTAGTGGCCCCTTTCTTCTTCTTTTAAAAAACTTGCTATAGGATGTGTGCATTCATCAGAGAGATATAGAGAGAGGAAAAGTAAGAAATCATCTCCCAAGGGGAATGGCCACACCAAAACCACTTCTCCTCTATTGTCTTCTTGGCATTTTGAGCACTCACGCATGCATGTGTGCCTGGTGTGTTTTTCAAGCCATTGGGTCTAGGACTTCAGCCACACAGTTGGCCACATGGGATCCCACTGACTTAACCACCACACTACTAGCTGGCCCTTGCTTCCTTTTAAAAATTATTTGTGTGTGTGCGTGGTGTGAAAAAGAGAGAGAAAATGGTCACCCTCAACAGAGTCTTGTTCTGCCACCATTCCTTTTCCCTAGCCCTTTAGCTCCTCAGGATTTCAGGCTCCTATGTCAGTATTCTTCGTGTTTTCAGGCTGACCTGGGAGTCTGAACCTGTGGTTGGCCATGTGGCTTTCAGCACTGAAGTCCGGTGCACCAAGTACTCTACCACCTACGCTAGGTCTAAATTCATAGTCTCACTTCACTTCTTCACAAACTTTGTGACATCCTCTCTTTTTTGCCTCATCTTTCTGTGAGTTTAGATGATACATACACATACATGCAAATCGGAATCATACTGATTACTTTTTTTTCCCCTGATTTTTCCCCCCTTGACACTAGATCATGGGGTTTGTATATGAAGCCCTCTGTTACCACTCTTCACTGATGCACATAGAGATCCATACATGGAATACACGGCAATGACTGCTCCAGCTTCCCAGCATACTTACTCATGCTCTTAGCCTCCTGTGGACACTTCTGAATGCAAAGAAATAGGAAGTGTTAGTCAGTAGGCTTGCAGCTACTGGGAGTAAGTACCCTTAGTAGAAATGGAATGATGTCCTGTGAAAGGGGCCTTGTAGCACTGAGCCGGCATCCCTGGCCATGTCAGCCAAAGACTGGGATTGTGAGAGATGAACATCCCTAGGAGCCTACCATTCAAAATGGGGCTCACTAGAGAAGGAAGAAAGGACTGACAATTTGGCAGGTTCCCACAGAATGCTTTGATATGCTAACAGCCCCTAATAAGGGCTGCAGGGGTCGATAGGCCTTGATGAGGAGCAGCCTATTGATTGGCTCTCAGTGGCTAAACATCAGTTAAGGATATGACCTTTCAGTATACCATGCCCTAGAAGTCAATGAAGGAGTGAGACTGCCATGATAGTCCCTTATCAAACTCACACAGTATAAAAAAAAAAAGCAAGACAGAGGAGGAGATAATAGTCATAAACCAAACTTTTATGTTGTCAATAAAATGCTCGCTTCTTCTCCTTCCCTTTCCCCTTACATTTGTAGATGGTTCCATTAGCTCTTCTTCATTAATTGATCATAGATGAAAGAATGGATGGGTAGAACTCAAGCTTTCTTAACAGCTTGAAATGTATGATTTGTGGCACTTCTTTCCTCAGGAATTTTGTCAGTGTTGGTAACTTAATATTTGCACAATATGCCAAGGCTGTGAAATACAGCATTTATAGGAACGAGGAAATTAATCCTTATATTGAAAAGGCAGCTTCCTAATAATGTAAATACAAGGTGGTAATTTATAGCACCGAGCAAATGGATCGAATAGAAAGAGTTTCCAATCTCTGAAGGTCATGGGTTAATTCTGGAATGCATTCTAGCTCATTAATCAATAGCCAGCCGATTGTTTATAAAGGAGTAACTAATGGTATTTAATAGCAGGACTGGAGGCCCTTTGACCTGTTTCAAGAATTTCTAATGTTTATTTGGTGCAAGACAAGTGACTGGGGATAGAAGTTCCAGAAGTACATGATGTTCTTCTTCTTCTTGTCTTCTTGTCTTTTTTTTTTTTTTTTTTTTAAAGAGGACATTTATATTAAAAATTTGTATGGAAACGTTTTGTCTTTTCATTTGATTCATTTGAGGTTTTCCCATGTCAAATCAGTACTGCTTACATTAAGAATAATTAAATTTTAGAGCCAGAGAGCACTTACAATTCCGTAGCTGAACTCTAGTACTAAGCTGACTTCTGGCCCAGAAAAGGTAGTATGCAAATGATGTACGTGTGTGTTAGGAGAGAGTTTGACTTGCTTAGTAATTGTTCATTTTTCTAAATGTGTGATTTGTATAGTATTCTCTTTTTAACATAATGTAAACTCGCTTCCCAGGGTTGAGGTTTCTCCATTTCCCTCTTTTTCACACAGTAGTCACTCCCACCCTTGTAGATGTCTGGGACATTTCCCAACCTTAAAAGGTAGAGCCATTAAACATTTCCCTTTGGATAAACAGCTCCCAGTTTTATAAGGCCTTGGATCTTCTTAGCAGACCTCCAGCAGACCTTGGTTTCAATTACGTTCCCCTAGACAGATTATGTTTGACCCCACTAGGAACAATTAAAAACCAGTCTCAGAAAGATTTTACAAATGATTGTAGATACAAAGAAACTCTTAAGGGTGACAGTAATATCGCCACATATATTAGTAATAGTGTCCATTTGAGCAGTTATATTGTGCCAAGTATTATCCCGATGAGATGAGTGATAATAGGCCCAATTTTCAGGTGGGGTAACAGGGTTTAGTTAAAAGAGGTTAGGCCTTTTGTCACACCAAGGTCATATAGTCCCTGAGGGAGAGATCCCATGGTTTCCCTACCATGTCACGGTGTTTTTGATTCATAGCATGTTATGGTGTTTTATTTCCACTCAAATATTAAGTGACCATTCATGAGCGAGGGAACAGAAGCTGCTTGATCTTTAGACTATATGGAGAGGACTTCATAAAGTTCTTGGAAAAGTGGAATTAAGCTAGAAGTTAATTTTGCTACCAAGATTTTTTGAAAGCTATGCATAGTGCTTTCATGACAAGCATATCCATGAACTTTTAAAACACCCTCCTCCATACCTAAGCCTCCAAACCAAAAATTAAAGGGGAAATGAGTCCTGACCACAGGCACCGTATTTCAGATGCTTATAAACTACCTTCTTTCTCTGACTCTCTTTCACGTACCAATAGCTTCACTTAAAACAGACTCCCTGAGCAGCATTTTTTATGAATACAAGCAATTGCTGCAAGGGAGATCTAACTTCCAATTAACTGGGCTTCTGATCGTTGCAGAACTCTGGTTTACGCTGCTCTTGGCTGGTTCTCTCTTAGCCACCAAGTGTATTATAATTGGTTTCAGACATAATGATTATGAGGGATGATTGCTAGGTGTCTTGGCCTAGACAGGTCTTTTTCAGCAGTTAAGATCTGACCCTGATCCTGAGTTCTGAGAATAATGGGAGAAAAAAATGGAGATGAGCCCTGCAGCGATTAATGAAGTTGCTATTGATGGCCGTGAACCGGGACCTGAATGTCTAATTTGTGCTCCATTCCTCACTGTAGAAGAAAATGTCATGGGGAGGAAAGGGGGGAGAGGGGATGTGAAAGAATTATGCAAGAACATATGAGAACTGCTTGTTAAATAGGAGCAGATGCAAAAGGTTTTCTTTTTTTTTTACTGATGGCAAATTATTATTCTTTGGTTGATATTGTACTTAATAGGTATGGATTTTAGAGTTTAAATGATTTCTGCCATCCTTATGTGATCCCTTTGTGACAAAAAGCACAGGTAGAGTCCCATTTAACAGGGCGATTAAGAGTAAGTCTAAAGAGGAATGACTTTGGGTCTTCTGGATTCCTTGATTTGTTCGTTTGTTTTTGTTTGTTGTTGTTGTTCTATTGGCTCCCATAGGTGAAACAGGTGAATGTTTAAAAACTTTCTGCATGAAATAAAGGACCTCGAATTTTATAGCTGTTTTAAGACTCTGGTACACTCATAGAACGGAGAAAAAAATGGAGATGAGCCCTGCAGCGATTAATGAAGTTGCTATTGATGGCCGTGAACCGGGACCTGAATGTCTAATTTGTGCTCCATTCCTCACTGTAGAAGAAAATGTCATGGGGAGGAAAGGGGGGAGAGGGGATGTGAAAGAATTATGCAAGAACATATGAGAACTGCTTGTTAAATAGGAGCAGATGCAAAAGGTTTTCTTTTTTTTTTACTGATGGCAAATTATTATTCTTTGGTTGATATTGTACTTAATAGGTATGGATTTTAGAGTTTAAATGATTTCTGCCATCCTTATGTGATCCCTTTGTGACAAAAAGCACAGGTAGAGTCCCATTTAACAGGGCGATTAAGAGTAAGTCTAAAGAGGAATGACTTTGGGTCTTCTGGATTCCTTGATTTGTTCGTTTGTTTTTGTTTGTTGTTGTTGTTCTATTGGCTCCCATAGGTGAAACAGGTGAATGTTTAAAAACTTTCTGCATGAAATAAAGGACCTCGAATTTTATAGCTGTTTTAAGACTCTGGTACACTCATAGAACCATGTGTGGAGAGGGACAATATAGTAAAGATGATTTGGATGGGAAAAGCTTGTCATTCTAGAATTTCATTATGGTCTGATTGTACAGGAAGAAGGTTAATATGCATGCTAAAACTGTGTGCTTTGATTTGAACCCAGAATAGCCACTCAGTATATACTTGTCAGGTTGCCTTATATGGCCACATTAAAGAATCTTTTAAAGTGTAAAGGAAAGGAAGTACAATTTCTGAATGATGAGATGAATTAGGAATTAGTATGTATGTAGCACCAAGCTAATTTCTTATAGTACAAACAAACATAAATACACACATACAGTAAAACTTGGGTGTACAGATGGTGGTATTTGATGGGGGTGGGGGAGGGATGTCAGTTTCAAGTCATTCTCCTAGTCATTAGATTTCTCTTATACACTAAAAACTAAATTCTAAACTGCTACATCAACCTGTAAGCTCCTGACCCTAATGAGGAACATTAAGAGTGTTTTACATTTTGGGAACCAGCAGTTAGCGTAATGGCTATGTCGCTGGACTCCCA
>NW_006209405.1:675128-677412 GCF_000334495.1 Tupaia belangeri chinensis | reverse complement strand
TTTATTTTTTTTTAAAAAAAAAAAAAAAATGACAGCGTATGTTGGCCAAAAGCACTTTGATGCCTAAAGGATAAATGTAGGATTGCAAGCTAGATCAAAGCTTACATTAAAACCAATCTTGAAGGCAGCTTCTATGGCATAGCAGTAGATGCATAGCTCAAGAAGCTGGATCCCACATGGCGGCCATGGCTTAAACCTCTGACCCAGTCAGCCTGAAACACACTGGGAATGGGCAAGAGCCCAGCATCTGACAGGATGGAGAATTGGAGACAGAGGATTACAGGGTAACCAAACCCTGTTGAGGGTGTCTCTCTCTCTCTCGCTAATGAATGCACATGAGCTTATTCATGAATAGAGAAAGAAAATTTAAACAATTTTTTGAGAGGTTTTTACTATAGGACGTGTGCACTCGCCAGAAAGACAGAGACAGAGAAACAGAAAGAGAGAAATCACCCCCCAGGGGAGATGGCCACGCTGCAATCCCTTCTCCTCTATTCTCCTCTTGGGATCTTGGGCATGTACACACACGCGCCTGGTGTGAATTTAAGCCACCGGATCCACGACTTGAATCACAGTTGACTACATGGGAGTCCAGCAACATAGCCATTATGCCAACTGCTGGTCCCTAAACGATTATTTTTTTTAAAGATTTATTTTATTTAACTTTATTTATTTTAATTTGACCAGAGAGTGACAGAGTGAGAAAGAGAAGGAAAGTGAGAAAGCAAGCTGCCAGGTCCAGAACTTGATCCACAGTTGGCCATGTGAGAGTCCAGCACCCTTAGCCACCATGCCACCTGCTAGCCCCAAAGCAGTTATTTATTAAAAAGAATTACTTATTTAATTTTATTTATTATTAATATCTTAAAAATTTGTTATAGGGTATATGTGCTCACCAGAGGTGGGGGGGAGAGGGAGAGGGAGGTCTGGGACTCAAATCGTGATTAGCCATGGAGGAGTCCAGTGCCTTAACCACCATACCACTCCCTGGTCCCAAATTTAAAGCAGTTATAAAATAGCAACAACAACTAAGCTTGACACACCACTTGTTGCATTCACCCCCAAACAATGTAGGTGCCCTTCATTAAAAATGCCAGTGAGAGACCAGCCCATACCTGAGTGGTTAAGAGAACTGAATTCCTCTATGGCTGACCACAATTTGAATCCTGGTCCAGGTGGCTTGAGACATATGTTGGTTGCCTGTGCTCCTGTGTGTTCGTGCCCCAAGTCCTGACGGATGAAAAACGGAGGAGGGATTGTTGCATGACCGTGCCCTTCCGGGGGTGCTTCCTTTCTCTCTGTCTCTCTCTGACAAGTGCATGTGCCTTCTGGCAATAAAAGAAAAAAAAAAGACTTGAAGAAATGCCAGTGAGTATTGGGAATTACTTATTAAATGAGTGTGAAAGCATAAGTCAAATAATTCTCAACATCCCCTTTCTTCTGATACGTACAAATTTTACGAGCCATAGAATAAAATTGCAATATAGGGAAGAACGTATGGTTGGTGTTGGTATTTGCTCTTTTAGGTGGTGAAATATTGCCAGCACTGGATGAACCTATGGCTTGCATATTGTCCCAGGCTTTGTGTTTTCAATCTGTCACAGCTATGTGTTTCACAGAGTGGACACTTAGTAACACAACTTGTATGTGCCTTTTTTTTTTTTTGGAGAGGTTTTTGCTACAGGGCAGTGTGCTAGCCAGAAAGATAAGAGACAGAAAGTGAGAAATCACCCCCAGAGGGGATGGCCACACCACAATCCCTTCTCCTCCATTCTTCTCTCAGGATCTTGGGCACATACGCAACGTGCCCTGCATGAGTTCAAGCCTCTGAGTCCAGGACTCGAACCACGGTCAACTACATGGAAGTCCAGCAACATAGCCACTACAGTGACTGCTGGTCCCTGTATGTGTCTTTTTTGACCACAAGGAGCAAGCACCCCTTGGCAAGGCAGCTAGGGTTGCAAGCATGGTAGGAGCTGAGGCCCCAATGATGCTTAAGATCTCTTCTCCTCTCAGACTCCCCACCTTTGAATTCTAGAAAAGCACTGCCTACATTCATCTAACACTTAGTTGAGAGAATTTCTCACAGAAAATCTGTCCCCAAAACATCATTAAAAGATCACTCCTAGGAATGCAACACCATTAAAAAAATAAATAAATAAAACACAATTCATTGGAATGGTATTTGCACCTAATTAAAACATTAACACTTACCCTGAATGCTTCACTCTCAACACAGCCCCTGAGCTGTTGGAGATTGCTAGTGAGAGGTGAAATTAGGAGA
>NW_006209405.1:665102-675113 GCF_000334495.1 Tupaia belangeri chinensis | reverse complement strand
GAACAGTTCCCAAACTGCCAGACACAGCAGAGTCACAGAAACCTGGGCCCTGCCACAGAAAGGTAGGCCCTGCTGTCAGGGTTCCTGATTCAGTAGGTCTCCGGTGAGGCTGAGAATTTGCCCTTCTGAAAAGTGTTCAGGTGATGCCTGCGCATGCCGCTCCCAGGCTGCACTTTGAGAACCACTTGAGATATTGGCGAGAACAAATTCTTTCCCCAGGTTTTTGATTTGAGTCATGCTTCTCCTACATATGGTTCCCCTAGCTCTTTGTGTACTTTCTGCCCTCTCATTTTTCAGAGAGGACTTTGGTAGAAATACCAGGCTACACTTGTAATGGGGATGAGGTGGTCCGCCTATTCATTTATTCTGTGGAGAGTCTATTTCCCTTTCTCTGAATAAAGCCCAGGAAATAAAAGACAAGCAGTAGTAGAAAGATAAAACTGGATAAATGGAAAAGGAGAGAAGCAAGCAAAAAAAAAAAAAATTGCAAGTTCAAAAGGCTGGAACCAGAGAGGACTATGGGCTTCAGCCTCAAAGAACCATGTGGTGATGAGCTAGAGTGGGGGATTGAGAAGGATGTAGGTAGAGAAATGTACATAGAACCTCTTGGCATACACTGAAAGTCAGTACATCCACCTCCTTCCAAAAGGTTTCCATGTATTGAGCCTAGGTTTTGAAAAACGCCTTGGAATTAGCCGTCCACCTCTGATTTGCCCACCCAGTGTGAGAAGCGATGGTTTGATACCACTGTTGTGGTTTTTTTTTTTTTTTTTTAAAGAGATTTTTGTTATAGGGCAAATATACCCCACTGGAGAGACAGAAAGCGAGAAATCACCCCCTACACCCCCAGGGGGATTGCCATGCCGCAATCCCTTCTCCTCCGTTTTCCTCTTGGGATCTTGGGCACACATGTACACACGCCCAGCATGAGTTTTAAGCCACCGGGGCCAGGACTTGAACCGCAGTTGACGTATGTGGGAGTCCAGCAACTCCCATTATGCCATCAGCTGGTCCCAGCACTTTTGTGTTTTGATAAGCTTGCCAGTATTCTGGCTTTAAAGCAGGTGTCATATTTTTGTTGTTCCACGTTCAGATAGAGGCAGTTTCTTACTTGATGTGGTCCTTAGACTTTACTTTCATATTTGTCATAGTTCTTGCTTCTAACCTTGATACCATGACGTGTTTACTTTTATACCAGGCAAGAGATTCTTTAAGAATGACTGATGTTGGGGCCAGTAGGTGACATGCTGATTAAGGCACTGGACTTTCACATGGCCAACCGTGGTTCAAGTCCTGGACCTGGTGACTTGTTCTCTCACTTTCTCTCTCTCTCTCTCTCTCTCTCTCTCTCTCTCTCATGTGCATGCCCTGTAGCAAATTTTAATAAATAAAAGTTTTTAAAATTTCTAAAAAAAGAATAACTAATGTTATCCATATACTATTAACACCTCTTTTTATTCCTGAATACAGCTTCAGGAGAAAACTGATTTGTCAGTCGTATTTAAAGAGACTAAAAATTTTAACATTTAGACTGGAGCAATGTGGTGACCAAAATTCTGAAACAAGCAGGTATTCTTGTGTGTACTTTCAGCTATTTTTCCAGGTTGTCTTAAAAATGTACCAAATCTATGGTTGAGTTCATCATCCATTTTCTCTCACTCTCAGAAGGCACACGGGAAAGGATCTCACGACATTACTGTATTAATCAGTCCGGAATCTGCGATTAACTTGAATATCCTCAAATTGTACTATTGTCACAGGGCACAGCGGAGTACTTGCTTTTAGAAAATGAATATGCTCGCTTCTAGGGGTGTTTCGTTATGTTTCTTGGTCTCTAGCAGCTTTCAGGCAGTTGTTATGTGTGTCATGTACATCAGTGAGGAGGAGAAAAGGAAGAAAACAAGCCTGAGGGAAACAACAACCTAAAAATACCTGCTCTGGTCCTAGGTTACAGTTTGGGGCATGATGAACTTATGGTTGCGATTATTACAGTAAAATCTTCTGGAAAACTGTGTTTTGGATTTCATCTACTCCTTTTTGTCCACATCTTTTTCTTCTGCTGCTGTTTCTTCCTCTCTCTTCTCTTCTTTTTTCTTCCTGTCCCTCTTCTTCCCTTCCTTTCTTCCTCTTCTTACTCTTTCCTTGTTCTCTTCTTCTTCTTTTTTTTCCTTCTTCTTCTCTTTCTTTCTTCCCTTCCTTCCTTTCTTCTTCTTGTCTTCATTCTTCTCGTCTTCAGAGGCACAGAGAGAAGTAAGAATGAAAGTGAACACACCCCTCTCCCACCCCAGTGAGACATAGCCACACATTAATCTCTTCTCCATTTCTCCATCTTGTTGGGATTTGGACCAGGCACGCACATGTGCCTACTATGTTTTTCAAGCCACTGGGCCCGGATCTAACTGTGTAGTCAGCAATGTAGGATCTGGCTCCCTTAACCACCAGACAATGGAACTGCCTTGTGACATAAGGTGTGCTGTAATGTTGTGTGTGTGTGTGTGAGAGAGAGAGAGAGGGAGGAAATGTGTGCTGTGTTTTACAGGCTGTACAGACTCCTGAAAAGTTGGTTCAGATTTCATTTTCTCTCTCTCTTACATGTAGACATAAATGTAAGTGACTGAGACATAGGTTTCGTCTTATTGGAACATGATCTGAGATGCCAGACCCAAAGAAAATTGCCCTATAGACAAACATGTTTTTAATTTATTTTCATAACATTTTTTAGTTGACCTGAAAAACACTCATTTAATTGTTAAACACCCTTTCTTTCATTCTCCTTTTGTTTTGTTTTTAGAATTCTTCAAAGAACTACTTGAAAATGCAGAGAAATCCCTGAATGATATGTTTGTGAAGACATATGGCCATTTATACATGCAAAATTCTGAGCTATTTAAAGACCTCTTCGTCGAGTTGAAGCGCTACTATGTGGTGGGAAACGTGAACCTGGAAGAAATGCTAAATGACTTCTGGGCTCGCCTCCTGGAGCGGATGTTCCGCCTGGTGAACTCCCAGTACCACTTTACCGATGAGTACCTGGAATGCGTGAGCAAGTACACCGAGCAGCTGAAGCCCTTTGGAGACGTCCCTCGGAAGTTGAAGCTGCAGGTTACTCGTGCATTTGTAGCAGCCCGTACGTTTGCCCAAGGCCTAGCAGTTGCAAGAGATGTAGTGAGCAAAGTCTCCGTGGTAAGCACTAATTGCATTCTGTATTTAAGTTTTTGCATTGTTTCATTTTAACAGACAGTTTGGGAAAGGTAGGAAAATAAATCATCAGAATTCCACTGACCGCTTAACAATCCTGTATCTTCACTTTTCTGTTTTTTAACTTTTATTTTTTGCCCTAGGGTATGTGTGCTCATTGGAGAGAGACAGAGTGAGACACAGAGACTCGGGGGGGGGGATGGTCACACTGCAGTCCCTTCTCCTTTATTCTCCTCTGGGCTCTGGGGATTTTGGGCACTCATGCACACGTACCTAGTGTGATTTTCAAGCCACCGGGTCTACAACTGGAAATGCAGTTGGCCCTGTGGAAGTTTAGTCCATTAACAACCATGCTACCTGCTGGCCCCATCTTTGCTTTTCTTTCTGTCTTGCCTCTTCTCTCCTACACTTTGTCCTTATGCACATCTTAGAGTTACCGAATAATGCCATTATGAACGCTTTCATTCTTTTCAGTAGTTTTTCCTCAGTTGCTGTTCTTAGCAGTGGGATATATGTTTACTTTAGAATCGCAATTTTAAAAATGAGTTCAAAGGACCAGCAGTTAGCGTAATGGCTGTCGCTGGACTTCCACGTAGTCGACCACGGTTTGAGTCCCAGACCTGGTGGCTTAAAACTCATGCCGGGCGCGTGTGCGTGCGTGCCCAACATCCCGAGAGGAGAATGGAGGAGAAGGGATTGTGGCGTGACCATCCCCCCTGGGGGGTGATTTCTCGCTTTCTGTCTCTATGTCTCTCTCTGTCTGGCGAGCACACGCACCCTATGGCAAAAAACCTCTCCAAAAAAAAAATGACTTCAGTACCTCCACACATTTTTATTTAGCTTTTGTTCCACTTCCCTTCTAGAGAAAGAAATACACCAAGGAGTCCTCAAAAAGTTCATGCAAAATGTCTGTTACCAAAGAGCTATGAATGAATTTCAAAATTTTTGCACCAAAATAAACTGGTACTTTAATTCCATTTTCCATGAACTTTTAAAAGTCCTCTTTTACACTCCCAGGTTTTGGCTGTTTTGAGTAATTATGTTTGAGTCTACTAGTTATAGTCTAGGAAGCATTTTAATACGATCAACATATGTTCCCCTGTTGTAAGGTATACTCAGGGCTCTTTAGAAGATGGAACTTTCTGTGACAGTTAATTTGGCCCACTCCGCTCTGACTTATGACTTTGTTACCAGTACAGAAAGTGAAATTAAAATATGCGATTAGGAACTGATGAAATTAACCTTTTCTCATTTGTAAATTAAACAAAATTGATCAGTCTGTGTTTTACAGACTATGTTTCTTGGAGCCAGCATAGGAGATACTTAACGGGCCTCCTTGTTGAGGTGAAGGAAGAAGAGAGTCTTCTAGAGGGTAAAATTCTGTGCATCTGTGTCCTTACCAGAAAAGCTTTGATTCCCCCTTGGTGTTTCTTTTCTTTTCTTCTTCTCTCTCTTTGGTTTGTTTTGGTTTTTGCTATCAGGCATGCGATAAGAGAGGCAGAGAGAGGGAAAGTGAGAAATCACCCCTCAGGGGAGATGGCCATGCTGCAATCCCTTCTCCATTCTCCTGGCATTTTGGGCATGCACACATATACAGTGTGAGTTTCAAGCCACTGGGTCCACACTCAAACTGCAGTTTGCCATTTAAGAGTCCAGCATCTTAACCACCATGCCACTGGCTGGCCTCTACTTCCCTTGATTTTAAGCAGTAGAGTTTTAAGCAGGATTCATGGGTGTGTGTGTGGGGAGGGAGAGGTTCTAGTGTTCCTTCACTGCCCACCTCTCAATGAAACTTGAAGACTTCTTGAAGGTCCTTTCACCTCCACCGTTCCCTGACTCAATACCAAGGAAGAAACAATATACCAGGCAAAATTTTCTTTGCAAGATTGATCTTAGTGCTGCTACCTTTAAGCCCTCCAAGGAAAAGCCCATTTATAGGCCATTACTAAAATGCCTGAAAACGTAATAACAGCAGCCACTGCTTGGGCGGTTTTGTTATTTTTGAGGACTGAAGTTATGGTCAGCATGAAAACTAAACAGCATTACAAATACTAAAAATGCTACCTGATTGCCTTTCAGAGAGTTCAATGACAGGGTGACCATATAATTTACTGTCTAAACTGGGAGGTGCTTTTTAACAACTACAGCCATACAACACGTGTCATTAATTGTTCATAAGCACCTAGGACTGTCTTGGACAGACTAGGATATATGGTCACTCTAGCCAGAGAGGAAACTTAGACTCATGTGACTGAAGATAGTCTTTTTTTCAAAGAATTATTTTATTCAATGTTATTCATCATATCATTACTTTTTCAATTTAACTGCAGAACAAGAGAGGGAGAGAGAGAGAGAGAAGTAGAGAGAGAGAAAGCAAGAAAACAACCTGCCTAGTCCAGAACTTGAACCATGGTTTGCAATGTGGGGGTCTACACCCCAACCACTATGCCACCTGCTGGCCTGAAGATAAAGGCTCTTTTTTTTTTCTAAAGAATAATTTTATTTAGCTAGTTATTTATTTAGTTAGTTATTTTAATTTGACCAGAGAGGGACAGAGTGAGAGAGAGACAGAGAGAGTGAGAAAGCAAGCTTCCAGATCTGGGACTTGAACCACAGTCGGCCATGTGGGAATCCGATGCCCTTAACCACCACTCCACCTGTGGGCCCGAAGATAAATATTCTAAAGAATAGAATGTTATGAAAGATAGGTGCTTCTCGGATTTTTCATACTAGAATTATGTGAGAATAGGGATTAGCTGATCAGTTGCACTTATTATTACAGTATTGTTTGTTCTATTATCTCCTGACCATAAATTATCAGGAAACAATTCTTTCCAGTATGTTTTGGTTTATGCCTTTTCCTCATCAATAGTTTCATCATAAATTGTAATTATTTGTTGCATAGATGAAGGTGGGGTGAGGGTAAATGGGGGGATGATTGTTGTAATTAAAGGAATAATCCGATTCGTAAACTTCTGCCAATTCCAGCAGCCTTCATTAATCTCTGTTAAAATTTCTTTTTTATTATTCAAAGAATTGTTTATTTATTTATTTATTTATTTTTATAAGAATCATTTTATCTTCCTTCCTTACTTCCTTTTGTCTAATTTGACCAGAGAGGGACAGAGCAAGAGAGAGAGGAAAATTGAGAAAGCAAGCTGCCAGGTCCAGGACTCGAACCACGATTGGTCATGTGGGAGTCCTATGCCCTTAACCATCATGTCGCTTGCTGACCCCTATTTAATTTTATTTATAATTATTTCTTAATCTGCTATAGGGCTTTTGCACTCACTAGAGAGACAGAGAAATTGAGAAAGCAAGACACCAGGACTGGGACTTGAATTGCAGTTGGCCACATGGAAGTGCAGAGCCTTGCCATACCACCTTCTGGCCGCACTTTTATTAATCTTACAGATGCTTATGTCAGAGTTCCTAATCCAGATTGAAGTTATTTACATCATTCACCTAACACATTTTCCCTCTTTCAACAATTCTTTGCATTCATGCTAAACTGAAGAAATATAGAAGCACATCTGTGTAGTGTGAATATCTGTGTGTGTACGTGTGTGCATGCACACATATGTGTACACTTGCCTGGTGTTTGCCTCACGTGGCAAGGTTGGAGCCACTTAAGAAAGCTGAGATTCCAAATCCTCCAACTTGGGATGAGGGAAGCAAAGAAGTGCTTTAGAGATAATTCATTGCATTGCAGCTTAGAAGTTTTCTGTTTTTTGTTTTTTGAATTCACAAGAGAGTACATGTGTGCGTGAGAAAGAAAAAGACCCTTTACAAGGCTTGGTCACACCATGATCTCCGTCTAAATCT
Organism: Tupaia belangeri chinensis; assembly: GCF_000334495.1. Classification (NCBI taxonomy): domain Eukaryota; kingdom Metazoa; phylum Chordata; class Mammalia; order Scandentia; family Tupaiidae; genus Tupaia; species Tupaia belangeri. Next base: position 668,090 of record NW_006209405.1, on the reverse strand, counting down.
CTGGCTAGCCAGTGTTCTGGCCATGCGCACATGTGCCTCGTGCGTTTTATGACTGAGTGGGCCTGGGATTTGAGCTACAATTGTCATGTAGTTTCCAGCTCCACAGTCCTGTATCCGGTCAGCTGCACCACAGAGACCTGGTCAGACTAGATGACTGAGGGCTAGGAAACCTGTCTTAGTACACATTACCCCTCCTTGCAGCATAGAGACAAGTAAAAAGTTGGTGACTTCTGTGTTGCCTTCTTTTTTAAAAAGAGGTTTTTGCCTTACGGTGTGTGTGCTTGCTAGAGAAACAGTGACAGAGAGGCAAAGTAAGAAATCAGAAGTCACACCCGGGGGGATGACCATGCCACAATCCCTTCTCCTCCATTCTCCTCCTGAGAATCTTTGGCACACACGCACACATGCCTGGTGTGAGTCCTAAGCCCCTGGGTCCGGGACTTAAACTGTGACTGGCCATGTGGGAGTCCAGTGACATAACCACTATGCCATCTGCTGGCCCCATATATGTTGCTTTCTTTTTAACATGGTCCTCAGAATTAAACATAGGAAATCAGTAAGCTTGACTTTAATATTGAAGATTCAAACACCCTTACTTTATGCAATAGGGAGTATGTGACCCAATATAAAACTCAACACTTTGTGCTGTTGCTTTTGGTATGAATCTATTAAAAGCAAGAAAGTTGGGTGGTGTGATGGTTAAGGTGGCTTCATCCCACATGGCCATCTACACAGTTCAAGTCCTAGACCCAGTGGTTTGAAAAATACACTGGGCCCATATGCGTGTGTGCCCAAAATGACAAAAGAAAATGGAAGAGAATGGTGGAGAAGGGATTATGGCATGGCCATCCTCCATGAGGGGCGATTTCTCACTCTTCCCCCTAGATCTCTCTCCAGTGAGCACATGCACCCTCTAGCAATTTTTTTAAAGGAGTTTGGAGGAGAAGGGGATTTCCAGCTCAGCCCCTGTGGTGAAGTTGGTGGTGTGCCCAGCTGTGGAGCGAGAAGCCATGTGCTGACCACAGTTCAAGTCCCAGGCTTAGTGAGCCTGAAAACATGCCCACCAGAGCACAGGAGGACTGGAGAAGGGATTTCATGGTATGATAACACTGTACAGGGAAATCTCTCTCTCTCTCTCTCTCTTGCTCTCTCACTTTATCAAGAGTAAAGAGAGATTTCCCATGTACCTTAGTATTATTAAATGTTTTAAGAAAGTTACTTTCTAAATATAACCCTAAAGATTCTTTAGGATTGATCTCTGTTCTCTACTATATTCTCATCTGCTTAAGAAATACTTCCATAGTCTTACTGGAATGCAATGGATATGAGCTATGTGACTTAATTTACATAGGGTAAATATTGCTTGCCAATTGTTTAGTTGAAAATATCATTTTGTGGCTATTTTATATATTGTGTTTATAGTTGCAGATTTTTAAAAATGTTCTTGCTTGGGACCAGCAGTTACCATAATGGCTATGTCACTGAACTCCCATGTACCCGACTGCAGTTCGAGTCCCGGACCCGGTGGCTTAAACTCACGCTGGGGGCATGTACGTGCATGCCCAAGATCCCGAGAGGAGAATAGAGGAGAAGGGATTGCGGCGTGGCCATCCCCTCTGGGGGGTGATTTCTCGCTTTCTGTCTCTCTGTCTCTTTCTGTCGTTCTGACGAACGCACACACCCTATAGCAAAAGACCTCTCCAAAAAGAAAAAAAAAAAGTTCTTGCTTCATTATTCGGATTTTTCAAAATTTAAGTACTTAATTGAATTCAGTCCCTTCAACTAAAGTAGATTATCTAAATGACATAATAATAATACACATAGACATCATTTCAGTTTCTTTTTTAAAGAATTACTCTATTTAACCTCATTATTATTATTAGATTATTCCTTTCTAGTTTGATCAAATGACATAATAATAATACACATAGACATCATTTCAGTTTCTTTTTTAAAGAATTATTCTATTTAACCTCATTATTATTATTATATTATTCCTTTCTAGTTTGATCAGATAGTGAGAGAGTGGGGGAAAAGTGAGAAAGCAAGGTACCTGGTCCTGGACTTGAACTGTGGGCAGCCACATGGGAGTCTAGCACCTTGAACCACCATGCTACCTGCTGGCCCTCAATTCAGTTTTTAAACGTACTGAAACAAGAACTGTGTAAAGTATCTACCAACTGTGGGTCCATCTGGTGGTATGGTGGTTAAGGTAGCTGGATCCCACATGGCTCACTACATAGTTCAAATTCTGGAGACCGGCAGTTAGCGTAATGGCTATGTCACTGGACTCCCACATAGTCGACCGCGGTTCGCATCCTGGACCCCGGTGGCTTAAAAGTCACACCAGGCGCGTGTGCGTGCATGCCCAAGATCCCGAGAGGAGAATGGAGGAGAAGGGATTGCAGCGTGGCCATACCCCCTGGGGGGTGATTTCTTGCTTTCTGTCTCTATGTCTCTCTCTGTCTGTCTGGCGAGCGCACGTGCCCTATAGCGAAAACCTCTCCAAAAAGAAAAAAAAATTCTGGACCTGGCAGCTTGAAAATCACACCAGGCACTTGTGTGTGCATGCCAAAATCTGGAGAGGAGAAGAGATTACAGTGTAGCCATCCCCTCTGTTACGTCTTTTCTGACAATCCCTCTCTTTCTCTCTCTGGTGAGCACACACATCTTATATCAAAAAAACCCTTTTTTTTAATAAAATCTACCAACGGTGAATTGTTTCTGTGTTAAAGTATGCAAGTATGCTTGAGAGACTATTTATTACATTAATTTTTGGAGTATGATTTCCAGTTAAACATAATTTACAGGACAAGTAATATGGGTAAGATAATAAATGATAAGGCTATTAAAATATATTCAAATTAAAAAGATTGAAAAAATATTTGATTAGTTTATAAATAAGATTCTCTACCAGTGTGGGTACCCAAGGAATGTTTTTTTGTTTTGTTTTGTTTTGTTTTGGAGAGGTTTTTGCTATAGGGCGCG
>NW_006209405.1:664071-664935 GCF_000334495.1 Tupaia belangeri chinensis | reverse complement strand
CAACTACGGGGGAGTCCAGCGACATAGCCATTATGCTAACTGCTGGTTCCCAGGAATGTTTTTTCATATGTATGGGTTCACACTCCTGCTGACCACTGCCTAAGAGTAGTTTACAGATAGGGGCCAACAGATAGTATAGCAGTTATGTCACTGGACTCCCACATAGCCAGCTGTGGTTTAAGTCCTGGACCCGGTGACTGGAAACTCATGCCGGGAGCATATACATGTGTGCACAACATTGATGTAGAAGGGATTGTGGGGTGGCCATCCCCCTGGGTGGTGATCTCTCACTTTCTCTCTGTCTCTCTCTTTCTGGTGAGCACACACACACTCTAGTGCAAAAACCTCTTAAAAAAACAAAGTAGTTGGAGCTGGCAGGTGATGTGGTGGTTATGGGTACTGGACTGTCACATGGCTGACCGCAGTTCAAGTCCCTGACCTGGTGGCTTGTTTTCTCAGTACCACCCCCCTCCCAGTCAAAATAAATAAGTAAATAGATAAAATTAAATAAAATAATTTTTTTTAAAAAAAGTTAAGCAGTTTATAGATAGAACTAAAACTGACAAAATGAACATTCTTTCTATGAGTGCCCAATATAATTAATTAACTTGGGCCTGACAAAAAGTCTTTTCAGAGAGTGGAAGGTATTTCCTAATTGAAGAGAGCACATTTTACCCACAAAGAGGTCTTTAAAGTCAAGTATGAGGGACCAGCAGTTGGTGTAAAGTTTATGTTGCTGGACTCCCATGTAGTTGACGGCAGTTTGAGTCCCAGATCCGGTGACTTAAATTCACGCTGGGCGCGTGTGCATGCATGCTCAAAATCCCAAGAGGAGAATGGAGGAGAAGGGATTGCAGCGTGGCC
>NW_006209405.1:656882-664050 GCF_000334495.1 Tupaia belangeri chinensis | reverse complement strand
CCCCCAGGGGTGATTTCTTGCCTTCTGTCTCTGTCTTTCTGGTGAGCATACACGCCCTATAGCAAACCTCTCCCCCCGAAACAGTCAAATATGCAGAGCATCTGCTCTTGGGCTACTGATTGTATATTTAATTCAGGGATGTTTTCACTTTCTTTTTATGAGCTCATGCTCTGCTTTTCCAGTTTACTTTTGCTGCAGAGGAGTTGCAGTTCAACTTTGAGCAGTGATTTGATCAACACCAAGCCTTGGGAAGGCCATTAGCACTAGCAAGCTTAACTTCAAGAGAAAGGCACTTCTCAGTTGAAGTAGACTCGCCTTGTTTCAGTTTTTTGGGGGCCCAAATATCCATTAATTTTAGCTCACTCTATTGGGCTTTCCAATTCAAACTTCAGAAAAGATCCTTTAATTGGTAACATACGGCTCAAGAATACCCTGGTGCTGTACATCTTTGTGTTACTTATTCCATCTTTACTTGTCATGGTTCATGATACATTTCTTATTTACCTGCTTATAGTGGCAGTTTTTGCCTGAAGTCTGTTGTGGTCTTTCAGAAATGCACAAGTGGTTACATGCACCATGAACATTAATAGCGCCTATGCCAAAGAGGGTTGCATTCTCATGGTTTCAATTAGCACTGACATAATGGGACTATGTTACACCCCCACCCCAAACTGCACGGGGTATAATTAGAAATTGGTACTTTACCATTTTGATGTCCAAATGACTGTCCTGCCTTGAAAACAATTTCCACTGCTCACCCTTCATTTCTGACTTCCCAGATTTCTTGCATCTTCAAGAGTACTAATAAATTATTTTGCTATTTCTCAGTGTCATTAGAAATACATATTTAAAAAATAGTTACTATGAAAAGCTTGTAAGAAGCAAAATATAGGAATTTATTCAACCCTAAGTATTTTTCATTCATAACCTTTAAAGGCTAAAATTTCTGGGGCCAGCAGGTGGCATGGTGGTTGGGACACTGGACTCCCACATGGCCAACCATGGTTTGGGTTCTGGACCTGGCCGCTTGCTTTTTCACTTTCTGTCTTTCTTTCTGTGTCTCTTCTCGGGTCAAATTATAGTAATAATAATATTTTTAAAATTAAATAATTATTTTTTTAAATAATTTTTTTGTTTACCTTTATTTATTATTATTTTTAATTTGACCAGAGAGAGAGAGAGAGGGAAAGTGAGATTGCAAGCCACCGGGTCCGGGACTTGAACCACAGTTGGCCATGTGGGAATCCAGGACCCTTAACCACCATGTTACCTGCCGGCCCCAATAAATAATTTTTTTTTGAAGAGGTTATTGCTATAGAGCACATGGCGCTTGCCAGAAGGACAGAGAGAGACAGAAAGCGAGCAATCATCCTCCATGGGGGATGGCCACGCTGCAGTCCCTTCTCTTCCGTTCTCCTCTCTGGATCTGGGACACGCACGCACACACGTCCGGCATGAGTCCAAGCCATCAATTCCAGGACTCAAACTGCGGTCGACTACGTGGGACTCCAGTGACATAGCCAGTACGCCAACTGCTGATCCCAATAATTTTTTTAAAAAAAACAAACTAAAATTACAAAGACGATGGTGGGACTTAAGCAATGATAGAGGTGGGATTGGAGGTTGCAGGAATGTGGGAGGCTAAATAAATTGGGAGTACATACTATAGGCCTAGCCATGGTTTGCAGTGGTAGCACAGTGCTCTGGTATGGTGGAAGCTCTGTGACAGTTTGAAGTTCGGTTCCCAAATTGACTTGTGCATGCTGAATCCGTGTACCCTTGATTCTGGCTGACTGGGAAGGCCGCAGGGCCAGGATTGCAGCTTAAGACCCTGTTTAGGGTGCTTGTATATGTCTCTCTGTCTCTTTCTCTCTTTGGAAAGAAGGAAGGAGGGAAGGAAAGAAGGGAGAAGAAGAAAGTTTGGTTGGTTGCTTGGTTAAAAAAATAGACACCTGGGGCTGGCAGGTGGCATGGTGATTAAGGGCACTGTATTCCCATGTAGCCGACCATGGTTTGAGTCCCAAACCTGGTGGCTTCCTTTTTCATTTTCCCTTTCTCTCTGGCTCTGTCACTCTCTGGTCAAATTTTAATAAATGAAATAAATAAATTCAATCATTCTAAAAAACTAATAATAAATGAAAGTTGTTTTAGAAAAATAGACACTGATCCTTGGTGGCACAGGCATAGGGGTACTGCTGTGTGATGCTGGAGGCATATGGGAGGCTCTAGGTTTGCATCCTGGGTCTATTCGAACACACTGGGCACACACGTGATCCCAGCTGGATGTGGGTCCCAGGGAGGATCGCAGCGTGAACACCCTGTCAAGCATCTGTCTATCTCTTTCATGAAGGAAATAAACTAAAAAAAAAACAAAAAAATGAATAGAGCCTTTTTCAAGGGGGTTAATACAGTGATGTTTTGACATAAATGTTGTAACCGAGTTGAATCATTTAAAACATAAGAAGACATACATTTAAGTATTTATGCAGCTTCAATTTTATTCATAAGATGGTCACAAATATTCCTGAAGAAACCCTAGCTTATTCCATGTGTTTTGTTGTGCTTTTAAAATTCCTTTTTTTTTAAAAAAAAAAGAGAATTATTTAATTAATTATTTATTCACTCGCTTATTTTAATTTGACCAGAGATAGATACAGAGACAGAGACAGAGAAAGTGAGAAAGCAAACCTCCAGGTCCAGGACTTGAACACTGGTCAGCCATGTGCGAGTGTCCAGTGCCTTAAGCACCACGCCAGTTGCTGGTACTTTGAAAATTCTATTATATAGAAATAGTTAGAAACTTCTTGTTCACCTTCCTGTGTGTTCTCTGAATTCAAAACTAGTTACGAAATTGTTGGAAAAAAAAACCTCATCAATATCCCACGGCAAGTGTGGGTTCCCTATCTCTCTCTTTTATCATAATTTTGTGAAATATGCTGTTATTTTTATTGGGTGCTTATGTTACCAAGCCACAGATAAAATCTAGACCTTATTGTGTTTGTTTAGTGCCATTAGCTGTGCAACGGAAAAAAAAATTGCTGCAACGAATGTATGTTAGGAGCTGTAATAAACGAAAAAGGAAATTCGGTTCTAACGTCAGTGCAATGTGTTGACTACTGTCACTGTGCAGTGTGGCTGAGGGCTCGTTATAAATGACCAAAATGACATCCAGGCTGTGTCAAGACCTCTGCTCGAGCATCTTTCTTTCTTCAGACTGCTTGAGGTAGTTTTCAATGTGGTATTCGGAAAAATGCAGGTCATTTGAGAAAGTCTCAATCTATTAAAAGAGTCTTTGCAAACACAGAATCTTTACTGCAAAGGCTTGTATAGTAGATAAGGCATGCAGATGCCCTGATAAGTGTATATGCTGAGGAAGGCAGGAATGAGCGGTTTTCGGTTTTTGTTTGTTTTCAGGTTTTTGCCAAAGGGCATACATGCTGGTTGGAGAGAAACATAGATAGTGAGAGGCAGAGTGAGAAATCACGCTCTCAGGGAGAATGGCCATACTGCAATCCTTCCTCCTCCATTCTTCTCCTGGGATTTTGAGTACACACATGCACGCCACATGATTGTTAAGCCACCAGGTCAAGGACTCGAACCGCTGTTGGCCATGTAGGAGTTCAGTGCCTTAACCTCTATACACTTGCTGGCCTCAGGAACGAGTGTTTGTTGTTGTTGTTGTTGTTTTAAAGCTTAAGGCCTAGCCACAGTAGTGCAAGCATTAGGGTGCCCCTGCTAAGAGGCTGGGGCTGCATGGGAGGCTGTTTTGTTTCCCCTGCTGATCTAAACAGGCTGAGTGCAGTGGCACACACCTGTAATCATAACTGGAAGGCTGGGGCAGGAGGATTGTGGCATTGTAAACGCTATCAAACATACCCTTTTCCTTTCTCCATCTTTTCCTCTCATTAAAACAAAACAAAACAAAACAACCTCAATAAGTTAAAAATGGATGAAGATTCTTGGGGGACCAGCAGTTAGCGTAATGGCTATGTCACTGGACTCCATGTAGTCGACCGCGGTTCAAATCCCGGACCTGGTGGCTTAAACTCACACCAGGCACATATGCGTGCGTGCCCAAGATCCCAAGAGGAGAATGGAGGAGAAGGGATTGTGGCATGACCATCTCCCCTGGGGGGTGATTTCTCGCTTTCTATCTCTCTTTCTGGCGAGCGCACGTGCCCTATAGCAAAAACCTCTCCAAAAAAAAAAAAAAAGACGATTCTTCTACCCACTGACTTTTACTGTGAAACAGAATGGTCAGTAAAATCTCAAAATCTAGATATCTCCCAGGGTTACTTTAACATTTAAACAGATCTTAGTCTTGAAGGATTTTATAATGCTTATAAATGGGATATCAGTGTGTTGTCATTATATAAATGGGTCAATAACTCAGATTGATTTCGATATTTGAATTAATATCAAAGTATTCAGGTCAGATGATAATCCTTTTCTATCATACCATCCCAGTCGGCGATGTGGGAGTCCAGTGCCCTTAACCGCCATGCCACCTGTCAGCCCTGCGTCATTACTGTTTTATTAAAGAAGCTGTCATCTTGTCCAAGTGTCTGGGGAGCTGTTGTTCTATGTCGAATAGTTGGATCCTTAATTACCTTTCAACATGAAACCAATTCATTTGCTCGATAAACTTTGAAAACTGAAAATTGTCACTAGAAAACATCTGGCCCCATAGCAGCGTGTTCACCGCCTATAGAGAGGCCATAGTAGGTTTGGAAGCTCTAGAGAGGGGCAGGGCCTACATGCTGCTCCCAAAGTTCCTTTAGTCTGGTGCTCCAAGGAAGTTATTTAGATACCTACACATCAAGGAAACTGAGTACACATGCTTTGGAGCCCAACCTCGGCTCTAACATTTACTGAAAGACCTTGCGTGAGTCCCTTCATCTCTTTGAACCTCTGCTTCCCCATCTGTGAAATGAGATGGTAATCCAGTGTCCCTCCATTTTCTTGTGGGATTAGTTCCAGGCCTCCCCTATGAATCCACTGAAATCCACAGATACTTAAGTCCCTTATATAAAATGGCATGTTTGTTTATAAGCTATGAACATCTCACGTACTTTAAACCATTTTCTAGATGACTTATAATACCAAATACAGTGTAAATACTCAATAAGTGCTTGTTATACTGTATTGTTTTTTATTTCCCTTTGTTTTGTTCTTGTATTGTTATTTTAAATTTTATCCCCAATATTTTTGATCCACAGTTATGTATCCTGTGGATGCAGATTATATTGAGACTTAAATGAGCTAATACATGTAAAATACTTAAAACAGAGCCTGGCACATGCTAAATAACCTATAAATGCATGATGTATATCAATAAAAGAAAAGTGATCATTAGTAACTCTGCCATAAAATGGAATATTTTTCTCTTGAATCTTGACATAAGAACCTCATGACGAAAAAACCATAAAAGCTAAATAAGTGCTCTCTCTGAGACCACTAAACCTTCTAAACCAAAATTCTTTTTTGTTCGAAGAAGGAAAGGACATTGGTAAAGTTTGCCTTTTCTGTTCTTTCTTAATATGATTTTGAGAAATAGCTATTAAATCTCTAACAGAGTTCTGAAAAATGTGACATTTTTGTTAAAGTAGTCTCGACCTGCACCCCTGCTTCTACCCCAGCACCAAGGATTCTGCAAGTCACTGACCTCTGGGCTCAGCAGACCCTTCTAAAAATAGATGAAATGTTAGTCAAGAGTTGTACCTCAAATTACTAATCCAATTGATCATTTTAAGTGGCTATATCATAGAAAGTAAGTCCATAACTGAGGGTGAAAGGAAGACGTTGGAATATAGTTATTCTTTTTGTTAATCCCTGTGTGACATAATTGACCACTTGATCTTGAGTCTTCTGGACTAGATCTGTTTCACTAAATAAATTTTTGAGCATTCGAGGAATTGATTTTGAGAGCTACCAAAGGAGTAGACTGTGAATGAATTTGAATTTCTATTCAGAGTGAATGAAGCCCCAGAACAAAGTATGACATCCACTGTTCTGTATATGGGTGAAAGGTTTGCCCCAATATTGTGGAAACACCATTGAGGATTTGTAAAGGAGCACCTAGCCATGCCTGGTATATACCGTGTGACAGCAGGAGCCACTGCTGGACCAAGATCTTGGACTTACTTTCCATCAGAAACTCCATGAAAGAATTTGAATTGAAGTACTACATAGTGTTTGGCCTTTCTTTCCCTGTGGTGGTGGCACACGTTTGGCTCTGTTGCCAGCTTACATAGTTTCTTACTGAAAAACCTTTGAAGAGTCCGAAAAAGAGGCAGCCATTTTGGTTACCCACTGAGGTTGTTCTGAGTCAGGAGATAAAGCTGGTCCTTGGCACTCTGGATCCACCACCTTGAGCTTAGTCAGGTTGGCTATGGCGGAGTCCCAAGGCCTTGGGAATGCTAGCATTATTGATATCTATTTCCTCTTGGAGGTGGGAGGCTTGTGGGAGACTCCTTTCTCTTTAGGTCTCATGACTGTTTTAAAGCCTTTCTCTTTATACTTGGGCTTCATTCCACACTGGGAATTTGCTTCCCAGGTTCTGAATTCCCTGCATATGAAATAGTCCATGGTGGTCTGATTAGTGGTTGTGAGACGAAAGACAGATTTTTCTCCTACTTTGGTATTTCATATGTCCTTTCTCGTCCCAGTTTTCCTATAACTTCCCCATCTCTCTTTTCAGTTCTGGTATTATTTAGTGTTTCCAGAACATGTTATAGCTGAGTTCCTTGTGATCACATTTAGTAGTTACACAACAAATCGTGCACAGAGCATAACTAGTACTTAGCCAAAGAATAAAATGGAGGAACTTTCCCAAACCCAGCTTTATAATCTTCCTTTAATAAAACTCTACTGTATCATTTATAGTTTGGCATCACTTTTTAAAACGTGAGCCCCTATCAGGCTTTTTTAGAGAAGGGTACTACAAGGTTTATTGCACAAATGATTTGACTTACAAGTGAACAAAGATATGAATATAACCTATTACTTCTTATAGTTACTTAGAAATCTAAGAAAAACGAGGGAAAGGACTTTAAAAATGTTTCTAGAATATAAAGAAGCTCTCTAGTTTAAAATGTTTTCTCATTTCTTGGGACCAGCAGTTGGCATAATGGCTTTGTTGCTGGACTCCCATGTAGTCGACCATGGT
>NW_006209405.1:623995-656837 GCF_000334495.1 Tupaia belangeri chinensis | reverse complement strand
TGCCCAAGATCCCAAGAGGAGAATGGAGGAGAAGGGATTGTGGCATGGTCACCCCCTCCCCTGGGGAGTGATTTCTCGTTTTCCGTCTCTCTGTCTCTGTCTTTCTGGTGAGTGCACGTGCCCTATAGCAAAAACCTTTCCAAAAAAATGTTTTCTCATTTCTGAAAGACTTGTACCACTTTGGAATTCTTTATGTTTTGTAGAACAGAGTCCATATTTTTGTTTGTTGTTGTTGTCATTGTTAAGAATTATTTATTTAACTTTAGTTACTCATTCATTTATTTTAATTTGACCGAAGAGAGATATATACACACACACACACACACACACACACACACACACACACACTCAGAGAGAGAGAGCGAGCAAGCCACCAGGTCCAGGACTGCAACCGTGATTGGCCATGTTGGAGTGTCCAGTGCCTTAACCACCACACTACCTGTTGGTCCCCAGAGTCCATATTCTAACATCGAAATTCTTACTTTACTTGATATCTAAACATACATCCCAGAATAATCTCTGGCACATAGTAGGTGCTTAGTGATGATATGCTGATACTTTGGCTTTTTACATTTCCTCTTTCCTAGGACACTGTCTCTTAAGAGTAATATTCAATAAATGCCAAATGCTGTTCTGTAATTTTTCATTTACTTGTACATACCTTTTTACTTCTCTGAAACTAGCCATTTTGCAGACTCAACCAATGTGGATACCAACTAAAAATAAAAAAGAATATAACCAGTGTCTAAAAATCAGAGCTGCCTATCTTCTACTTAAGAAGGGAAGGAAACATGATACATCTGGGAAATCTTTTGATCACAAATATTTAAGGTGCAGTAATCTAATGTAGCAGGGTGACTGTCAGAAGTTGCTCAATCTCTTTGGCTTCAGTTATCTTATCTCTTCTTCAGAGAGATTTTTGCTATAGGGCATGTTTGCTTGCCAAGAGACAAAGAGACAGAAAGTGAGAAGTCACCCCCTCAGGTGGGATGGCCATGTCTCAATTCCATTTCCTCTCAGAATTTTGGGCATGCATGCACATGGGCCTGTCATGAGTTTTAAGCTGCTGAGTCTGGGCCCCGAACTGTGGTTGACTACGTGGGAGCCCAGCAACATAACCATTATGCCATCTGCTGGTCCTTTTGTAGAGGTTTTTTGCCTTAGGGTATGTGTGCTCGCTGTACAGAGAGAGAGAGAGAGATAGTGAGAGACAAAATAAATTACCCCCAGAGGCATGACCACACCACAATTTCCTTCCAATTCCTTCTTCTCCATTCTTCTGCTGGGATCTTGGGCATGCATCCACATTCACCTGGCATGAGTTTCAAGCCATCAAGTCTGGGACTCAAACTGCAGTCAGCCATGTGGGAGTGTAGCAACATAACGACTATGCCGGCTATGCCGTCTTCTGGCCCCCTCTTATCTTTTAAATGTGAAGGCAGCACTTGGTGATTTGTAAGGCCCCTTCCAAGTCTTGTAACTTCTATGGTCCAACAGTTCTTGGGTCACCTACTCACTGTGGACCTGTTTGCTCATTCATAAAATGAGAAGTGGGCAAGTACTAAAGTCCTAGCAATCTGTGACTTGAAAGGAACAAACTTTTAACTGTCCAGAAAATCTAGCTATCTTGAACGGCCATTCATCCGGGGCATCGGTTAGCCAAGATTTTACTGTACATGAATACATAGTTTTAAAAAGACTAACTTAGCCCCTAGGAAAACATTTGGCACTGGTTAAAACTGTGCAAAAATCCTCATTCTTTGTAGGGAATGTTGACTTTAGTGTATATAATCCCCATCTTGTTGCATCTTTTTTCCCTCTTTTTGGCTAGAGTTCTATTTGGGGTAAAAAGGTGTGTGGGCACTCACACATCAGCCAGGAGCCTGCCAGGTTCGGATTTTCTCCTGACATTACTAATCCCCCGTTCCTGTTCTAAGGGCACTGTGGATAAGTGGTATCCAGAGTAACACGGCCGAGCAGGTGAAGTGCATTGCAGGGCTGCCCTGCATCCCCGTGTCTGTTCCCCAGGGTGGTATCTGCTTCCAAAAGTCTGTGTTTGCGGAACTGGTTGCTACTGATAGAGAGGAATGCACTAATCCCCTGATACTGACTCCAAAAGAGGAGCGGAAGGTGGGGCACAGAGATGACAAGACAGGAACTTTTATTTAGATGCCAGTGTGTGATACCTAGCCGTGATCCTTTTTAAGCACTGATGGCAATGAATGACAGGATGGAATCGGCTGTTATACCCAGAACGTTTTACTTCATAAAACTAAAATGATGAAACAGTTCCATTTTTCACCCCCAAAGGATGGCCAGCCCATTTTGATTTCAGTATTTTCACCATTGCCACTTCTTCCTCCCATGAACTTTGTACCTGAAACCCTTCCCCACGTCCTGCCATATGGTGTCTTAGTTCAAGGCCTTCTAAATTCTGGCTACACACACACACACACACACACACACACACACCTATGCATCCAGCCTTCCCACAATTTTTCAATCCATTCTGAAACATCAAGATATGCCTGGTACACTCTCTGATAGCTTTTGTTCATTTCGTCATCTCTACCTGGAATGCTGTCCCTTCATGTGACCGCTTTAATCCAGGCCCATCTCCAAAATTTAACTGAGGTTCCATCTCTTCCCTCATGTTTACTGAGTGCTCTGTGCTTTACTGCTCTGAAATCTTGGAAGGCCTTCCTGTACCCTCAAGGTTAGAGGTACTATAGAATATATTCCTTTTGCCATCTGCACAGGTCTTGGCATAAAACAGAGCACACAGTAGGTGCCCTTCTAAATCTTGGTTGTGAAGTTAAGGGTCAAAGTGCAGCGTTGTAGTCGGTGTGTTTGAGAAGGCACGCTGGTGTTCCAGTCGGCACAGTCCCAATGATGGTAGCTGCCACGGTGGAGCAATGCGTGGTGGGCAGGTGAGAGTAGCCTCACATAGCTGAGCCTGCCAAGGTATCTGTAAGGGGATTTTGAAATACTCCAGCAATTTATGTGAAGGAGAGACTGGACCTGGGAGGAAGGGTGTTTACAAGGTGGGACATGTACGCAGTTCGATTGTTTAAGGTCATGCGATCCTCTTCCTCACCTCCCTCTCCCAGCACATACCTTCCCTTTATGTAATCTTGATCTAATGTACCTCTTCAGGAGGAAGACCAGTCTGCTAATTGTGACCTCTTACAACTCATGATTAAAAAGTTTGTGGCCAAACATTGTGTCAACATGATAGACTTGTCATCTCTGGACCTGTTTTAGCCTCACCACTGCTGTCTTTTTTTTTTTTTTTTCCTTCTTCTTCTTCTTCTCACTTATTAGGTAAACCCCACAGCCCAGTGTACTCAGGCCCTTCTGAAGATGATCTACTGCTCCCACTGCCGAGGCCTTGTAACTGTGAAGCCGTGTTACAACTACTGCTCAAACATCATGAGAGGCTGTTTGGCCAACCAGGGCGATCTCGATTTTGAGTGGAACAATTTCATAGGTGAGCAAATGGTCAGTGTATTCGTGTTGCTGGAGATACCTCCACTTCTGGCACAAGGAATGTTGTCATTGCCAGCTCTGACAGTTCTGCTCATTTTACTGTAGGTTAGTGTTTGCCAGGTTCCTTCCTGACTATGCTCACAGCTTGTACCTTGAGTATAATAAAAATATTACTCTAAGCAAATGTTCTCTCGAACAAAGGGTGGCGTTTCTAACAACATTAGACACAGTGACTACCAACTATTCATATCAAGAAAGTGCCTTTCTGATATTTTCCCCCCAAAGGTTAGTTTTAGTTATGCATCATAGGCTTTTTTCCATGTAAATGCTGCAGTACAGCCCTCATAGAGCTGTGAAGGTGGCTTTTAAAGTGCATTGTCTGTTACACGGCAATTGAGTCTTCTGCAAACTAGATAAATAGTTATCCGAGAGTCTTCAAACAAAAAGTTCATGGAACATGCACATTATGAAAAAAGTATGCCTAGATTTTCAAAACTTGGGCACCAAAATGAACTCATACTTTAATTTTTAAAAAGAAGTATTTAATTTTATTAATCATTATTATCATCATTATTTTTCCATTTGCTGTAGGACACGTGTGCTTACCAGAGAAAGACACAGGGAAGGAGGGAGGGAGAGAACGTGAAAAAGTAAGCTACCAGGTCCAGGACTCAAACTGTGGTTGGCCATGTGGGAGTCCAGCACTTTCACCACTACGCCACCTATAGGCCCCTGGACTTGTATTTTTTTTTTCTTTTTTTTGGAAAGGTTTTGCTATAGGGCGCATGCGCTCGCTAGAAAGAGAGAGACAGAGACTGAAAGCGAGAATTCACCTCCCCCCTAAGAGGGATGGCCATGCCGCAATCCCTTCTCCTCCGTTCTCCTCTCGGGATCTTGGGCACGCATGCTCACGCACCTGGTGTGAGTTTAAGCCGCCGATCTGATTGGGACTCAAACCACGGTTGACTACATGGGAGTCCAGTGATATAGCCATTATGCCAACTGCTGGTCCCTGGACTTGTATTTTCATTCTGGTTTTCTGTTGTCATTTAGAGGACCCCTTGTTTTGTTATTTGCTTCAGGTAATATCCGATTGTGGAAATTTAGAGATTTTGTTTCTTGAGAAGTTTGGTAATAACAGACTGCTCTGAAACCGGAAGGACTTTTGCC
The DNA here is from genome assembly GCF_000334495.1 of Tupaia belangeri chinensis. Classification (NCBI taxonomy): domain Eukaryota; kingdom Metazoa; phylum Chordata; class Mammalia; order Scandentia; family Tupaiidae; genus Tupaia; species Tupaia belangeri. Next base: position 652,178 of record NW_006209405.1, on the reverse strand, counting down.
CTGGTAATTGAAGAGATAACTATTTCTCCTATACCTTCCACCTTCAGAACCATTATTGGAACTTAAATAGTAATGTAAGGGAAGTGGCTAGTTTCTAAGAGACTTAATTATGAATTTTGCGAAAGGACAAAATAAGTGTAAGTTTAATGTCCAGTCTTAGGCCACCTTGATACCTACTCAGCACATATATTAGTCCTGAAACAGCAGTGACTGGTTCGGAAAGACCTGAGGCTGTTAATGGAGCGCACACACGCAAACTAACAGCTCACAAAAACAAACTCACATTTTCCCACCCCCAGTCACATTTGCATAATTGCAGAATTTGAGTGTCTTTATAAGCACCTATTTTTCACTTATTTGTCCCCATCATGGGAACATGCATGCAATTTGCTGGCTTGTTTTTGGGGTGGGGGTGGATTGGAGTTGGGGAATGCTTTTTAGTCTGCATGAGAGCTAATTACCATATTAACTCTGTTTGAAAGTGCATCAATAAATTGGCTCCAACAGATTCTTGAGAACACTGACACAAGAAAAAAAAAAGATGTGAATATTAAGCACTTCAGCACAATTGTAGCCTAAATAGCTCAAAGTAGAAGAACTGAAAAAAATCTTCTACACACAGAAAAGCAGAATCCCATGAAAGGGAAGGCATAAGACCAGCAAAGACACAAATGGCACATCATGGCCAGAATAAAGCCATGGGAGAAATTGTTCCTTCAAAATATTTCTCATGGAAGGAGACGCTCATGGCATTTCTAGATTGAAAGGTGTTTTTTTTTTCTTTTCTTTTTCTCTCTCTCTTTTTAATTCTACCCTCATCCCCACACCCAAATGCCAAATTTGCAATCTACTTTTGCTAAACTGAGTTTTAAAAGAAAGTTGGTAAGCCTTTTCACTTTCTCTGGGCAAAGGAATAGAATTTGCCATAGAATACAAAAATGTGTGGTAACAGTGATACAATTTTGCTAACTTTTCTACAGATGGCATCAAAAATTAAATGCAAATGACCATGTCCCTTGCACTAGTTTATTACTCTAATGTGTTCAACAGAAACTAAAGTTCTCATAGCCTTGTTTTAAAATACAAATTCTCTTATGTATGTATTCCGAGTTTGGAGGTCCATATCAAATGAAAAACATACTCTGGCTTGCTTAATTTATGTTTTCAACTAGTTCCCCTAAAACAAGGAGAACTTCAATTGCTGCTGCTGCTGTTATTGTGTATTTAAAAAAATTGCATGTGGTATCTTTGAAGAAACAAAATTAAACCGAAGTGGAAATTGATAGGGTTTCTGAATCAATTTTCCCCAGTTATTTTAAATGATACTTTTTGGTGGGATAAGGCATATAATTGTATCTAAACTTCATTTTTAATGGGTGTACTATTCTTTATTTTTAATAAGCTGATATAAAAGGCCAGGAGTAATAGACATTATTAATCTCCAGTGCTTTTTCATGAATTTTTCACAAGGGCTTAATTAATCTGCTCTGAGGTTGTAGAATTCAGCCCCAATTTACATGCCTCTGCTGTAAATTCTTTTTTTCCCCTTGTCCTTTTTTTTTTTTTTCTCCTTTCCTTTGCAAGGAATTTTTCTTTCCCCTTTAAATGACTGCAGTTAATGAATGGTCAAGGGCTTTTTTCCCCCCTTCTTTAAATCAGATCTTGGGGTTAAGTCGGGAAGCTGCCTTTTGTTCTTCCAGTCAGGTCGTGAGGCTGAAGATGTGGGTTTCTGATTATAGGCGGCACAATGCAAAAGGAATTGCTTTCCACAGTGAGAAGGGGATGCTTTGTTGCTGAGGGGCGGGGTGGGGGGCCAGTCAATGCCAGTGTCCTGAGCGCTGAAATCATGCAGTTGGACTAGACCCTTGTAGAGACTATGGAGGGGTTTTCAAATCTGCCGTCCTGCTGCCAGGCCCTCCCTGTCCTCCTTTGCTGCCTCTGTGTGTTGCCCTGAATTGTGACCCCTTAGCACATACTGGAAATCTTGCTGACATTTATCAGGATGGATCCAAACAATGGAAACACCTTGGAACCTGCTTTATAAGAGGCTGGTTATGTGCATCCTTCAATTTGAAAAATAAGCCAAACATGTTCTCCCCCGTCCTCCACACGCACACACAGGAAAGAAAAGGGGGGGAAAAAGAGTTTCTAGAGAATCATAAATTATCCTTAGGCACAACTTGTTCTCCGTCACATACTGTCGCTGTGTTTACATTCATTTGACTTACAACCAGCCCGATTAATGTCACATGTTGCTACCGGGGCAGTTTAGGATTGGGACTGCTGGTGGGGACATCGACTGGTTCCTGGCAGGCGAGAGGAGCTACAAATGAGAATGTGGCCAATACCAGCCAGGAGAAAACTCAAACGCCAAACCAACCATCTTTGGGTTTCTTGGGGGCTTCTTATCAGGGCTGGCTGCTATTTACGGAAGAGCTGCTTGATAGCTGGCAGCTTTGGCTCCTGGGCCGTGGGCCGCAGGCAGAATGCATCCTCAGTCGCATTCTTCAGCCGCGCAACACGCAACGCCATGGCACCGGCCCCAACAAAGGCCCGGCTTCGCTCTCCATTCCCAGGCCCTTGTGTATGGCCGGCCGGCTCAGAGTTTACAAAGACACCAAACAGCCAGAAGAATTGGGGTTTATGTTTCCTTTCAGTCTTTCACAAACACATTAGTGATCTGGCCTTTCCTCGCCACTAGGGGAATAAGTAGTTACAAATGCACTGTGGGTTTTTTTTTTTTTTGGGGGTGTTTAAACCTCTGCATTTTGGACGTTTATTATCTGTCTATTCATAATATTTTTATTTGGAGCAAGCGATTTCTTCTGGACTTACGAAGGAATGCACTTTCTGTACGTGGCAGCCCTGATGCTTTGACAATGATGAACACATTTAAGTTGTGCTCCACTTGTTTACAAAAGTCTCCTTTTGCTAGCACATCAAAAGCATTTTTTCTCTCCTCTAGTACAATGGTATATTCATGCTGTCAGCCTTTACTTAGAGGTTAGAAGCGTCACTTTATTGGCGCTTACCACAATACAATCTGAAACTTCATTTGTTATTACTTTAAAAAAATTGCATTGCACGGAAATCTATTTGTGGTTTGTGACATCGGAATTGTAGTTTAGAGAAATGACCCCATGCTTTAAAATGTTGGGTAGAATTTGTTCTAGGTTGAAGGTGAAAGGTTGATGACCAAATTTGGTTTCATTGATATGCTGATGCTTAAATTTCTTTCCACTAGAAAGCTTAGGTAGAAGCTCAGCTGGGGCTGCAGTTGTATTCTTTGAGAAAGACACACAAACTTCTGGAAAAGTTGCCCTTCTTTCCAGTAACTATCCTTAGACTACCTGAAGGCAGTGGATAACATGAGTCTGACTCTGCAGACCTGGCATTACGCACTAGAGTATAAAGGGGAAAGAATAAGTTGGAAAGTTCACCGCTTGTCATTCTGAAGCACGCTTTTTCTCATTTTTGTATTTCGTTTTTAAGTTTTTCTAATCTTGTACAATAGGTAGCAGACAAAAAAGGCTGAGCCTCATAATTTTGACAGACACGTATGGCAAGAAAAAAAAGTACAGAGTATTTTAAAGGATTCAGTGCTTACCTTTCCAAAGTCTAGAAGAATCGGGGAAGATACACACGATGAACACATGATTTTTGTGTACTGTCTTGTGTCATCTTTTCACTCAAATAAAAGGAGGTCCATGTTTGATTTTAAATTAAGGCCCTTGTATTTGACATGGGAAGTTTATCTTAAAACAGTATGCATTATTCAAAGTTTCCCTATTTGCAAAGTCATTAGAATTCCTAGAAACACTTTCATTTGTATTTTCCAGCTGTGCACTCAAGGATCTGAAGGGTGTCATTTAAAAAGAAAGAAAGAAAGAAAAAATTGGGTATGCCAGGATTTTAACTGATTTATGTTTTTGACTCTTGGAAATGGAAATGAAAAGATCCTACAGAAGTCTCTGGGAAAACGGGCATAATGTGTTATTCTACTTCCAGCCTTCGATCTGTCAGCCGAGAGCTAGCTCCGAGCCTTACAGTGACAGACGCTGACACATGAATAATCAGTATAATGGAAGATTGCTGATTGGGTTTCCCTGCCGTACAACAAAACGTTCATCTGGCTATTTCACACTTTAGAGAGCAGGTGATACGCAGTGACTATAAACGCAATTTGGTGTAACAGAAACAGATATCAAAACATGAATTACTGATGAGGCCTGCCTCCTCCTCCTCCTGACCCTACGCAGGAAACAAAGACAGTAAAATAATCACACTGATTATCCAAGCCCAGACTAATGATTTACTTTTTTGTGTTGTTCCTCCCTACACCTTCTATCAGATGCTATGCTGATGGTTGCAGAGAGGCTAGAGGGTCCCTTCAACATTGAATCAGTCATGGATCCCATCGATGTGAAGATTTCTGATGCTATTATGAACATGCAGGATAATAGTGTGCAAGTGTCTCAGAAGGTAACGAAGGCAGGATGCTGGAAAGAACTAGAAGTATGCGTGGGCTTGCAATGTAACTTCTCTAATATGACCACACTTACTCCGATGCAGGTTTTCCAGGGATGTGGACCCCCTAAACCCCTCCCAGCTGGACGAATTTCTCGTTCCATCTCTGAAAGTGCCTTCAGTGCTCGCTTCAGACCACATCACCCTGAGGAACGCCCAACCACAGCGGCTGGCACTAGTTTGGATCGACTGGTGAGACTTGGGCAGGAATGGTCCTGTTTAATGAGTTAGAACTGAAAACATTTGCTCAAAATGAATTTTAGTTGGAAGGTTTACAACTGTGTGTCTTTCAGGTGTGACTTTTCAAGCACATCGCATATGGATGTCAGTAAATCTACCCCACTTATTTCTTTTTAAAAAATAATTTTTAAAAAGCTTGTTTTTTTAATTGCTAGAGGGTCTGTGTACTAAACAGATAAACAGAGGTAGAGGGAGAAAGCCCCCCCACCCAGTAGGGTATGGTCACGCCACAGTCCCTTCTCCATTTCTCCATCCTGTTGGGATTTGGGGCACACACGCACACCCACTTATCATGAGTTTCAAGCTTCTGGGGTCAAGACTCAAACTGCCCAGTCTACCATATAAGAAATGTCTCCATTAACCACCAGGCCTTGTCCCCCCCCTCCCGAATTTTTTTTTTAATTGCCAGAGGTGAGAGAGAGAGGGCAAGAGAATCCCCCTCTCAGTGGATCATGGCTGTGCTAAAATTCCTTTTCCTCCACTTATCTATCTGGTCAAGATTTTGGCCACGCCTGTGCCAGGTGTGTTTTTGTCAAGTTGATGGGGCTGGTATTTGAGCTATACTCAACCAGGTGGGATCCGACTTTCTATGCCTAGGGCTTATCCAGAGCACTATGGGGCCAGCCCAGCCTCTCTCATTTCTGTCTACAGAGTCAAGGAAATATGATGGAACAAGTCTTGTCAAAAACTGCTCTTTATTTTCATCATGTATTTATTAGCCGTCATTATGCTTGGCACAGGGAGTTTCAGAGAACCCAGCAAAGACGGGAGAAGCATATGGTCCAGGCTTACTAACATTAGGTGATGTATAGCACATGATAGGATGGGAGAAGAGTAAGGGAATATATGCCTGTACATAACCATATGATGCAAAAATGTTCCAGAACACTAGTACACTAGTAGGAGGGAATGCAGAGGAGGGAGCCTGAGGAGACAGGTGGGTGAGGAGGAAGAGCAGTACCTTAAAGCTTCACAGGGGTGGATAATTTATCCTCTTCATCTTGATTATAAAAGACCTTGAGTCTTAATTACTATGCCTTTAGGGCACAGATCTTGGTGGGCCTCAGATTGTAATGATAATGAACAGCTAGAATGGCCAACCAACAGATCTAGGCAACTCCTTCAGAGTTTGCATTTTAACTATACATTCCTGTGAGTCATTCTTTTCTGTTTCTAGGTGCCTTAGTAGGGCTGGCTCTGTAGTCCAGCTCAAGAGTGTCTCTGCTCAAGAGAAGTCAAATCATACTTGGCAACCATGGTTCAGATCCCTGGCCCAGTCAGGCCGAAACATATCAGACGTGTACACATGTGCCCAAGATCCAATGGGGTGGAGGACTGGAGAAAGGAGATTGTGGCATGGCCTGATCCTGTGGAGGGTGCCTCCCTCTTTTTCTCTCTCTCTTGATCTCTCACTCATGCACGGGCATGCACATGTGCTCCAGCGTGAGCGACAAAACAAAATGTTAAATATTAAGTATAGTAGTGTCCCCTTATCCATGGGGATATGTTCCAAGTCCTCAGTGAATGCCTGAAACCGTGGATAATACCAAACCCCTTCTATGCTGTGTTTTTCCCCCTATACACATATACCTGTGATAAAGTTTAATTTATAAATTAGGCATAGGAAGACATTGTTAGTGATGACTAATACTATGATATGACAATTATAACAATATACTACAGTAAAAATGATGTGACTCCCTTTTTCTTATAATACCTTACTGTACTGTACTCACCTAATTTTGGACTTTGATTGACTGTGGGGTAACTGAAACTGCAGAAAATGAAACCATGAATCAGAGGAGACTGCTATATAAATCAGATCTGCATCTTTCTCTTCTGATTAAAGTAAAAAATGAATTGTGTATCCCTGTAGAGATATTTTAGAAATGATCCAAATGCCTATCTGCAGGCAGCTTTGTATTGTTTTATACAGTTCTTTCTTTTCCATTTATTAATTAGGTAACTGATGTCAAAGAAAAACTGAAACAGGCCAAGAAGTTCTGGTCTTCTCTTCCTAGCAACGTTTGCAATGATGAGAGGATGGCTGCAGGAAATGGCAATGAGGATGACTGCTGGAATGGAAAAGGCAAAAGCAGGTTAGCTAGCCTTCATTGAATGGATTTGCAGGTCTTCCTTCCTAGGCGCCTGGCTGTGACCTTTAGAGGTTTCTCTCAATTGTCAAGGTATCATGAAGCAGTTCACAGTAGGTGTAGGTAGCATTCACATAGATGTTACCGAACTCAAATCAGGTTCTCTCACCCAAGCGCTATAAAACCAAGCCATAGGCACCTGGTGTGATGAAGGAAGGTACAGCTTTATTGCAAAACGCAAAGCAAGGAGAGCAGGCAGCTCATGCTGAAAAGACCTGGTCTCCCTGAGATGTTCCCCACATGCGTTTTTAAGGGCAAAATTAGGGGCAGAGGTGCCAGGCGCATGATCAGTTCAGTGATTGGTTCAAGAGGGCATGATTAGCTCGTGGGCATTCTTGATTGGTGAGGCCTTAGATAATCAAATTCCTCTTCAGGTGTCTGGAACTGTTCAGCCTGGAGTCTGAGCTCACAACCAGCAGTTTCTAGTCTACAAAACATTTTACATATTAAAATAAAAACCTTTTTTTTTTTAAGTGAGAGTTTTAGAAGTCAAATGGCCCTCACTCATAGTCTATGTTAGTCATTATTATAACCAAAGTCTGAAGACTTACTCCTTACTCTGGGCCGTTACAATGCAAATGGACTTTATATTTTAGAAATCCTAAAAAATACATTAGGGGGGTCTTGCTCTGTTTCATAGAGAGGCTTCTAGGTGGGCTTTGCAGTAGAAGTGTTGGGGTAGATATCCAGCTCCATTAGACTTCATTAGGAATTGAAGAAGGTCCATTTAACTGTGCCCAGTGGAAGTAGTAGAATCTAGCAGAAGTGTTTATGGTCTTTCTCTTTTTGCTTTACCAATTATCTTATTGAGGTCATTTCTGATTTCATTCAGATACCTGTTTGCAGTGACAGGAAATGGCTTAGCCAACCAGGGCAATAACCCAGAGGTCCAGGTTGACACCAGCAAACCAGACATACTGATTCTACGTCAAATCATGGCTCTTCGGGTTATGACTAGCAAAATGAAGAACGCTTACAATGGGAATGACGTGGACTTCTTTGATATCAGTAAGCATTTGCAGTTTTAAAGTATACATTTGTTCCTGTATGCCTTATGATAAGAACAAGTGGAATGAAATCTCTGTCCCATCTTTTAAAAACAGGTGATGAAAGTAGTGGAGAAGGAAGTGGAAGTGGATGTGAGTATCAGCAGTGTCCTTCAGAGTTTGAGTACAATGCCACCAACCATGCTGGGAAGACTGCCAATGATAAAGCCGACAATGCTGGTGCCCGACCTGGGGCCCAGTCATACCTCCTCACTGTCTTGTGCATCTTGTTCCTGGTTATGCAGAGAGAGTGGAGATAATTCTCAAATGTTGAGAAAAAGTGTTCATCATCAAAAAGTTAAAAGGCATCAGTTATCACTTTTAATACCATCCTAGTGACTTTGCTTTTTCAATGAATGGACAACGATGTACAGTTTTTACTATGTGGCCACTGGTTTCCAAAACGCTGACTTTGTTTTTTTCATTCGGTTTGGGGGGGGTGGGGGAAGGGACTTGTACGTTCAATTGGTTCCCGCTTACCCAGAATCATGTTAAACGTGGCTAACAGTGTAGGTACAGAACTGTAGTTAGTTGTGCATTTGTGATTTTATCACTCTATTGTTTGTTTGTTTTTTCCTCATTTTGTTTGTGGGTTTTTTTTCCCCCCAAATTATGATCTCACCTTGTTTCTTACAAGAAAACCAGGGTCCTTTCTTGGCATGTAACATGTACGTATTTCTGAAATATTAAATAGCTGTACAGAAGCAGGTTTTATTTATCATGCTATCTTATTAAAAGAAAAAGCCCAACAAGCAGTAAAATTTCCATTTATCCCTGTTATTTTAGTTGCCTTGTCTGGAGAGAAGTGGAGGTGATTTTGGTTTTTGTTATTATTATTATTAAGTTAGGACAGAATGTGAAGGCACGAGTAGGCTGCTGAGCCACTTGTCAGATTGTATTCAAGCATCAATGCAACAAGAAGGCTATAGTGCATTTATATTTGGCGACCAGAAGAGACTGCAGACTACCTATTTGGGTTGAGTTGAATTGCCTACGCTAAAATCACCCACAGGTCCATTTCTTGAACCGTCTTACACTTACAATGTAACTCATTTAGACAACGATTCTCCTCTGATGTAGTCTCCTTTGAAAGACGAAAGGCAATCCAGGATGTCCCAGTTATCACATGTTCACACTTGGGTTTGGGTTTGTTATTCTCGTTGTTTTAAACCAGGCAAGTTAGCCAGCCACTGTGTGCTAGTTTTCATGTCCTCACTGACCCTCTTTGAATTTTTATCCCAATGATAGCAGTAAGAGACCAACCATCTTATTTGGTCCCCCTTGTTACAGTGGTCCAGATTTCAAAGCCAGCCATAGCCAGGAGCCGCCTGGGAGCTAGCCAGGATTAGGGTGCAGACTGGGCTCAGGGATTAGCTGTCAACACATGAGCAAAATTTTTGTCCTTGCATGTGCATTTGCATTTGTTCTTGGAATCCAAGGTGTTTCTTTTTTATTATTATTTTTAAATAGAGTTTAAGGTGTCTTACTTGAGTCTTTTTCTTATCCAGCCCCTGTGATCAGTAAAGCATAGGATTTGCAGTGGTTTGCAGCTGTGTACTGCCCATATCAGCCAAGAAGCCTGCTTTGGGGGAGAAATGGCTATCCAGATTTTTTTTCTTGTGTTGATTTTGGGGGAAGGAGGAGTAGGTAAAGCCTAGATGATTACATCTTAGTAGTGACCCTCAGCCACATGGGTGAAGTGGCAAAGGCCATACCTGTTGTCCCAGGCCAAAGACCAACAACTGCCTTGGCCCCTTATAAACCTTTTCCTATGTCTTTACCAAATGACAGCTCATAAAACTCTGAGAATGTAACAAATCACTTTAAAAGAAGTTCCCAAAAGTCTTCTGAAAGAGCAAAATTCTGCAAGTCTCTTCCTGCTTCAGCCAGCCATTAAGATCCCGACCAACTCTACAGAAGCTAAAACCCACAGAGAGGTTGTTTGTGTTACTGTTCAATCTTCAGTTGTAAGAGTAATTCTCTATTTTTATATTGAAACATAATTACTTGATAGCTCAGGGTCTACATTTCATTCAACTTTTTACACCAAAATCTGCAGAAGGGTCAAAATAGAATATTGGGGGCTGTTGTAAACAGAGGCTTAATTTTATTAGAAGTAGCCAGTTATTTATTAAAGCATGATGTTAATAAAATAGGCATATTCTGGCCGGTGTGTATAAGTGTTTGTTTTTTTGGTTTTTTTAAACAAATTACAGAATACATAAAATTGAAAAGGCACTCCATTTATATATGAGGAAAAATAGATTGTAAATAGCTAAGCTGCCTTGTGAGAACTTGGAAAATGTGCTGATATTTAGTAACTACCTCAGTTGTGAGGAATTTCCTTTTTAGCTTAGACTGCTATTACTTTTACTTGGTAGAAATGAATCTGGTCTCCAAAATATGGCTCAAAGAGTTATCCCCATAGACCTTGTTAGATTGTTTTTAATTTAAAACCTTGAACTCTGCCCAGCTGTTTTCTTTCAGTCAGGTTCTCTAAACCATTAACATTTTCCGAATTAAATATTCTTGAAGGTTCTTCTGGACTCTTACTGATTTGTTTTCTTTTTTTGCATTTTTCCCTGGTACCCTTATATTATTTAAATTGTCTCTTGCTTTTGAACTTGAGCTATGAAATAAACAAATCATAGATTTTTCCATTCAGGTCTGACTGGATAACTCTTGGCTTCTAACCAGTTGGCAGGCTCATTACCACCCCCACCCCCCAAAAGAATAAAGGCAAGTTGAATTTTTTAAAACCTTAGGAGTATGGAGTATGAGGTAAAATAAAAGCCCTGTTAGAAGATGACCCAACTTTCCCAAAGTTTAATAGCATGTGAAGCAGTTGCATTTTACGAAGTCACTTATTAATTATTTTTCTTTCAAACACTTCATCCACTCTGTACCTTAAGGGAACATTTTAAGACTCTTGGACCACTCTGTACCTTAAGGGAACATTTTAACACTCTTGGATTTATATTTTATTTTAAAAATAGTAATCAGAAGTTAGGGTCTTTGTTTTTGTTTTTTGTTTTCTTGTGAAAGAAAAGGACACTGAGTTTTTTTGTCCACCCCCCTCCCCCCCAAAAAAATGTCATTGCCATGGCTGTGCGTGCACTCCCTGGAGAGAGACAGTGAGAGGGGAAGTGCTGAATCACAACCCCCTCCCCCCCCACCCCTGTGGAGGACGGCTATGCCACAATACTTTCTCCTCCATCGTCCTCTTGTAGTTTTGGGCACATATTCACACCCACCCAGTATGTTTCAAACTCCTGGTTCCAGACTCCAACTGTGTTTGGTCATGTCCAGCACTTTACCACTCCACCTGCTGTCTTTCATGTTTAGACATTGGTTACTGAGTGTTAGAAACCTAACAGTTTACATAAAGTAAAATTTGTCATTTGTCACAACAGAACCACAGCAAAAATAGATGTTAGTGGTGCTACACAAAATTCTGCTTCCCTTCTTGAGTTTGCAAATGTCCATTTACATAGCTAAAGGGTAGTAAATTCATCACAGTATGTATTAGAGGACGTATGTGTGTGTGTGTGTGTGCATGCATGTGTGTGATTTTACTATTAAGCAAATGCCAAAGTACCAAATACAGCTTTCTACTTCTTCTGAAATAACAAAAAGGTACACAGAAAATTCTTCCGATTTAGAGCAGTGAGAAATAGAAAAAATATAGCTCTGTGTTTTAGGATATATTTTGCAAATAGTTTCTATTTAACTCCTAATTCTTCTAAAAATCCTTCTTATATATGTGAAAAGTATCTGAAAGATGACATGGTAACAGGAATTCAAGTCTATCAGTGAGGCAAATACTATATAATACTCACTTGCCTACCTTGGTTTTTAATTAGTAACATGTTGACAGTGTTTAAACCAAAACACATATAAAGGGATCAAGTGAATTTCCCTCCCACTCCACATTTGCCCAGTTACCCCACACACATACCCAAAGGAAGCTTACTAGTTGCTTATATATGTCTTCTTTAAAAGTTCCATTATGCATGTGCAAACAAATATAAAAAGTTTTTCCTTTTTTATATAAAAAGTATGCATTTTATGCCCTATGAAGTTCTATTCAAGTTAATTTTAAATTGAGAATAGAGAAAAGGTACAGATTTGTAATTAACTAAGTTTAGGATTATTACTCAAAAGACATGGCTTCTCAGTGGAACTACATTTTGATTTGTTACTACATGTTGGTCCAGATCAGTCTAGGTAGTTTTAGGGGAAACATTGAATAGAATGAAGAGCAGTTTCTCCAGATAGTGTTGTAATCCCAGAGTGTACAACTGGGCGCTCTCTGTATTAAGGTTCATTTTTGCATGTTATCACCAGTGAAGAAGACATTGGCCAAAGCAATTGGGAAGATCATCTTAGAGCACAGCACATGAGTACCAGTACCTCTATGAGGAAAATGTGTAACCAGGTCTTGGTTACTGCGAGTATTATTCATCCAGTAATTGAGGGATCATTGGAATGTGCAGACCTGGAGGCCAGCACGTGGTATGATGATCAAGTGCAGGACTTCCACATGGCCAACCATGGTTCAAGTCTTGGACCCAACAGCTTGAAAATCACACCGATCATATGTGCATGCATGCTCAAAATCATGAGAGGAGATAGGAGAAGTGCAGCGCCCCTTTCCCAGGGGGAAGGTGATTTATCACTTTCCCTCTCTCTGTCTTCAGCAAGGACATATGCCCTACGACAAAAACCTTCAAAAAATGCAAATTGTCCCAAGTTCAGTTTTCTCATAAAGTTGAATTTTATGGGGACCAGTAGTTAGTGTAATAGCTATGTTGCTGAATTCCCATGTAGTCGATCCTGGACCCGGTGGCTTAAACTCACGCTGGGCATGAGCATGCATGCCCAAGATCCCAAGAGGAGAATGGAGAAGGGATTGCCGCGTGGCCATCCCCCCTGGGGGGTGATTTCTCACTTTCTGTCTCTCTGTCTCTCTCTGTCTTTCTGGCAAGCGCACACCCCCTATAGCAAAAACCTCTCCCAAAAAAGAAAAGTTGAATTTTATGGATCAGTGTTTGAAGCTTCTGATTTCACCATTAATCAGTGAAATCTACAAAATCCATTTCTCAGTGTCCTGTAATTTTTCTCCGATCACATGTAGAATTAAATGCACATTTCCATCTACTTTTGACATTTCTTAAATGTTAGGAGGTTAGCCTCAGGCCACAAACTTGGGATTTCCCATGTAGGTTCGCATGGCAGAACATTGTATTAGTATTGTGCTACCCTGTGGCTGACATATTAATCTCACATCTCTCACATGATGGGACTACCAGGCTTATATGTTATGTGTGTGTATATACACAGTTACTTACATGTATGGACACATGCACATGCACACTCACAGATCTGCTTATTTGTTGTGTATTTTCAAACAATCCCAGGCAAACCCTACCATCACTTTTGGGCTACCTTCCCCAGCTGTCAATGGTGTGTGCTTGGGGAACGCAGACTAATTTTAATAATAGCGTAAGGAAAACATCATTAAGAAGGTAAGTCTCCTGCCAAGAAGAAAAAAATACATATAAAATGCATTCCAGGGCCCAAACAGAATTCATTATGTTTACCACTGCCTGGGATTTGCTTTTCTGCATCACTCTAACCTGAAGCTGATGATAACTTGTTCATGGTGACTCACCACATAGGGCATTCTGACATCAGGTTGACTTAAAGAAATAATCATGGTCAGACGTCGGTTTTCCAAGCACATGCATTTAGGACCTCAACTCTGATCCAGGACATTTATCTTGAAAGGATTTTTAGCACCTCTGCTCTTATTTCTGTTTTAACACATAAATAAATGGTTTTTACTCTTGCTATTTCAGTTCTGAATACTTTGCAGCAAGTTCTGGAAGTTGCAATGAACTGTCAATTGGACATATTTACTATAAAAAAAAAAAAAGGAACAAAACAGAAACTAGCTACTTGCTGTTTATTTACCTGTTGTCCTAAGAAGTGAGGCAGGAAGATCCTGTGTCTTGTACTATGGCTGGGCCACATTTATGGTCTCACATGGTCTTACATAGTAGAAATCACTCCATTGAGATGAGTAAAAGCACATGAAGAAATTAAGCAACTTGTCTAAAGGCGACATAACAAATGCAAGAACCAGATTTGGAGTAGAAGTTTGTTTGCCATCAAAGCCTGTTCAGGTGCTAACTTTTTTTTTCAATTAACCCTTTCAGCTTACTCCATGTTGTCTGAATCATTAAGAAGGACCAAGGTTTGTCAAGTTGCCACATGTAGAACTGTCCTGGCTCTAAGGAAGGATCAAGTTAATGGTCATGGAAGGCTTTGGTTGATTTTGTCTACCCGAGTGTGGGTGAAGGAGTCAAGGGCCACCTGGAGAAAAAAATTTTTTATTGGAAGAGAGAGAGAGAGACTCTTCCTCTTTTTTTTTTTTTTTTGGGGGATTTTTCACTAATGGGGCACGGGCGCTCCCACACAGAGAGACACAGAGAGACAGAAAGCGAGAAATCACCCTCCAGGGGGGATGGTCACGCCGCAATCCCTTCTCCCCCATTCTCCTCTTGGGATCTTGGGCATGCACGCACACACACCCAGCGTGAGTTTTAAGCCACCGGGTCCGGGACGCGAACCGACTTCGACTATGTGGGAATCCAGCAACATAGCCATTACGCTAACTGCTGGTTCCCCCTGGAGACAAATTTTGATGAAAAGTTTTTCTAACCTCACACGGTGGGCTACTTGCTCTGTGAATTTCAAAGCAGAAAGAGTTTGGATAATAGTACTTAGGAACTACATGACATCTGTGTACTGAGTCTTGGCGAACCGCTATTAACATAAGTGATTCTGTCCATCCTCTCCAGACCAGCCTCATGACCCTGTGTTTTGAAAGTGTTCTGGCAGCTACAGTGCTGGGAAGGCTCAACTCACTGAATCCTTAAACATACCATGGTTTATGTAGAGAAAATTCATACCTGCTTCATCAGCTGGGGCTCTAGGGGGTGGTAAGTACAACTTGGCATAAGTGGGGTTCAGGGAACGTAATCTGGGCTTCGTAAAGAGCCCTTGACAAGGTTCCATCTTGAAAGCTACACCTGGGTCTGATTAGTCACAAAGAACACAGAAAAACAGCTACTGCCGTAGATGGAGAGCATAAAAATAGGTTTCAAATAGTTTTTTAAAAGTTTCTTTCTTGAGAGAGGGCAGAGACTTCAGGCACACCTGGCATGTTCCGTTTGACCTGGGATCCCATCGTGGGGCTGTCCCATGTGGTTCCAGCATTGTGTAGCAGCACCCTCTCGCCTATGCCATTGTGGCAGGACCATGGATGGGTCTTGGTGCACACTAGAAAAGACATCAAGGCAAAAATCTGTGCTTTAAGAAGGTATTTTCACTTCCCGTTTCCTACCCAGGAAGGAACCTGGAGTTTTTTCCAGCCATTTCCTGACCACATGTCCCAGCATACCTAACAGTCTACATGTGCTGAACAGAGTGGGGAAAATCCTGATCTGAGGGTACTGAATGTGAGGGCCAGAGAGGAGCCAGTCAGATCAGCCGGCACAAAGGGCCTGGCCTCCAGGTGGAAGACTAACAAGGCCTCTCTGGTCAGCAGAGAGACTCAGACCTATAGAATCAGGATGCTGAGGGACAAATTCCTACAACTAGAGGCAAACTGTTCCTGTAGGATGGGTAAATGAGCCAGTTTGAACAGAGTTCTGCCTTAGTGAGCAGTGACATGTTACCAGTCAAACCAAAGATGCTGTAGGTTGATGGTCATCAGCCAATGGGGAGCAAAATCCCCAGTCTCAAAAGGTGAATCTAAGTGGGACTGGAAGAGGCAGCATCTGAGGTGGTGGTCACAGACTGGTGTTATCCACTCTTCAGTCTGCCCCTTGGGCCATTGGTAGGCACATAGGTCAAGACTGGATGCTCCCGTGTGCTTCACATTGCGTAGTTTGTCTACTAAGTTCTCTTTTGGGGAATTATAATTGATGTCTAAGTAGAGAATGTAAAGGTCCATGCCATATCGAATCAGAGGCTCTTAAGGGGGACGTGTCTTGGGAGCCAGCCCTTGGGTAGAAGAAGATTGCCTCTGGATGTGTGGGCCTTCAAAAACACATGAAATTTGAGACGGTAATGCGAATTTTAATGTGTCAGGGCCTGGTCTGTGCATGAGAGGGCAAAGAGGAGGACGGAAGATGGAGTTCCTGCCTTCAAGAAGCCCATAATTCCACTGGGGAAACAAGGCTCCCTGGGAAACATGCCAGTGAACACATATGCTTTTAGCTGTCCTACCGGTCAGAGGAGAGCAGTGCACACTGGGACGGTGCCTTCCTGGGGAAAGCAGGGCTTGAACTGGGCTTGCTGGGAAGGGAGAGTATTCTTTCAGGAGCTCCCTGTGGGCAGGAGGAGTCAATCATTAGTTCTTACTCTTTGGGTGCTATAGATTTCCTCACCTTCAATAGAGCACTGGCAGGTTTGGGATTACAGGAATCAGAGCAGGGAGGTGAGACTAATTATCACCTGGGCATATAGTTGGATGGGTGTGGGTAGTGAGGAGACAGGAAGTAACTGTCTAAACAGCAGAGGTGGTGTGTTTCCTAGTACAGATGAAAGATGGGGTCAAACTATGAAGCCACCAAAAGCCGAGCAAGCCAAGTTAAAATTCAAGTGAGTAGGCTCTTTGAAAAACTTCACAGATTTAAAAAATTTTCTGCACAGAAATAAATTACTGTAATTCAATTAAAACACACACACACACACATTTTTTAAAGAACTATTTTTTAATTTGACCAGAGTGGGACAGAGAAAGAAATTGTAAGCCACCAGGTCGGGGACTAGAATCATGGTCGGTCACGTGGGAATCCAGCTCTCCTAACTGCTAAGCCACCTGCCAGCCCCCCCAAAAAACATTTTTTAAAACATTGCCAGAGGGTGTGTTTTCTCACTAAAAAGAGAAAGGGAGAGGGAGAGAGCACCCCACACACACCCGCAGGCTTGATCACACACAATCCCTTCTCCATTTCTCCATCTTCTTATGATTTAGGGCATGCACATGCACCCAGTGTGCTTTTCAAACTGGTGGGGCTGGGATTCAAACCGCACAGCCAGCCATGTGAGATCTGTCTCTGTAAACCACTGGGCCATGGGGCCAGCTCTCCACAAACCTCTTTATTTTTTGCTCTTATAAACATTTATTTTCCTACATATGTATTGTATTTTTTTGTAATGATATGAAAAATCTTCATTTCCCTTTCCCCAAGTGTTGAGGTTCAAAAAGCCAAGTCTTAAATATAGACACAGATTTATGCAAGCTTTTTATCCTCATCTAACCACCTGACAATACAACCTTAAGTTTGTTTTACACAGCTATTCCTTTATCAAGGTCATTTGCAGGAGCAAGTTCATGTCTGAAGACATATTGTTTGGTGGGTGAAGGCTCCATTGAGGGATTCTCATTCAGTTTTTCCCTGTATTCTGATTTACTGACTTCTTTTTAAAGAGCTTGCAGAAGGAGCTATGAAAGCCCCCCTTCCTGATCTGGAGTGGGAATTTGGTCACTGAAAGATGTTCGTTCATTTTCTCTTCCTTTGGACAGAATCTGGTGGTGTCTTTTAAATGCATCTCTCCCAAATAGACCTGCATTTCGCTTTGGGACCTGTGTTGGGAGAAGAAGGTCCAGGGCATGCTTGAGTGGTGGCTGCGTGGTGTTCTCAGCCTTGAGTGGCCCGCGGCTACCATGGCTGCGGCGCGTGCTGTAGAGGCACAGGGCACACGCAAACTTCTTTTTAAAGTGTATTTATTTCTTCCATGAGCAAGAAAGAGACAGGATCCCCAGCAGGGTCCTGATGACATGATCCAGTCCCAGCCTCAGGTGGCCCCAGAATACTGACACATATGTGGCCGGAGTACTCAGTGATGCAGACCTGGAACTTTCTCATGAGTTAGCCTCGCCGAAGGTAGCATTTTAACACTGAGTCTGTTCTGGCCTTCACAAAGTTTGTGAAATCCCCATGTACATGGCATGGATTGCATGGGGTTGACCTTGGGCTTGTCAGTGTGCTCAGTGCTGTACTATGCAGCCTGAAGGGGTTCAGCTCTCTTTACACCCCATACACTTGAGCATCCCCCAGACAACTTGGTCTGAAGCTTTCTGGAGAAAGCAATCCAGTTCAATCCAAGGAGTACTTCTAAGATATACAGGTTTGAAATGCATGTTAAGATATGTTAAGAGTCGCCTTCTCATGGGACCAGGAGGTGGTACAGTGGTTAAGGCCCTGGACTCCCACATGACCAACTATAGTTTGAGTCCTGGACCTGGTGGTTTGCTTTCACACTTTCCCTCTCTGTCTCTTTGGTTAGATTAAAAATAATAATAACAATAAATAAAATAATTCTTTTAAAAAAAAAGAATCGTCTTCCCAATCTCCCACATCATCATATTATGCCTTTGGACTGTGGCCAGTCCCATGAACATATCTTTCCCAAGTCTTTCAACTTTGTTTCCAGCAGCCCCCTACTGCCCTGTCCCCAGAAGCATTCCAGACATCTTAGGCTACTATATTATGCACCGCCCTCTTGACTCCGGGGAGATACAGAATAGGATCCCTGAAGTCTGCTTCTCCAGGCACCCTCCTGCAGGGACTCAGATTGCATGAGCACTGGGAAACCTCTTCAGGCATTAGGCAGCTGGCTGGTGGGATGAGGGGGCCAACTGTAAGGCAGGTTAAGGAGGAACCACTTTGTCAAGGGGATAGGAGGGGAACCCTTGCCTCTTTGCTTCCCTGGTTCCAGGTGGCTTAGGTTGGGATACCACTTGGGTACCATAGATAATAGTTGGAAAACTACAAAGCAGCCACTTCACTTCTTTCTGGGCCTTTCTCTTCTATGGGGTCAATCCCTGCCCTGTCTACTGTACAGAGCGATTGGGAGGATGTATTGAGAAGACACACACACCAGCACTTTGGGAGCTGGCAAGCACAATGGTGTTCCAAGGTAAGAAGTGCCCTCCATGAGGCAGGGTACCATCACAGGGCCTTGCCCAGAGCAGTCATTGGCTGTTTTACATTGCCTTGCTCACCAGGCTTCATGGCCACTTAGGCCTTTGGATAAGTGCTGACTGCCTCCCTGAGACATGACCACTTCTGCAGTGGGCACAGGGAGGAGCCCCTGGTTCCTAGACTAATCTGGATCTGGTCCCACCTGCACTCTTGGTGCCCTGTCTGTGAGCTACGCTCTGTAAACACTTAGGATTAGCTGGCCTGCAAAAGCTGTGTCTTGTCATTGCTAAGTGATACCAAGAAGGCTTCATTCAGATAAAATCCTTATGACTGAGGTTTTATGGAAAATGAGCACATGCCAGCCCCATAACTTAGTGGTTAAGGGAGTCTTATCCCACATAGCCAGAAGTATAGTTTAAATCCCAGCTCCTACAGCTTGAAAAACTTGATGAGCACATGTGCAGGCATGCCTGAAATACCAACAGGCTGGAGAAGTGGAGAAGGGAGGGACTGCAGCATGATCATGCCCCGTTGGGAGGGTACTTTCTCCCTCTGCTTCTCTGTCTCTCGGTGTCTGTATGGTGAGCACACACTCTCTCTGGCAATTGAAAAAAAAAAAAGAAAAAAAAGAAAAAGAAAGAAAGAAAATGAGCAGATATGGTTTAAAGCCTGGTTCTTCCTGACAAGGGAAGATTCTAAATCTCTGATGTCATCTTCAGATTTAGGGATTTCAAACAGGAAAAGCTCCCGATAGTCCCTTTACCCTGCCCCTCCATCCTCCATCTCTAGCACATGCCTCTCTCTCCTCTTTTCTGTCAGTGCACTTAGATGAAAAGATTCCACACTCCAAGCCTGTTTCCTAGGACTTAGGCAGGATATCCAGAGGAACACCTCTTGATTTCCCATCCTCCTACCCTACCCATCTTGCCAATTTCTCACCACAGCCTGAGTTCCTGGGAGATGCCATCCCCTTTGTACATAAAGTCCTTTTTTTTTTTCTGGCCACATAGCAAAGCTGCACTATCTCCTCTGGTCCCAGGGTTGAAACAGAAAAGGGAGAAAGCTATAAGCAGGAGTATTTCCACTAATTCCCATATTTTTTTCCAAAGAATCCAAAGTGGTCTTGGAAGGGCAGGGTCTAAGTAGCAGTGGACTGGTGCCAATAAAAGACTCTCTTGGGGGAACCAGCAGTTAGCGTAATGGCTATGTCGCTGGACTCCCACGTAGTCGACCGCGGTTCATGTCCTGGACCCGGTGGCTTAAAACTCACGCTGGGCGCGTGTACGTGCGTGCCCAAGATCCCGAGAGGAGAATGGAGGAGAAGGGCTTGCGGCGTGACCATCCCCCCTGGGGGGTGATTTCTTGCTTTCTGTCTCTATGTCTCTCTCTGTCTGTCTGGCGAGCGCACGCGCCCTATAGCGGAAACCTCTCAAAAAAAAAAAAAAAGACTCTCTTGGATGCATTAAACACTTTGCATGTTTCCTCTTAAATTGGCCTTTGGGTCTTTACTCTTCTGTATGGTCAAGACTTTGGCAAAAACTAATAAAGGAAAGTACACTTCAGGACACATCCTATAATGGGCAGTCCCCAGTACCCATGACTTCTTAGCATGGCAGTTATCAGAGTGGAAGTCACATTCTGGAATAATTTAGTTATCTTCATTGTTAAACTCAGATTGAGAAAATTTGAAAGCCAGTTGGTTGTACCCAGCTTAGAGAGAAAACACTGTTATGATTTGAAGATCTGAACTAGACAGTCACCTTAGGAACTTGTTGAATTTCAGTAGGAAGCAAACTATGCCACCTAGTAATTTTTGTGGCTAATGAAGGAGCGTCTTCACTCATTCTGCAAATGTTGACGGAGACCACACTTTGTGCCAGGTCTTGTGCTAGGCACTGGGGGTATAGTAATGAAGGGATGTAGACTTGTTTTCCAGCTATGGAGTTCTCTTCTAGTGAGGGAATTAGGCAAATCATCATAGCAGATAAGTATAATTACAGAGTGAGATGGGACCCATCCAGTTAAGAGTTCTGAGTGGCCTTCATATCCCCAGATACCAGTCATGGCCATAGCCAAAGTCTAGAGTATGAACCTTGGTTTGCTTTTTTTTTTAAAGGTGTTTTTGTTTCTGTTTTGTCGTAGGCCAGTTGCCAGAAAGGAGAGAGACAGAGAGATATGAAGAGAGGGAAAGTAAGAAATCGTCCCCCTAGGGGGTTGGCCATGCCACAATCCCTTCTTCTCCAAATCCTTTTTGGGATTCGAGGCATGCATGCACTCATTCCTAGAGTGATTTTCAAGCCACTGAATCTGAGACTCAAATCCTGGTCAGCCATGTGGGAGTCTAGCACCCTAACTACCCTGCCACCTGCTGACTCCTTGGTTTGCTTTTATACTCTACAGTTTAGGGTGTGCAAGCTCAGAAGTGCAAACTTGCATGTGCGCATGTGTCAAGTGTCTGTTGCTGACCTTGTGTTGGAATCCCCTGGAGGGTTTGATAAACAGCAGATGGCCAGGCCTCACCCCAGAGTTGTGGATTCAGTGGGTCTGGGCCAAAGAATTTTGCATTTTTACCAAGTTCCTAGGTAATATTGCTGTTCTGGAGACCACACATTGAGAACGATTGGCCTAAGCAAAAGTATTTCAAGCTGGGCCTTTGATGCAGGACATAGAACCTTGCTGGGCAGTCAGAGTACCTTCAGATCAATACTGGGAAGAAAGGAATCAGGTAAATTGCCTTGGACTGTAATTTTCCTGCCACAATGGTAAATTCAGCTTTGAGAGTGTTCCTAATTGGAACCTGAACTGTCTAATAGACTCCAGAATCCAGGAAGGCCAGGCAAGTGTGGAGGGTCTCATTTTTAAGGAGTCAGGGAGTCACCTGAGTATGATCCCAAGGGAAACTCGAATGAGAATACAGGCTATGGAGATCCATATAGACCAGTGTTGGAAGGAAAGGATTATTTTCAGGTGTTCCCTTTGTCCATCTTTTCTATAATCTTCTGTCCCAGACCCCATGGGTTAAAAGAGTGGTTTCATATTAGATTGCTTCAAAGCCTGTGGTATAAATTAAGATGCTTGTGGCTATAAGTGATGATGAATCCAATTCAAAATGACTTAATAAGGACTTTAGCATTTCATATAACAAGAACCCACAGTGTAGAGAAGCTCTGGGGGTGGCTAATTCTCAATATTATTACCAAGGATCAAGGTTCTTTCCATCTTTTAATTCTGCCAACTTCAGCATGTTGGCTAGCTTCCCTCATAGAGGCCAGATGGCTCTTATAGTCCTAGTGATAACACATCTTCACACACCATTTTCCATTGGTAGCAATAACAGACAATTTCCCTTGAGTCTCTTTGGAAGAGCTAAGAAATCTTTCCCAGAGGGTACCCTCTTCAGCAGACATCCCTCACCTCTTGGTGCCTAGAATTAACTCATGTGCCCTAGAGTATAAAACTAACCAAGATTCATGCCCTGGACTGAGACCAGTCCTGTTTAAAAGACATGGCTACAGGGAGGAGTGTGAATAAATTAATGATTGACAAGTAAAGGAGGAATGGCTCTTTAGTCAGACGACTGGGTCATCTACACCTTTTTCCAACCGAGAGTAACACTGGCAGGAGTATGGACATTCTTGCTTTACCTGGGATGGAGGAGTGGAACACTACATCAGTGCCTTAGACATCAGCAACTTTGGCAGGGATAGGAAACTTCACTGAGCTTCAGGGATTCTTGAAATACAGAGCTACACAGGAATCAATGTATCAGCTTCAAGATATATACCAGTTTGGGACCAGCAGGTGGCGTGGTGGTTAAGGTGCTGAACACTCCCACATGGCCAACCATGGTTTGCGTCCTGTACCTGGTGGCTTGCTTCCTCACTTTCCCTCTCTCTCTTTCTCTGTGTCTCTCTCTGGTCAAGTTAAAATAAATGAATGAATAAATAAAATTAAATAAAATAATTAAAAACAAGGCATATACCAGTTTGACTCATCCCATGATCCCTTAAAGTCATCCAGATCAATCTTGAATGCTTGATGATCATCCTCTACAATAATCCTGCTAAATGGTTGCCCAACCAGAGTTTGAACACCCCCAGTGACAGGGATCTCACTACTTAAAATATTGTTCTATCTTAAGGCAGCTCTGAATATTAGGATTTTCTGCCAATTCCAAAGAGTTCATACATGGACTGTTTGCTCAGTTATTAAATGGCAGAACCTTTGAAGTTGCTGTCAGTATTTTCATTGGAAATGGAGGTTACAGAAGTTTCTGACAAAAATTTCTTTGCAGATTCATATGTATTGCCAAAAGACACTTACAGAAATGAACAACCAAATAACTCTGGGTAAAAAAATTAATTTGTTGGCATTAAGATATTTAGTCATTTTTTATAATAAAATAAATTTTAACATTCTAATCTCTTCAAATTTTACCAAGAAAGCAGGCCATATTATAACCTAAAAACTAATGTTTTGGTGGGAAATGTTTTAAGTCAATGTGGTATTAGTTTAGAAAGTAGTCATTGCATTTAGGCAGGCCCAATGTTAATCCTTCCCCCACTTAGGTTGGAGAAGCCTAGGTTGTCCCTGTAGGAGAAGAGGAACAAGAGTGTGATAGCATATTTGGCGTGTTCACCTGAATCCAGATGAATAGAGAATAACAAGACTCCCCTGGCCAAGACTGTCCTGGGATTTGGTAGCACTCACTGCTGTGTGCCGCCGTGGGTTAAGGGTTGCGGACAGTGTTCCAGGGAGGGCTTAAGGTAGAGATCAAGAGACCATTTGTGCTCCAGTGACACTGTTCTTCTCTGACCACATTACCACTGATCACCACTGGATCATGGCTGCCTAACTAGGTCAAAGAAAGGAGCCCGGATTCAACAATGCCTTGGATTCTAGTCAATTGTTTTCAAAAATTGGTATGTAGCTGTGGAATTTTTTTTCCAGCTAGGAAGCATGTCCTTAAGTACACCCACGCTGTCGGAACATTTCTTTTGTTTTTAAAATTTGCTAGAAGGCACATGTGCTCACAGGAAAGAGAGACAGAAGGAAAGTTAGAAAGCATTCATCGGGGAGATGGCCACACCACAATCCCTTCTATTCCATTCTTCTCTTGGGATTTTGGGCATGCATGTACATGCATCTGGAGTGTTTTTTAAGCTACTGGGTCTGGGACTCAAATTGCACATTCACCAATGTGGATCTAGCCACTTTAACCACCATGCCACTGGCAGGCCCAGACAGAACATTTTCTACCTTTCAAAGGATATGCTATTACTTTTGATTTCAAGATTTATTCTGTCTATAATAATACCCCCTCCCCTCACTCCCCCCATGGGTATTTTTTATTTAACTTTATTTATTTATTTATTTATTGAGAGTTTTTTGCTATAGGGTGTGTGAGCTCGCCAGAAAGACAGAGAAAGATAGAGAAACAGAAAGCGAGAAATCGCCCCCCCATGGGGGATAGCCATGCTGCAATCCCTTCTCCATTCTCCTCTCGGGATCTTGGGCACGCACACACACGTGCCCGGCATGAGTTTAAGCCACCAGGTCTGGGACTCGAACCGCAGTTTGCTGGTCCCTTATTTATTTATTTTAATTTGGTGAGAGAGAACAGACCACCAGGTCTGGGACTTGAACCACTGTCGGCCATGTGGGAGTCCAGTGCCCTTAACCACCACACCACCTGCTGCCCCTCTGTGATGTGTTATTTGCTCTCTGCACGACCCACCCTGAAGCCACTATCTTTGCTACAAACCTCCTCCTCTCCTCCACCTTCCTTCTTTGGGCCTGCCCAATGTTCAGATGTGGCCTTTGAATTTAGTCTTGGTTTTGTTGATCAAAATGTGCTAATGTAGATTTGCACTTCTCTAGCAATGGCCAAGAGCTTAGTGTAGCAGTGGACTCTCACCTCAGTTACTCCCACTTCCTAATAGTCACCCTTGGCCTTTTTCCTCCTTTAACAACTATGCATTGCTTTTCCAGTGGGGACTGTTTAGGTCATCCCTGCAAGAGATTAGCCATTGCTCCTGCAACTCAGCAGGAGTATCTTCCCACCCTGCAGCATCCCCACATTGGGGCATATTTCCAGACTCTGATGATTGATATAATTTTTTAAAAAAATAGCTAGAATTTAGTACGGGCCAAGTTTAGAGCACTAGCCAAAGAGTTCTGTCATCAACCAGATCTTTCTGCAGGTAACATAGGTGCCAGGGAAGCCATTTTTCATAGGGTTCCCTCAAGGTCAGCAATTTTGCTGGGAAATGAGATGTAACAATGAAAAAAAGAGAGGGATTTTCTCATGTGGCTTAGTAAACGGTTTGGAAGATAAATCTCGAATCAGTGCTTCAGGCCATGCGTGGCAATAGAGCTGGAGCCAGTGGGTGGCTTTCGAAGGAAGTTCTGTGCTTGAACGAAGTCAGCACTCCCTGGAGGTGCCAGTTTTGGCCTTTTGTTAAAAGTCATCTGTCTCCTGACTGTAGACACAAAGTGACTGATGTGGAACTGGAAAGGGAAGTCCCATCAGCTTGGTAGTAGGCCACATCATTAGTTTTAGCTTTTATCCAGCTGCCTTAAAGGTTGGGCTCTATCATCTTATCACCCAGACCTACATCTCTTGTGGTCATCATTGATGTGCCAATCACACTGAAATCCATGCCATCTTGGACCTACAGATTCTGAAACTGAGAATTAAAACAGAACAAAAACCCCCAAAATCATTTTAGTTAATACAGAGCAAAAGGATGAGAAATATGCCTTCAATTGATACTTGCACTGGAGGTATCTTTTTCTTTAAGGACTTAGGTCTGCATTGTAGGTGGACTTTCACTGACATTGTAGTTCTGAGCTGGAGAAAACGGAAGGGGATATGTGTGTGTGTGTGTATTAAGTTTTATTTATTTATTTATTCCATGAGTGAGAGATACAGAGAGAAGGCATGCAGACAGCACCCCTAACAGCATTTTAACGCTGTACCTCACCCCCCAGCCTCAGCCAGTGTGGATCAGAGACATGCATTGCCTGCCATATTCAGGGAGGTCTCCAGCCTTGAACTAGCAACCTTTTCATGTGAGGTTGCCTTGCAGAGCATTGTTTGATTGCTGCACCACTGGCTTCAGGAATATGTTTTTACACACTAGAACTTGAGCATCAGATTCACACATAATAATGTATTTATTGCTACCTCGTAGTCCATACTTACCACGTGCAATCTACTATGCCAAGAAGACAAATAGACTCTATCATTGAATTCCTAAAATAACCCCATAAGGCAGGAAATATAATCCCTATTTTCCAGATCACAAAGTTAGTAAGTAATTGATCAGGGTCTGCGCCCAGGTCTCTTAGAGTCTCCTATCCTGATAAATCTCAATGTTTAATGTGCATGTTGGTCACCTAGGATCTTTGTAAAATGCTGATTATGACTTGCTAGGTCTGAGGCCCAAGATTTCACTTCTCACAAGCTCCCCGGTGACACTGATGCTGTTGGTCTGAGGACTCGCTTTGAGTAGCAATGACATACACAACACTATAATCAATTCACCAGCTGAAGTCTCACTTTATCCATCCAGAATTTGTGACTTGTGAAATTCAGGATTAGCCCCAGGAAAAAAAGTGAGGAAAGCTAATATGGTCCAGGCCCCCTAGGCCTCTCAGATACCAGCTCCTTCTGCCTCTCACCCCACAAGCCACAGAGGCTCTGACAGGTAGCTTTCCCTGTGGGAGGATCTGCATTTTGACAAGGAATGAAACTTTAAGCTGAAGCAATGACATAGTCATTTAGGGATTTGAGGCAAGGGTAGAGAGGAAGGAAAGGGTGTGAGAGGCTGCTTTCAAGTTCCTCAAATCACTCATTAGCTCCGAAAAAACTCTGCCCACTAGACTGTTTAGTATCCTCAAGAGAACATGCCACCAAGATGGTCTCCAGAACCTTCTCGTGAGTTGCCAAGAGGAAGACGGTTTCCATTTAGTCTATACTTTTGGCTGTTCCCCTGAGGGAAGATGGCTCATCCCATTCATGGCTTTAGCAACAGGCAGCAGCCTGTCTGGTGATGGGGCCAAACTTGTGGAGTGGCTATTTGAATAGCAGATAAACTGAGTGAACACTCAGGACTGAGGGCACTATAAATGGATGCCAGCCAGACCACCAGGGCCCAGGCAAGCCGATTATCCAGGCGGATCCCTACTCTGGGGCGGCTGGGCTGCCAGGGAACTGCAGGCTGGTTCAGAATGCAGCCTAATTTGAGGCCTAAGTAAAAATGTGTGTTTGGTATTGGAGACACTCATATTGAAAACAGGTGGTGTTTAGGCTTTTGCTTGCTTTCTAAAATGGGCTCTTGGAGGCTCACAATGCTTTTCTGGCTCCAAAGTCTCAGCCCTGTGGTGGAATAGGGTCTCATAACTGAGGACAAGGCCTGCTTGAACCTCTCTTCTGGAGAAGGCCTTCTGAGGGTCACCAGGGACATGGGCTTGCAGACCTAGCCTAGTGGTAAATAGCAGGAAAAAGAATGGGGCTGAGAAGCAGGGAGCTCCAGTTCTGTCTTGTTAATATGTGTGCCCTCAGCTCAATAAGGGCTGCTTAGTAAGCAGCTACACAAATTACTTGCAGAGCCCAGTCCAGTGGCGCAATCAGTAGTGAACTGAAGTGCAGTGCTGGAAGCCACATGGCTGACTGTGGGTTTAGATACCTGGGTCTGCCTAAAAACATGCTAGGTGCTTGTGTAGGCAGCCAGCATCCTGAGGAGCTGGAGGCTAGGGAAAGGGGTTTGCAGGGTGATGAGACCCTGTCAAGGGTGCTCCTTTCTTTTCCCTTCTCTCTCTCTCTTCCCCTCTCATGCATGTGCTCTCTGTAATGAATAAATATAAACTTCTGAAAAATTGCTTTAATAATTTTTTGCTACAGGGCGCATGTGCTCACTGGAGAGAGACAGAGAGAGGTGAAAGTGAGAAAGCAGCCCCCGAGGGAGATGGCCATGCTGCAATTTTTTTCTCCATTCTCCTCTCAGGATTTTGGGCACACAAGCACATGTACCCAGCATGTTTTTTCAAACTGCTGGGTCCAGGACTCGAACTGTGCAGTTTGCCAGGTGGGATCGACTGGGTTGTCAGAAAAGTCATGATGCATTTTTATATAAGAAAACATAGAAAAATACATCATGACTTTTCCAATGACCCAGTACCTGCCTCAATCACCACACCATCAGCTTGC